>NW_021604712.1:4283274-4286511 GCF_004785775.1 Grammomys surdaster | reverse complement strand
CCTCTCCCCCTCACCACCCAAAGGCTACAAAATGAGCAGGTCACAGACAACCACGGTTTCAAGGTAAGAAGTCAATGCATTCAGCATTATTGAGAGAAATGTTTCAACGATTCAGAGAAAGGAAGTTTACGCCAGAGGAATGTGTTTTCTTTCCCCATGTGTTCCCCATCAGCCAGCTCCTGCTTATCTCTGCTGAATTGTGGCGTGCTTATGTTAGCATGATTCGAACACAGGCATTTCTATTTAGGGTGCAGCCAGTTCTCAGGCCAGTTTCCATGCTTCTTCTTGAGATGTAATTGTTTCATACTGCTTTAAGATGTGCCGGGTCCCCAGACTGCAAGTGAATACTGATAGCCTTATACACGACGTCATGAGTTGGATTACATGGCCAGATTCCCCTATCCTGATCTTTCAGCCATTTTACATTCATGGAACTGGACACAGTACACCCAAGAGTCGTTTCCCCTCTCATTCTTCCATTGGGTTAAGGGAATGCCCTGTCTGATCTTCTGATCTTCTCTCCCGTAAGTGAATTAAAGGATCTCCCTTGGTTAATAGGAAGTGTCTGTTCAGAAAATTACATATTGTGTATTATATTCCACCTTCCTCTGCTTGAGGTCCTGCCTCTGAGATCTGAGGAGGAAGTCAGTGTCTCCCGAAGGGAATCAAATCCTTTCCCCCATGCACTTTGAAGCCATCAAACAACTCATTTTGATTTGGTTAAAAAGTAGAGAGAGAGGGAGAAGAAAGTTTAAGTTGAATTTAATGGTGTCAGTCATCTACACTGTGTAAGAAATCGAGATTCGTACCCTCATACCTTCCAAGCTCTGGATACGGCTTTCCTTGCATTTAAAGCATCCTCAGCTTCACAGTGAGAATGCTGATGAAAAGACTTTAACAGTTACAGTAAAAAAGGCCACCAGTTTCTAGCCCTGAAGGCTGGAGAGAAATGAGAGAGTGGAGACTCCACATTTATACATAAGGCTTTTTATTCATTTTTCTTATCAATGCTCTAGGACAGCGACCTTCTGGAAGACCTTTACTTGCCATTCTCAATAATTAAAAGGCATCCTTAACTCTTTCTCTGGATTTTCTCACATTGGCTAAAAAAATCCTGGACCACATGCCTTAAAACATTTATTTATTTATACATAGTGTTTTGAGGATTCGGGGTGAGAGTTTAGAATTCATTTACTGCTTAGATTATGACAATCATCTTGAAAGGACTTTCCCTGAACTTTGTGGTCCTAAAACTTGCATCTCCTTATTTTTGAAGGTATCCACTTAGGCATTTAGTTTTGGAAAGTTAGGGGAAAATAAATGAAATGAAGATGTCCATGAATCCTTGTTCCTCATACTGACCTGTTCTTATCAACATTGCCAATAAGGTTTTATCAGCTGGGGCACTAGGCAAGTCTATCTTATTAGTGTGGAAACTAATGAAAGATCACCCTGACAATGATAATTAATTGCTGCTGTTGACAAGGACTCAGTTCTGTGCACTCCCTTTCCGATGCTCTTTCTTGGTCTTTCAGCTCTCTTCTCTCAATTAGCCATATGAAAAGCGGCACCCTCCCCGTGGAGGAAGAAGCTTTTAGATTAATCATATTATCTTAAGGTTCCAAATCTCTGTGCCTGCCTGACCTTTCTTCAGTTAGATTCCATTATCTTAAGCTATCACAATAATCCTGGCTTTAGGGAGGGAGAAAGGGAAGAGGAATCAAACCTAATAGATGGCAAATAAGATTAATCTATGATCTAAGTGCCGATTACACTTGGCCCTGCCCTTGAACACCCAGGTGTAACCTTGAAATTCACATCCACTAAGACTCGCAATTGGATTGAGTGTCCCTCAAGGCCTTCAGGGCAGCTGGCCAAACCTTACCCATTACTCCCCAGTGCGATCCCAAGCCTGGCTCAACGTCCAAATCTTTTTTTTTTTTCCCTCCCTTGTGGAATTTGGCAGCTGTGCCTTTTCATGTTTATTTTGGGATAGCTCACATTTTTTAGATAAAATACTTATTTTGGGTTCTTGATTTCCTTGTTTGTCAGAAGGGAGGGATAGAGAGACTGGTCTTTTACCTGGACCTCACAAGAGGAAAATAAACGATCCAGCCCCTCAAAATCTGATAGCTGTACCCAAATAAATTCTAGCCTGCGCTTCTTTCAAAACATTGACATAGTCATCTCTAAAACTACATATGTTTTAGAACAACCAAGAAGGGGGAGAAAAAAAACTTCTTTGTAACATTTGTCTTCTGAACTTTGAACTGATTATTTTTCTTCCACATACCCTGGAGTCTTAGAAAGGACAGTCCTTGGGGCAAGATGGAATAGGACCAAAGAAGTGAGAGCTACTGGGGATGTGGGTAGAAAAATCAGTTTTGCTCAGAGTAACCTTTCCTCCACAACATACTGGCACCGTGAGATTCAGAGGAGGGAAACAGCCGTGCTGAAGACACCGTCCAGGTTAGAATGTCTGAAGCTGGAAATGGCGACAATCTGTCATCATAAAGCTTATGCAAGACTGAACAAACTTTAATATGAAGTAAAAGTGAGATGGGACATTAGATCTGAAAGAGGAAAAGCCAGTGGACTCTAAAAATACGGAGTGTAAGATCTGATTCTCAGAAGATATGGCCATTTCTCTGAATAAAAAGTACCCCAGGAACAGGAGTTAGTAATATGCCTCTTAAACAGTTCTTAGCCTGTTAAGCTAACGTCGGGAGTATGCCCCTGTGGATTCTCCAGCACACACTTTAGAACCAGAATAGCTTTGGGGTTAGGGTGTAGTTTAACAAAAGAATGTCATTCTGGGTTCAGTCCCTATCCCATTACCAAATAAAAACAACAAAGAAAACCAGGGTAAGTTTAGCAGTATTTATTACTAGCACACATGACACGTGTATTTATTACTAACACACATTTGGGGGGTGAGGTTGTGATACTGGGGTTTGAACCCGGAGCATCATGCACCTAATGCAATTACTCTATCACTGTACAGGCAGTGGGGCTTTCTTTTTTGCTTCTGTTTTGTTTTGTTTTCTTCGGGAGAAGAAGTCTCTCTAGGTAGTCCGGGTTGTTTTCAAACTAGAGGCAATCCTCCTGCCTCAGTCTTCCAAGTGCGGGGATTACAGGCATTAGTCACCAGGCTCATCTTTCTTAACCTACCTTCCTTCCCTTCTCTTCTCTTCTCTTCTCTTCTCTTCTCTTCTCTTCTCTTCTCTTCTCTTCTCT
>NW_021604712.1:4282256-4283174 GCF_004785775.1 Grammomys surdaster | reverse complement strand
CTCTTTCTTTCTTTCTTTCTTTCTTTCTTTCTTTCTTTCTTTCTTTCCTTCCTTCTTTCTTTCTTTCTTCCTTTCTTTCTTTTTTCCTTCCTTCCTTCCTTCCTTCCTTTCTTTTCTCAAGACAGGGTATATCCCTGTAGCTCCGGCTGTCCTGGAACTTGCTCTGTAGAACAAGATGGCCTTGAACTCAAGATCTGCCTACTTGTGCCTCCCCAGTGCTGGGATTAAAGGTGTGTGCCACCACACCTGGCTAACTGGTACTCATTCATAGCTCTTGAGCCTAGTAGAATAAGGACTCTAGTTTCTCTTTCATTTATGGCTCATATAGAGTTCTCCTATTCTTCTAACTGTGAAGCTTGGTTTCCATTAGAACATCACCCTCCTCCTTAAGAGTTGGAATAAAGCAGGGCTACAGATGAACTGTTCCAGAGACCATATTATGAAAACTGAATTTTGAATCTTGTGTCTATACAAGACAGAGCTGGTCTAAGATCCTGTCTAGATGGTGACTGAAGGCTCTTGAGACTGTGGCTTAACACCTCTGACTTTTCATTTGTCCAAATATATAAAGGGTAGGGAAGACTTCGGCCTGTACAAGGCCAAAAGTTGCATAGCCACTCCCCTAAATTGGTCACAGTCACTGGCTGACTGAGTTTAACCTGACTCTGCTGTTCCCTCCTTGTATGACTTTGGGCAAATTTTCTTAATCACACATGTATATATCCTCTTTTTCTAGTGAGAACATTATGAGTTCTTACTTTGTAGAGTTTTGTAACCTTTAAACACGTTAAAAAATGATCAAACGTGGAGAACATATGTGAGTATCATATGACTATTATTTTTCTCTTCATTATTTACAATTTTCAATGACACACACTCATACACTCACACACAGACACACACAGACACACACACACA
>NW_021604712.1:4274870-4281856 GCF_004785775.1 Grammomys surdaster | reverse complement strand
CTTTCTTTCTTTCTTTCCTTCCTTCTTTCTTTCTTTCTTCCTTTCTTTCTTTTTTCCTTCCTTCCTTCCTTCCTTCCTTTCTTTTCTCAAGACAGGGTATATCCCTGTAGCTCCGGCTGTCCTGGAACTTGCTCTGTAGAACAAGATGGCCTTGAACTCAAGATCTGCCTACTTGTGCCTCCCCAGTGCTGGGATTAAAGGTGTGTGCCACCACACCTGGCTAACTGGTACTCATTCATAGCTCTTGAGCCTAGTAGAATAAGGACTCTAGCTTCTCTTTCATTTATGGCTCATATAGAGTTCTCCTGTTCTTCTAACTGTGAAGCTTGGTTTCCATTAGAACATCACCCTCCTCCTTAAGAGTTGGAATAAAGCAGGGCTACAGATGAACTGTTCCAGAGACCATATTATGAAAACTGAATTTTGAATCTTGTGTCTATACAAGACAGAGCTGGTCTAAGATCCTGTCTAGATGGTGACTGAAGGCTCTTGAGACTGTGGCTTAACACCTCTGACTTTTCATTTGTCCAAATATATAAAGGGTAGGGAAGACTTCGGCCTGTACAAGGCCAAAAGTTGCATAGCCACTCCCCTAAATTGGTGACAGTCACTGGCTGACTGAGTTTAACCTGACTCTGCTGTTCACTCCTTGTATGACTTTGGGCAAATTTTCTTAATCACACATGTATATATCCTCTTTTTCTAGTGAGAACATTATGAGTTCTTACTTTGTAGAGTTTTGTAACCTTTAAACACGTTAAAAAATGATCAAACGTGGAGAACATATGTGAGTATCATATGACTATTATTTTTCTCTTCATTATTTACAATTTTCAATGACACACACTCATACACTCACACACAGACACACACAGACACACACACACAGAGTTTTCTCCTCTCTCTCTTATACACTCATACACACACAGTCTTCTCTCTCTCTCTCTCTCTCTCTCTCTCTCTCTCTCTCTCTCTCTCTCTTCCCCCCACCCCCCTGTCCTGTGATCTTGAAAGCTCTGGAAAACAACACTAGGGTTTTTTTTAAAAAAAAAAAATTTTTTTTGGCAGGGGTCACAGCTGAAAAAACATTAAAGAAAGAAGGACCCTGTAAGTAGTGCTGGTGAATTACAAAGGATTCTTCCCTTTCCTTTGTTGTTTTGTGTGGTAGGACAGTGGCATTTTGACAAAATGTCCCGAGCCCTCTTCAGCTGTCCAGGGAGGGTTAACTCTCACCTCAGCAGGAGTCTCATGCCATTAAGTCAGGGAGAGTAATGAAATTTCATTTAATTTGTCAGGAAGAAAGTGCTAATGTTAAAAGGCATTTAATAAAAAGGGAAGAGATTCCTTGAAAGGGAGCCCTTAAGTAATTACTTCAAGTATCTTAGGCCTGCTCACCAGAATATTTACATTAGTGTCTTACAGCGCCTGTGTGTAATTAAATTAGTGCCACATTTACATTCTCTGCCTTTTTTTATTTTAAAGAAGTGTGATTTTTATTAATAATCCCCCCTTTTTAAGAAGAAAGAGAAAATGACTTGATCTAATCAAATCGGATATTGGTGCTTGGTTGAAATATTCTCACTGAATCACCAAGTTAAAGTTGTATGTGGGTGTGTGTATGTGTTTATGCATGTGGGTGTATTTACCTGTATATATATTTGTGTGTGTATAAATATATATATAGACTGTGTGTATATATTGTGTGTGTGTATGTTTATGCATGTGTGTATTTGTGTGTATACGCATGTGCATGTGTTTGTGTGTCTGTTTGTATATGTATGTTTGCGTGGGTTTGTGTATGTACGTGTGTAAGTGTGTGTATGATTCAAAGGGAAACTGTTCCCAGGATTAAGACGAGATGCAGCTTCCTCCTTTCTACTTGGAAAAATGCCATTGTTTATGCGCTCTGATCTGCCGTGGACAGCCGGGCCTCTAACTAATTGTCAGCAGTTCTCAGCCACGACTCCTGCCCAGCTCAGATTCTCCTTTCCAAATGCCTGACGTATTCAGACATATAAGTGATGGGTAATGTCATGGGAAGCAGGTTCATCCTTCATTTCTCTCAGTGCTTGGGCAAGCTCAGTGTGTCATCAGCACTTGAAAGGAGTGATAACATGTGCCAGAAGCAGGGAGCAAAGAGGGACCAAGACAGGATGCTTTGAGCTTTGGCAAGGAGGTCACACTTTAGCAAAGGATCCCGAAGCATTTCATTAGAAATAACCTGCTGCTGTTTTCCAAGTTGATCTACTTAAGTTTCTCATGAATGGATCTGAGCACTTATATACACTTATTTTGATCCGGCTTTTCTTCCAAAGTGCTGAACTGTGGCACTGGAAAGAAAACAGGTTTCTGACCTGAGCTCTCCTTTCCAAAGGAGTAGGTCCTCAGTACTGTAAAACTTCTTCCTCCCTGCCCTTTGAGCATGTCTTTCCTCTGCCTGATGCTGTGATGTCTAATACATTAGCCACTAGGATTCTATTGCTATGAAAAGGACAAATGAATTAAAATGATATAATACTAAGCAAGTGTCAGCAGCATTTGAAGCTCTCAACATCTGTAGATGGTGAATCACCCATGTTTGGAATGATACCACTGTAGAACTCTCATCACTGCGCTGGTTTGTGTTAGACATTCAAGACTACTCTGGCAGTCAGCTATGACTTCAGACTTAGGTATTGACTTTTTAACTTACATACCACTTCTGGAAGCATATTTTCCTGCTCATAGCCCATGAGTTCACAGAGAGTTAGTTCATCACCAAGGCCTAGTGGTCCATCCCTGGGATCCCAACCATCAGAAGGCTCAGGCTGGATCATCAGAAATTCAAGATCAGTATTGACCAGAAAGCCAAATCTTATCAAAGGAAGAAAAGAAGGAGAGGAGAAGAAAGGGAGGGAGAACAGGAGGGAGAGAGAGAAAAAAGAGAGCTTGAAGGAAGAGACAAAGAAGGGAAGAACAGTAAAATAGAAGGAGAAGGAGAATCAGGTTGTCCTTTTTTTTATAACCACAACATGGAGGTCACTGTATGGTTATCCAAGTTTCCTGGTGAACAACCATCATTTGAGTTGCCCAAGGGCTTGTCTTCTGGACAATGTCAACATCCTTCCATGACTGTTCCGTCAATGCTTTAGAAGTATGGTTTTCCTATCGCTGGGTGAAGGACTGTCTGTCACAGTACTGCGATGGGTATTGTACACTGTCCCAATACAGCAAATGAATACCCAATGCATCAAGAGTGTAAACTACTAGCCAAGACCCCAAGGCTAGTGAGTACCAAGAGAAGTATGAAGAGCCAGGTAGCCCAACACTAGCCCTTGTTTTTCTCCCTGCCCTTGGAACTCAGACAATTTTGTCAAAAGACAGGAAGAGTGCCTTTGGACATGCTTTGAAACAGGTAAGTTTCTCTCCCACAATACTGCTATGTTTTAAAATTACACTGATTTTTTCCAACATGACTATACAATATACTGTTCTTCCTTTGATCAGTGCTTTCTATTTACCTGCCTTCAGCTCCCAACTACAGTGGGAATAAAGGAAGATATAATTAGATACCATAATGTCTGGAGATGTAAACATGACAAAAAAAAAAAAACCTCAGAACTATAAAGTAACATGTTACAACTTTGTGTGTCCTTTGGACACATGAAACATGGAGGCTATGAGATCCAAGCCATCAACTTTCGTTTTCCTTGGCTATACTGCACAAGTCATATTAATAATCACTCTCATTTCATTCTTATAACTGCATGTGTTACTAATATTTTTAGAATGAAAAACTTTTCAACAAACTAAGTTGACTACCAGATCACGAAAGCCATTAATAAATCAACAATACTGTGGTTATGCTCAGACACTATAATTAATTTCTCTGGTTGTCGTTTCAGGTTGCATGTTAATCTTGGGAAGAAAAGATTAAGCTAGATTTCTTTAATTCAAAATTTGGGTTGAGGGGAATGCACATAACTGAAACTCAAGCTTGGGTTTTTCTGAATTAATACATACTGTGGCGAGCGGGACAGCAGAGGGATAACTGAATCCTCTGGGGGATTAGCTGTCGTTTTATTAGAAGACCACAGCAGCACATGGGGAACTGTTCTTTCTCTCAGAGTTCGCAGCTCCCTATAGGTCTGAGCATCTCATTCCGGTCAAGGGAGAGTCTACATATTCTGAAAACAGAAAATTGCCCTCATCACAAGGAAGAGGGAACTGAGGCATAGGCCTTGAAATAACATCCTCAGTCATACTTGATGAGTGACAGCTAAGTCTTGGATGAGCACAACCCAGTTCCCGGGCCTTTTAACTACTGCACTGTTTCTCCACCAGCAGGACCAAACACACATGAATACATTCAGAATTCTAGAATGACTCAATCAAAGTAGCAGGGGATTTAGAAAATTATTTTCACATTTTAATTTATGAATACCATCTAATTAGAAGATAAAACTCTGATTGTCAACAAACTTGAAAAGCGAAAACGGGAAGCATGTCCAAAAAGAAAAATATAAGAAAGTAAATCTGGTAAAGTACGTTTTTTAATTTGATTCAATAATTTGCCTAAGTAGATAAAGAAAAATAGCAGGAACAATTATTTAATAATACATGTCATTCTTCTTTGTGATATAAAATTTCTTCAGTAGGACCTGATAGAATCATTCAATGATGTAGAAATTTTCTAATTTTCACTCACTGTGAACTTGGAAGAAGACTGTATGTTCCAGGCTGCTACCTAAGGTTGGTCCATATAAAACTAAATTCACTTTTTTCTTCTCATGAGCACAAAGAAAAGTCAAAGAAAATAATGTAGCTTTAAAAAAAAAAGTATCAACGATGTCCTATTAGCAAGGCCTTCAATCAAAATCTAGATGTAATTTTTCTTCCAATCATAATGTGTCGCTAATGGCATTTTACAAATAAACGGATTGTACTCTGTTTCTTGAGAGCTATTTATACAGCATGTTCATTCTGGCAGTGTTCGTAACAGTTACTTAGCAGAATCGACCGGACCAGATCCAGTCTGCTATGATCTGTTCTTCAAAGAAAAAAACCAGAAGCTACCCAACAAGTACATCAACAATTGAAGACAAAAAAAGAAAAAGAAAAAAGAAAAAAGAAAAAAAAAGTACTCCTGCTTTTAAAGACCCTGAAGTAGCTGAAAAAGGCAGCGATGGTGGGTGTTTCCATGCTGAAGATCATTTCAAGGCAGGAAAAGCAAAGAACAACAGAGTACTTAGCTGTCTAAAGAATGCTTCTGGAACAACATGTAGCATGCCACAGAAGGGTGGAAAACAGCTAAGGCTTTTGAAATGCAATTCAAATGACTGCTGGTATTATTTAGAGTCAAACTCCCCGCAAAAGAAAACACAAAATGACCCAAAATCATGTTTGCAGCATTAAAAAAAAAAAAAATAGATATTGAAATGGGGAGGGAAGGAATTGAGAAGAAATGATTTGTAAGGATGTAGTTAAAACTGTTTATACGCCGGGTTCTATTTGTTTTACAGCGAGTGGTGCAGGGACAGCAAGGAAGGTTATCTTTGACAAGGTTTTAGCTATTATTTTCTTCCACCGAAATGGTATTTCTTGAGAAAAAAAGGTCTTTGGAACAAAATAACAATAAATCCTGATTTAGATACATAAACCTGCCATTGATATCACATAATATCAGTGTTCTTTCTCACTCGATACAGGCGTTTTAAAGATAAATGGTAAAACCGAACTGGAAATCCATCTGGCCGGCTGCCTGCTCTAATGAATAACCCCACTTTGGCTCCTGCAATGTAAGCAGAAAGTTCTCTCCCGGCCTCTTTCGTCTGTCATGAATCTACAAGACAGCCGACATAATATCTGGGCGACAACGGTGCGCTAACAGTGCGGTGACTTCCATTTTCTTTGCTTTCTATTGATTTTCACTTAATAACTGGCGAAATACTAAACGTCCGCCCTGAGTACCTAATAAATCCTGCCTGAGCTTTTTATTGAGGAGAATTTAATAAAAACAACCATTGCGGCTGAGGGATTTTTCTTCTGGACAGAACACAGGGGTAGGGGACAGTAGGGTTGGGGCAAGAGGAAGCTATTTGACTTTTTTTTTTTGGTATAGGACTTTGCCCCTTTAGAAAAGATGGCTGCGACCTCAAGGATGCATGTGCCTTTAAACCAGTTTCCCCCGAGTGCAGCTTTAAGGTCCCCAGTCAGAAAGTCAGGCCACTGTGAGTGAAGGGTGCCAAGTAGCTAAAGAGAAGGTTCAGCAAATCCTCGCTCTGACTTCTGGTATCCTATGATAACTGATTTCAAGTTTTAGTCAAGTCTTTTTATTTTTCTTTTCTTTTCCTTCATAGCACTGGAGTCAACATCTATAAGGATGCAGACTTCACTGAGAGTTCAAATTTGGTACTGGGAGAAGTAGAACAGCTTGCCAACCATTCATTCTGTATGGGTCTTCCGATGCCTCACAGAATTGTAAATAAGTGTAAATAAAAGGGGAACTAATACTCACTCGACTGCATTCAGAAGTTGGAGTCAGGAGGATCAGGATTTCAAGCTCAAATCTAGCTCTATGGAGAAAGTGAAGGAAGCCTAGTCTGAAAGACCCTGTCTCAAAATCAAACAAGTATCCTAGAAATAAATAATAAATGTCTGTGAGGAGAGATAACTTACAGATCATTCTTTTCAGTGTTAGTTTGAGTCTTCGGATTTCAATTTTGCAAGTATGGATTTTGGACCTCACACATTTTCTTCAGCATAAAATGTCTAGGTCTGTTGTGGGTGTTTCAGGAAAGCTTCTGTTTTCTGAAAGCAGTCTGAGCTTTTCAAAGCATTCCTCAGATGATGGCTCCCTCCACTCCTTACATTTTAATTGAGCCGGAGACTCTCGTTAAGTCACTGGGTTTAACAGTAAGTGTTTCAGCATTCTCTCTGCATGCATGTGTTCCATTCTACTCTCAACAGAATGCCTAACGAAGAAGCCACATCTTCTGAAATGAAGA
>NW_021604712.1:4252818-4274860 GCF_004785775.1 Grammomys surdaster | reverse complement strand
AGAGAGAGAGAGAGAGAGAGAGAGAGAGAGAGAGAGAGAGAGAGAGATTATGCCCTTAAAATAGTGGGAAGAAGTTTTCCATGGTTTTTGGACCCTCATCATTTCAGCAAAGCTATGCCAGACTCACGTAACTCAATGCCAGGGCAGCTTTTCCTACAGAATGTGAGGATGGCTGTGTGAGTCCCTATAGTCTTATGGTCAATGACCTGTATTGAAACTGGAATCATTTTTATCTGCTAAACGGTATGGTTGCTTGATCAATGAAAATGAGACATTGTTGCCAAACTGTTGTATTAGGTTTCTTCGTACTAAGTAAGCTAATGGGGTAGGTGTCTTCTCATCAAATTTAAGAACTAAATTCACAGATACTCAATGCATGTTGCTGATTTTCCTCACTAGGGCCTCTCAATAAATGTAGTTTTACTGAGCCAGTGAGGGAGGGAATTAGCTACCCAAGAAACCCCCCCCCCCATTTGCTGGTATAATCTGCAAGTATCTGACTTCTGATTTTCTGTGCCTCAGTTTCTTAATCTTTAAAATGGAACGGATATCTATGTTTTTGGAAGCATGAAAGGATTTTTTACAGTTAGTACTAAAACACTTCTTGATAGGAAGTCTAGACTTTGAGGAATAACATTTGTGTCCAGGGGAGACCCTCATTCCCCTTGACAGGAAAGAAGCCACACATGCCTCAGAACAGGAAGAAGTGGAGAAGTCTCTATACTTGCCACTCAATCCTGTCAAGAACAGAAATCTCTTGTAGTAAATAAAGTCTTCTTGCAAGTGTCCCTGTATATAATCCTGTAATAAATGTGGGGTTTTTGTTAACTTCAGCTTCTCCCTTTAGAGCATCGAGTCCTATGTGTTCAGTTCTTGCTAAACAAGGAATAAAGTCAGGCGCTTTCTCTCTCTCTCTCTCTCTCTCTCTCTCTCTCTCTCTCTCTCTCTCTCTCTCTCTCTCTCCATCTCTCTCCCTCTCTGTCTCGCTTTCTTTCTTTCTCTCTCTCTCTCTCTCTCTCTCTCTCTCCATCTCTCTCCCTCTCTCCCTCTCTTTCTTTCTCTTTCTCTCTCTCTCCCTCTCTCTCTCTCTTTCTCTCTCTCTCCCTCCCTCTCTGTCTCTCTCTGTCTCTGTCTCTCTGTCTCTCTCTGTCTCTCTCTGTCTCTCTCTCTCTCTCTCTCTCTCTCTCTCTCTCTCTCTCATTCTCTGTCTCTCTCTCTCTGTCTTGGCTTTTAGGCGTAGGTCTGCATTAACCTTCATTTATTCTCTCTTGGGCACAACTTTTGATTTCAGGCTAACGCCAGAGAGCATTAAATATGCCGCATCTCCCATCCCCAAGCTGAGACCTGGGGAAAGTTGTTTCCAAGTTGACTATCAGATATTGGCCAGATCCCCTCTAATTGGTTCACATAAAGGTGTATTGCTATTCAAATAATGTCTTGCCTGCTCCACAGAAGGTTGTTGTACTGAGCTGTGATTGTGACAAATGATTTACCATTAGGGACATTCTGTAATTATTGTTCGGTGGGACCGCAGACCAATACATCATTAACATGATAGACGGGCTTTTATATCAGCAAAAATAACTAAATTAATAAAAATGGCTTCATTCCAAACCCTGTCAGAAAGCCAATACTCAGAACAATCAAATAGCAGTGGTACCTGAGAACGCTGTGGTTTATATCCCAGACAAATCATGTTTTATGCATAAGTAATAAAATATTTGTATTTATAATCTCTATAATGTGGGACCATGTATGTTATAAAGCAGTAGATTTTCATAGAAATCAGTGCTAAACAAAAAAAGATACAACATTTAAATATTTTGTTCCCATAGGATTTAAACTTAAAATGTATGTCTTTATGCACTTGTGTTACAGTTTGAAAATACTCTAATTTGCCAATGACATTTTCTCTCATAAGATCTCTTGAACAGTGAGAAACATTTCAACATAGATCCTACAGACCAGCATATACTCCTTTTGCTTCCTTCCTTCCTCCCTTCTTTCCTCCCTTCCTTTCTTCCTTCCTCCCTCCCTCCTTTCCTTCCTTTTTTCCTCCCTCAGTGCCTCCTTCCTTTTCTTCGTTCCTCTCTTCTTTCTCCTACCTGTATCCCCTCTTTTTATATAAATCCTTAATCATTAAATATCTAGCCTAACAATTCTTACTTTTCTACCCAGAATAACAAGAAATATATAGATCTAGTTATAGGTACAGGTGCAGGTGCAGGTGCAGGTGCAGGTGCAGGTGCAGAAGCAGATGCAGATACAGATATTCTGTTGGGGAAAGCTATGGAAACAAAATGTGAACTATAGGTATGTGCTAAAACTCTTTAAAGCATGTATAAGTATGACTCGCAGTTATATTGCTATATTTTCCCACTTTACACTGACAATAAGTTTCAATGAGGAGTGACAATTAATTAATGGAAACTCAAGAAATCAAGAAAGGGATATAACCGAGCTTAAGTGTTCTTTGATCATTTCTTTCTTCCTCCTTTTATGTATTTCATTGTATTTGAGACACTGTCATTATCCAAAAGTCTTGAGGTGAGATGTTCTTTGCCTTTCAAAACCCTTAGTATTTTGGAATTGAAACAAGCACATGTCCATATATTAGCCACCATGTTCATGGTAGTGTGGTCTGAGTAGGACCCAGTTGTCTCTCATTAAACACCATTGAGCACTGCTGCAAAGAGAGGAAATAACAGAGTGTACATGCGCAAGCCCCTTCTGATCTCATCAAATGAATTCAAGTTGGGTGATCCTGGTGTTCAGATACACCTAACCACAGCCTGCTTCCTGCAGACGCTTAGAATAAGAATTTACAGAACTGGGTGTAGCAATGGTCCAATTCCACTATGCAAATCCAGTTAACTTAAAAACAGCATAACTTCATTTTTGTGTGATCTTAGTCTGGATTTAAGCAATAACAAAACTTTTCAGAGTACTTCTAGTTTTAATAACACAGTTGAGATGAATGTAAAGTTTCATCCTCTGCCCTTTTTCAACATCTGGTCCTATCATTAACATCCAACATCTAAGGGGCATATTTATGACCTACATTGGCAGGTGATATGTGGCCATAGCACACGGTTTATGTGCATACTCTGTCCTAGTGCTGTGTGGTGGCCTTTCCATATTATTTACATTTGTCCTTTGTCACACTTCAACAGGCTTTTTGGCTTTTAACGCTATCTTTAAAGATTAAAATTCACCCCTTAGTAGATGCTCAGTGAAACGTATTTTCTTGTTCAAGGTGTTGCTATTATAACACCCTAGAGCTTTAAGAATTATGTTCTTGTTGCGTCTTAATTCTACAGAAGTTTGCGTGACCTAATGCTTCACTCTATGATAAAGTCCAGTCATGACAGAAATTGTTTAGAGAGGTGCTGCTGACTTCATGGAACTGGTATAAATGTAGTTTCTAATTGACTCCTTGTTGGGTATTTTATTTAGGATGCTGTTTCAAAAGCAAGACCACTCCCTAAAGTGATTTTGAAGAATGATGCTGTAACGACTCAGCCCCTCCAGTACTCCCTGCAAGCAGGAAATCACTCACCAGTGCAGCTTGTGATTGGGAAATTGTACACAGTGTAGTTCAAAGACACTGGAAAGATACAAGAAAATTTGCAAATTCTGAAACCCAAGGGAAGCCAAAGAGCTATCTCATGAAGTGTCCCACATGGTGACAGAAGGCATGCAGCCAGAGTCAACCTTCCTAGGGTAGACAGCGAACCCCCACAATTGATTTTATGGCAAAAGGTTGATTGAGACCTATTTTAAACCTCATCTCCTCTCCTTTGGACTTCTCTTCAAGGAAGACAAATGCCCTTGAAAAGGAGTCTTAAAAGTATGATTCACAGACTCAGGAAGAATTACAGGATGCAGACAGCCTAGCGAAGTGCCTCCCCCCAAGGACTTCATATTTCCTTCCTCTTAATCTGAGAGATCCATTAAAAAGTTAGCCTGTTCCCTGGAGGCTCCTCCCCAGGATTCTCCTCAAAGGAAATGCTCACACTGAAAAGGTAATTTACCTAGACAGGGTTTAAGAAGTAAGGCTCCATTTCAGAGACTGGAAATGCCTTCACGCGGGCTTGGGTCTCTTTTCAGGACTCTTCCTGAAGTTAAGTGACAAAGAAAGAGTCAAAATAAACATGAACCACACATAAACACATACCACCCCTGCACCCTTTATCGTGTGTCCCAAATTCGATAGCTTCATAGTTAATATATTGTCAAACAATAAACATGCAATCCCACGCGCCCTCTGCAAACCAGGCTCCTGTTATCCAAATTTTGTATTCTGTTCAGAGAATGTTTTTAATTATTTGAGCTTCTAGTGGGAAAACGTTTTTCTGAGGGGTCGGGATGTGGGAGGGGAATGAGATTCTTTGCTCTGGACCTTAGGGAGGGCTGTGGTCATTCAGCTTCACAGGATTTCAGGAAGGCAAACTTGAGAGATGATTCCCTTTTATGGCAAAATAACTTGTATGAATTTGCCTTTCTAAAGTCCATTGGAAACAAGGCATGTGCTTGCTGAATCTGCAGCTGTATCTACCAGAACAGCTTGGGGGTTCCATCTTACTGATTTCCTCTACTCACCCCTACCTCCAGTTTCTCTCCTCTGTTCTGGAATAATATGGCAGTATACAGAAAACATGAATGAGGATGTTAAACTATCCTGGTTCTCGTCTGAAAGCTAATTTTTAAACGTTCTCTACAGATGAGAAGCGTACAGCCTCACAGCATTTAGTTAGGATGTTCAATTCTCTCAGTCCAGGGTCATGGTGGAATTTTAGGGTCAGCCATGAGATCCCTGTCCCAATTTTTTTTGCGCCAGTTGAATAATGACAAGCATTCAGCATCTGCAGACCCTTCAAAGGGCTACCTAAGAGGTGGTTGTTAGGAGAAAACAGGATGGAATTATAAATAAAGAAAAATGTAGAGAAATAAATCATGATGCTAGAGATGGCATAGTTAATGAAGGCTCTGCCTGTCAATACAACCCAGGAAACTGAGCTGGACGAAGGATGGCACATTCATCTGCTCAAGGTCTCAGAGATCTGAAAGATATGCTTCCTAAACACTGGTAGATCAAAGGCTTCAATCAGGCAACCATCTTGTTGCTTCAAAGAAGTCAATGTTTTATGGCTGTAGGCCTGGATCCTGGCACACTACCCTAACACAAGAGAAGGTCATTCAAGGGAGCTCTGCACACTCTGTCATGTGCAGCCTATCTTTAATGTACGTAGCAGTTGTAGCATGTGAATAAGAGTTAAACGGTGCAAACAGGGATGATTTTGATTACATCACATTTAAATATTATGTTTATAGAGAGAAATTAGGAGAAATGACCAAAAGCTTCCCTTTGGTCACTTAACATGCCACTATCCTCAGTAAGGCTCCTCAGATATGATAAGGATTCATCTCGTTAGTGCTTGTCCTGTGAAGTAGGAAAAACAGTGAAGAAAAATTCCCCTCCTCTTCTTATTTGCTTTGCACAAACCTCAATCCCCAGGCTTGCATCCGAGACTCACATTTTTTCTTGTGTGCTTCCTTCTGTATGTTTTGGCTGAGTGGGTGGAATTCTCTCTGATAAGAGGACCACCAATTTGGTGTGCACTGTGTGGGGTTGGCCCAGTGGAGAGAGCCCCACTGGGCCCCCCAGGGAAGAGGGCCAGGAATTCACACGGGTTGATTATTGCCAGGGTTTTAGTTGATTTTTTTTTTGTCTCTCTCCAGTTTCTAAGCTATGTTCTTCCTTGTAAATCAATGCCTAGACTTGGGCGACTTAATATCTACCCTGATGGAACCCAGTTTCTGTAAGGAAGCAGCAATGGAGATGCCTTACCCAGTGATTTCTCTAGGCCCCTTTAAAGAGTAACCTTATGAGATAGAAGGATAGGGTCGGCCTGTGTGTTCTTACTGGGGGCTTGTGATGGTTTAAATGAACTTCCATGGGTGACACATGTGAATAGGAAGCATAAAACTATTTTTACTCATTAAAGTCAGCACTTCATATCTAGATTTTCATTTTACGTCAACAACACATCTGTCCCCTGAGAATATGGTCTTTAAAAAGTACAGAAAAATAAAGCCATCAGGATTTTTCCTATCCTGAGTTTTCTAAACTTAAAAATATACTGCTTATTGCGTCTACATGTGTGGGGCAGGATAGGCATGTGTGTGTATCCAAACAGGTGTGGAGGTCAGAGGACAAGTTTGATGAGGCGACTCTCTCTCTCCACTTTTATGTAGATCCAAGGAATTAAACCCTGCGCCCCCCCCCACCAATTTGTTTGGTTAATGCCTTTCTTCACTGGTCCAACTTTATGGCAATCCAATTTTATAAGTATTTATTTATGGACCATATTTAAGTCACTGGTGGGTTCTGTGTTGGTGACATGAAGGTGAAAAACTAATACTTATTTTAACTGATATTATTATAACTGATATTATTAACACTGATATTACTATAACTGTTCTAATAATTGGTAAGCAAACATTTTATCTTCATGTGATTAAAGATATTTTCTTTTTAATAGGTTTATTTATTACTATGATCACTTTTTGTGTGTATATGTGTATATACTTGCTTTTATGTATATACGCATACTTACCAGACGCTGTTCTCTAGGCTACAAGGGCAGACAGCCCTATGTGTTCTCGTGCCTCTACCTTTCCACTTCTGTAGATATACTTCCCCACTCCAGCTTCCTAAGTAGGTGCTGGGATCTGAACTCAGGCCTTGATGCTTGCATGGCAAGCACTTTAGCAAATGAGCCATTTCCCAATCCCATGTCACAGGGAGCAACTTTTTCACCTTCCCTTTGTATTTATTTTGAGAAGTGACTTTTGTCATATGACTGAAGGGAAAGAATTCATTACTTCATTCTTTGATCTAGAGCTTTCCTTACAACTTGCTCTGACCAATAGGAAGTAGTAGAAATAACAGAACTTAAGAGGACTTGTAAGTGTCCTGGCTATTTTTTAAAAATGCCCAGACAGCACTTTCACTCTCAAATGGAAAATAAAGAACATGAATGGATGAATTTCCCCATCCTAGCCAATATAGTCAAGCTTAACAATGGCCAGTTAAATCCCAGACAACCTACAGAGGACTATTAAAACATAGTTCACTAAAGTTAATAAGGTATAGAGCAGTTGATTGTACAATGGAAGTTAACTGAAGCAATGATTACATTCATTCATTCATTCATTCATTCATTTATTCATCCATTCTCAAACATTGGACGTTCATCTATCCATCCCAGTTCAGACTTCCAAAGGACACAGGTCAATGGAACAGTAAATAAATGGACATGCAAAATGTTGAAACCAAAGTGTGACCTAAGCATAATGGTGAATCCTCAGTGAGGGTATCACATATGTGGAAGCTGGATTAACATTAAATCATGAACAGGGAATTAGGAAGGCAGTAGAGTCGAAGGAAAGATACACACAATAGCATTTCAGGAAGAGAAAGTACACAGCAGTTGTAAAACACCGAGAAAGAACTTTGGAGCAGCTGGCTTAGAAAGTGACAGTCATGTGTAGAAACCATGCCTTGAACTTTCTGGAAATCCACATGGTACTTCCTATAGACAACAAGGTCAAGAATGGTTGAAATGTTACAGAAGTTTTTCTTGGTCCTGATCTAGAGAGAAAAGTAGATAGAGTATTTGAGTAGAATCCCTTTTCAACTGCCCAGCTCTCCATCTCAACTCAGAGCTAGCTGCTGGAGACTGTGAGAAGGAGGCAGGATGCCTTTTGATTATTTGTGGTGTTTCCCTCTGCACTTCCTGCTTTGATCTTAGAGCACAGGGCCCAAAATATTCTTAGAAAAATTACTTACTTCCTGGATACTTTTGGCATTCCTTACATCAGGAAGTTAGTGGAAGTGTCAGCCCCCTCCGCTCTCCATTCACGAGAGATTTTCATTTCAATCTTGGATGGGGGATGCAGACACTTCCTATCTAAAAACCCAAGGCTTTCACCGTTTGTACTGTGCATATTTTCATCATTATACACAAAGACGTGTAGAGAAAATGATCAGGAGACCCTTACAGGGCCCACAACCACATTCTGTTAACTGCCATGGCTTAAGACTGCCATTTATATAAAGCTATAATTAATCAGAGACGTCTGGGATATGTATATATCCTGATAAGAAGGCTGTTTTGAGGTAGTAACTGGCTTGCTGTTTCCTCTACTATAGAACTGGAAGGGTCTCCTCTGGGGACAAAGGAATGAGTCATAAAACGTCCTACTTATTTGAGATAAAAATAGATTTGAGCTTTTGATCTCTGGTTCAGGTGCTTCAAATTGGGCACCTTCACTTCTTGACTTTGTATGGGCTCAAGTGGTCTAGAACTGAACACACACTGTGGCCAAAACTTAAGAAGAGAGGGAAACAAAACAATTCTGACATTTTATTTTAAAAAATAATAAAAACAACCTGGAAAGTCAAAATAGCTCCCAGGGTGCTAAACAGAAAGGACATATGTCACTTTTTTCTATCGTATTGAGGTCTGGTTTCTGGTGGGAAAGGCAGTGGTCTTAGCATGTAGATGTATGAAGGGGCAAGGAAGGAAGTCAGAAGAAGACACTACATCTTTAAATTGAATTGAATGTTCTGTGACTTTAAATAAAAGCTCTTCTGTTGTTGGGCAAATAAATTTAAACCACTTAACATGGCAGAGAAGGTCAGGCGAGCTTATTATAGTGATCATAGCGTTACGGCGATTGCCATTGACCGCTGCTCTCTGGAATCACCAATAATCAGAGACCGCAAGCTGTGTTTGCTGAGAAAGGTCATCATTCATTTTTTTCAAAGCATTAATATCTTTTGTTTGTTTGGCTCAACATGAAACAGGAATCGATAGAGGTAATTCACAGAGCAATTAGCCCCTCATCTGTCAAACGGCATCTGGGTGTATTTAACAAAAAGACCTTTGGAAAGGTTTAAAAAGAAGGAAAGTGCCTGTATGATCAACAATTTATATTTTCTACATGACATGTTGTGTATGTATCTGTGAAAAGGGGGGCCCTGGGAGTAAGAAAATATACATAAAGCGTGCTATAAATCTACACTTCAATGTTATGATGTGACTGTGTACGGATAGACCCAAGCCAGCTCAGATTACATTCTCAGGCTGTTCCCATGAAGACAGTAAGGAGTAACAGAGGTCTTTGTATCATGGACTAACACAGCTGTGATGCTCTGATTTCTCAGGAAGGAAGCCCTCTAAGACAAACCGAAGGTGGACAGTGTAACGAATTGAAGAGGGTCAAGTCTAAAGAACAAAGAGTTCCATTTGGAGTCACAACCCATGATTTCTGAGCAGGGCTAGGGTTCCTCTGAGATGGGTCATGGTGATACTTTTCATTCTTCTTATCAGCTGGCTTAGGGGAATGCGCTGGTAGACACTGGCCACTGCAATACCAACTGTTCCTTGTCATCTTTCTTAAAGGAAAGGTGAAAAATGAACTTAACTGCGAGTCCTTCATATTGGAAAGAATGAATCCTAACCATGGTCTATATTTCTTTACAAAGTTTCAAATGCATGAGCCACAGAGCAGAGGTGATGCATTTCAGAGACACAGACTTCTGAATGTTTTAACCTACAGTCTTGTTCACACATTCACATAGATGCTATTACTCTCAGCAGGACCAGATGTATTCTGTTTTTTCTTTTCAATTCCTGTTTCTCCTTTCTCCTTTTTTCCCCCTTGACTTTTCTTCCGCAGCACTTCTTTCTTTTTTTTACTTTGGTCGTCATCCAGACTACAAGATCATGGCCAAGAAAGAAATTAGAAGATGCAAAAAAAAAAAAAAAAGGTAGTAAAAGCTGTACCGATTTTATGCTTTGATGAAGCACACTTCAGGGCTAGAGTTTAGTTTTAGTTTTAGTATGTGAGCACTGTGACATCCCCCATCTATCTTTTAGGCTGTGTCTGCCTAATTAGCAGTGCTTTGTGCAGAAGTCACAGAATAGAGATAAGTGAAGATTCAGGAGGCTATGATAAACTTCGAACTAGCCACAACAGAGAAAAAAGACCATAGTAAAATATAGGAGCAGGGCTGGCTATAACAGGGGCTGCCTTTTCACCCCATCACTTGGGACAGAAAAGCAAGATGAACTCTGTGAGTCTGGGGACAGTTTATTCAACATAGTGAGTTCCAGGCCAACCATGGCTACATCCTGAGACCTTGTCTCAGAGGAAAAAAAATAAATAAATAAAATAAAACACAGAAAAAGGAAAGCTTCAAGTAAATAGTCCTTCAGCATAATAATGACCTTGAATGGAAGGATTCTGGAGGTTATTTTCACTTCATTCATGACGTTGATTTGCTATATTCCTATAACAAACATACAAATTTTTATTGGAAACCCTACAACATTGTTTATACCTATTGTGGTTACACAGTATTTTATATAGATCCCAGACAACCAGAGTTCATATAAGGTTTGTAAAGGACTGCCAAATGATCTATACGTTTCTATAGAAATGTCACAGAATCTGGAGGTCCAGTAGGGAAATCAGCACTTACAGTACAGCCTGGCTATAAAGATAGAAAATAGCACACAGTACAGCCAAGTTTCTGAAATATCGATAGCCTCCGATGTAAGAATTTCATATCAAATATATGGGTCCATCCCACACTACTGGATGTACTTTTTAATCATGGGAGAGTCTTCCTCCTCCCAACTTTCTTTTCTGTTTATGTCAACTCTGTTAGGCATTTCCACTCTTTTACAGTACAGCTCACTTTAATTAAATAGGATCTCGGAAATCCACAGATACAGGCTAATAAATATTCTCCAGTCTTCCTATTACTGAAGCAAAAAGTGCAGTTAACCTGGGCTCTAGCTTGCCTCCATGAAAATACTTGAACAGCAGTTAAAATCCCTCCACTTCCCATACAGAGTGCATAAGCTCCCATCATTTTTTTTTTTCTGGGCTCTCTTAGGGGTGTGGATCTGGCTTCCATGGGCTTTGAATGATCTTGATTTGTAAACCAATCCTAAGTTAGAAGGCTGGACTGCCACCTCCTCTGGGCTCTGCTTCATGTCACAGGGGTACAGTTCATCAGACAAACACCTCATAAGCATCAGTTCTGGCAGGCTTCCAGGGAAAACCATGTCATGCCATTGAATAACATTTGGGACCCAATCTCTCATTCCCCTCCTCTATAACTAAATAAATTGGGGAAAGGTCTTGCCCTATCTCATGATAACAAGAAGTTTAAAGGACTTACTAATGTTTCATGCTGCAGACACAGAACGTTTGGGGAGGGAACCAAAGCAAGATGGTAGCTTTCCTGCAGTTCAAAGGCAGCTCTGATAATGAATGGATACTGACAATCTTTTTGTCCCCTGATGTGCGTAAATCACCCTGCTGACAATCTGAGGGACACTGGAGCTGAGAGATGAAAGAGAAAGAATGCACATGTTTCTAATGTTGCTAATGCTGTTCTACACAGACTCTCATCATCTATGTGAGAAACAACAAGCATCTTCTACAGATGCCCAGATTAACTTCCTATGCAACCACTCTGTTCTGCTATTACAGTGTGAGAACTGCTGCTGAGAGCCATGGGTGCTCACCAATCAAACTTTATTGCAAACACTGTAATTTGAATTTTTATAATCTTTTATATTTCAAAAACCTGTCACAAAATACTCTATCCCTTTACAAATGTCATATATGCTTTTCAACTCACTACTGATAGGAGATCTTCAAGAGTTGGAGTTGACACTTGAGTCCCTAGAAATTCAAGTTCTGGTTCAACCATGATGTCCCCAGCATAGCTCTGCTGATTGTCTCATCCTGGAGATGGTGGGGGTTGTGTGATGGTGGGAATGGTAGAGATGATAGGGTGATGGTGTGGTGGGTTTGGTGGGAATGGTAGGGATGGTGGGAGTGGCAGGGGTGGTGGGAGTGACGGGCATGGTGGGGATGGTGAGGGTGGTGAGGGGTGGGTGCTAGGGTGGTGAGGAGCATAGGGGTGGTAGGATAGTGGGATGATGAGGTGGTGATGGGGTAGTGAAGTGGTGGGGTAGAGAGGTTATGGGGTGCTGGGGTTATGGGAGTGATGGGATGGTGAGGTGGTTGGGTGGTGAGGTGGGGGGGGTTATGGGGGTGAGAGGGGCATTTCCAAAACTCAGTTATCATCTCTTATGCACAGCATATTCTTCATAGCCTGAAACTTTCCATTTTCTCTTCCTTTCTTTCTTCAGGCAGAATCTTGCAAAAGGGCACACTGTACTTTGTAAACTCCTTGGATTTAAAGGAGAATCTTAATTGTGTGAGTCATCCATTAGGGAGAGGGTGGGTAACCAGATCAAATTAAACTGTCAAGCCATGTTAGAGAGAGAGAGAGAGAGAGAGAGAGACAGAGACAGAGAGAGAGACAGAGAGACAGAGAGACAGAGAGAGAGAGAGAGAGAGAGGCTTTATCAGGTAAAATTCATAATAATTTAAAATGCTGTTGAAATTTTAATTAAAGTATTATTTATTCAGGTAATGAGTGCAAATAAAATAATTTTAGAATTATTTTGTGAACTATTTGGTAACAAAGGAAAATGTTCACTTTCTAAAGTAAGTTTAAATAGAGTTCAAACCTCTGCATGTGTGTGTATGCTCCTATTTCTTTGAAAGATGTAAATCGGAGTGCTAACAGTGTTACCAGAGATGGTAGGATTCAAGTGTCGCCCTGTCTATACATCTCTAATATTTTCCTATCTGTACTTCTTTTGTAATCAGGAGAAACCAATGCATGTTTCAGGAGTAACCTTTGTTTCCAAGTGTGTTACCATGGAAAGACTTCAGCTTCTCCAGTAAGCCTGAGAAGGAAGTGTAGAATTATCTGGATGATTCATTGACCCTGAGAAAACTTGTGAGAATATTGACAATATAACCTCTGGCAAGCTCAGAAAAGTAATTACTTGAAAGTTGCACAAATTTAGAACTTGTGTGACATGCAAATAAAGAAAAAAGGGGAAAAGAGGAACAGGAGGGAGTACAAGCAAGATCTCATAAAAGAGACAGTGGTAAACATATGTGTGACAATATAATGGAAGTTACTAGATTCTCAAAAACTTTTTGACAGGTCAATAGAACTGAATAAGAAGGAATCAACACACTTCCCTCACCTGCTATTCAAACAAGAACAAAGCATATATTATTCCCTGATATTCCAAATTCTTATTTATACTTACGTCCAAAGGTTTCTTAAATGTAGACCTTTCCCTTCATTTATTTTAATAATAATAAAATAATAATAATAATTAATAGTTATGTGATAATTGGATGAAGCCAAACAATTAAACTTTCATTGATGGGGACATTGTAATCAGAAAAATGATTTTCTGACTATTCTGTGATTTTTTTATTTCAACATTTTTTTAATGCAGATCTCAACCCATAGACCAACTCATGATTCTTACATGCTTGCTTCCAGTAGACTTTGCACATCATGTAGGAGAGATGAATATGAGAACTTATCTTCTGCTAAGTTAACAAGATCTTGGCAGGCACTCTGAGAAAAAGTCTGCGTCAGAGACACATTACTGCCCAGTTTGAAAAAAAAAAGCAAAGATCAAAATACACTTACTGATGTATGTCGCTGCTTGGAAACTGTGTGAGTAAATAATAATAATAATAATAATAATAATAATATCCATGGTTTCTCAGAAGTAAATACAGGTAGTCTGGGCTTTTGCTGTTTGTTGGCCTGGGGCCTGGCATGGGGTTTTATAGTTAAACCTGACACACCAATAATTTCTATACCAGTAAATACATAAATGAGAATATACTCACTGAATATACTTTTCCCTTGCTTCTCACTTTTCAGCTTCTATCCCATGAAAACCTGGCTCTGGGTAATCTTCTTAACTGATGAACCTGAAGGGAAAGGATGGTGTAGCATGGGACCATCACCTTCACTCTTCTTATCAAACACACTCGCCAATTTATGTTCTTGGCATCTTTCCACAGTCTCACAAGAGGCAGGACTATTCTTGGCCTTTTTGAGCCTTCTTGTCTTTTGAAATGGTGACAGTCTATCTTGACACCTCAAATCAAGTCACTGGGTACCACCCACAGGCTACTGATACAGCCTTTCAGCAAGTTGTAAGGGAACCAAAAAAGAATAAGATCCCAGACTTCAGGATTCATTCAACACTATAGCTATTAAGTCTTTTGTAGTATTCAAAAGTCATCTTGGAAAGATTCAGTTCTCCTTAACCAAGCTTGGTAAAGGAGAGACATGGTGAATGTTATGGCCCAAACTACAATTAAACAGGAGACGTGGTATATATTATGATCCAAGCTACAAGGAAAGGAGAGACATGGTGGATGCTAAACAGCAGTGACACATCCTGTTGTATATACTGGTCCTCTGCCCCAAGTATCATCTCCAGGGCCTTCAGTTACTCATAGTCAACTGCATTCTCAGAATCTTAAATGGAAAGTTCCAGAGGAAGGGAGAAAGAGCACATAGAGCACTTTTATTATGCTGCATTTTATGATGGCACTATTTTTTATGTCATTGCTGTCAGTTTCTTATTGTACCTAATTATCAGTTAGACTTCATCATAGAAATGCATGTATAGAAAAAACAGCACATGTGGCGTTCAGTGTTATAAAAGGTTTCAGGCATTCAGTTGAAGAGGGAACTTGGAAAATACCAGCTACAGATGAAGGAAACTGTGCATTATTACATTTCCCTCATTGTATATAAGCACTAAATGATTATTTGAGACAAAGTATTAATAAAGGAGAAATTACAAATTTCTGGAATGAGTCACAGAAGCCTCTAACTGAAGAACTAGAATGTAGACTTAAGCATATTAGCAAGTTTAGAGTTTAGAGAAGCAAGAATAAGCCAGACAAGTTAATGCCCTGGTTTATATCACTCTGGGTATAGCTCAGGGCCTGTGTTAGTTGTTTTGCATGTGCATTCAGTTCTCATCAGATGAAGATGATGAATAACAGAGAATGTAGCTTTCCAAAGATTACACAGCTAACGGTATGAAAAATGAACCCAGACCTCAACCTGCTCCTTCCTGGAGCGGTTGGTCTTTTTAACAGCTGTATGGAGGCTCTGCTTCTTGGGAGTCACACGTACCGGAGCAAAGCGACAGAGACACACAAACTGCTTTTCGACGAGCAGTAATTGGGAGGCACCAGATAATGTAAATTAAAGAAAGGTTTCCTGGGAAGAGTTGCCAGAGTCCTTTGACATGACAGGCATTTGTCAAATTGGAATGTATTGCATTATTAGCAGAGTAGAAGAAAACTCAAACTCTGGATGTCATCACCAAGCCTAGAATCTAAAGACAGCACCAGATTGCTAATATCCTGGTATACCACCTTGCAAACTTATATTTTTCTTCAAATATGCACCTACTTGTGTAGATATAGTTTAATAATATTGGAATTCTGTAAATTTTGTGGGCCTGAGGTCTGTATTAGAGATACAGTGGGACCGCCTTTTATTGTTCACATACTTTCAACATACTTTTTAATGAAAATTGTCACCATACATGCTTCCACTGTTTAGGAGGCATTTAGCCTTGCCTGTTGAAGCTATGTTTCTTTTTTGAAATTGTCATACCTCTCTGATTTTTGTTATAAATCATTTTCTTCATTTATGACTTCCTTCAAAGTATATTTAAAACTTCTAAATTATAATCAAACCTTAAAATGTTAAATATTTTTATTTAAATATTTTATTTAAAATTTTCAGCTTGGTTTATTGTTTTATTTCTTTTATTTTTAGATCATAAGTACATAGTTTTCCCCTTCCTTTCTCCTTCTTGCTTTCTTTCAATTGTGACATGCATGTGTGTGGAATGTTTGTGTGCGTGCACACATGTATGCACTTGTGTGTACCCATTCCCAAGTAGAACCTCCTCAATATGTATACTTGTATAATGTTATTTGCATGTGTTTTCAGGGCTGACCATGTGGTATTGCATAACCAATTGGTGTGCTCTTCCCTGGAGAAGACGATTTCTCCCACTTCCAGCATTCCTTAGTTGCCTGTAGTTCATTGTGTAGGCCTCACAGTATTGCTCTTGCTACTTCGGAGTGCCCATGGTTGTCCTTGCTCAACAAATTTTGAGACAATCATGATGATGAGGCTTTATGGTTGTAGCGTCTGATATTACTAGGGGACACAGTCTCACAACAAACTTCCTAATTTTCAAGATCTTGGAATCTTTCCACGCTCTAATATGTATGATGTAAATAGATTCAATTCTTAGGCCATCCTAAAAACTAAAGGCGTGGCCGACCACTTGTGGAGTAGATTAATATTCTGAGAGAAGGTGTACCCCATCATCACCACCTTAGGAGAGCAAAGATGGAGAGTGAGAGAGAGGAGGAGAATCAATTAAGAGAAAGGACCAGAGTAAGAAAAATAGGTTGAATGAACACTGGGTTCCTTCTTTTTCCATTCTTGGGGTACAGATACTTGTACAAGAGCAATGTTTTGATTTTAAAGATGCCCATCCCTGGTAGTCATGAAGGATGCTATGGAGGGGACAATGTTAGACTATTTCAGAGCAATATCTTACTTTACTCTCATGTACTGCTTCTATGGTCCCGGCCAATGCATTTCACTTGGAAGCATCACACAATAGGGACAACTGCCTGCATTTCCACCTCAGCCACTCTGCATTGAAGCCCTGTGACTGGATCCAGCTCTCCCATGTTTTCTGAAACTTAGTTTCCACGGTGGAACAAGGAGATTGCAGTGAAACCTGGGAGTGATTGGATTAAACATGGTGTCATTGGGCGGTCACACACAAGGAAAACTTTCTTTTCTCTGTCTTTTCCCTATTAGGTGACAGATGTTTCTCTTTCTTAGAACACAGTTTACTCATTCCAAAAGGCTTTACTTGTGGGGATTGTGAGTTCAAGGTATCATCATGGTCTTATGGTCACTCTTGTCTAATAGAAAATCGGTAATATGGGCAGTGAATTAGTACTTCCAGGGCTAACAGTCCAAAAGTGTGTACTCCTAGATAATTAAAAGGCAAAATCTCTTTGAAGAGATGAAAAGCAAGTAGCCTGAGAGGTGCGTGCTTGCTGGACAGGAGAAGGGAAGTGTTTGCTATCCATAAGTGTAATTCTTGGTCCTGTGGTAGTGAGAAGATTGTTAGCGGTTGGTGTGAAAGTCCTACACAGAAGACAGATGTTATTTTAAAATGCTGCTTCCTCTGCAGAGCCCTTTCTGGGTCCTTTCTTCAGGAAACCCTTGCCGCCTTAGTGCTGTGATTGCACCACATCTGTGGGTTTCTTTGACATTTACTACTTTCTGCTTTACATTAGCAATGCTATATTGGTGTGCATATTTTCCTTTGATGACACCACTGGCAGAATGATGGTCTATTGCAGTGTGGTATTCTTCAGAGTTCCATCAAATTAAAAGTACCTATTTGTACATATGTGGGTTTATACAACACGCATTAGTGCATTATACAGGTGTACCAACATACGGATAAAATCCGATAGATCTCACATTCACTTTCTTCAGAACAGTGTGTGGTTAGCAAAAGGATGCTTTTGCTAGTAGACTTGATGCTGGGGGAAGAGCATGTCTTTGGACTCAACAGTTCACTAAATACTAAGCATTAGTAGATATGTGTCACCTCCCACTTCATCCATGAAAATTACTGGAGCTGATTTTGATATTGCTATTAAAGAAATGGATTTCTATAACATTCTTCACTCCTCTAGGACAAAAATTGATATCTTGTTTATGAGGGCCATTCAACATAAATTTCCTTGGGATGAATCTAGGGCCAGATAAGTAAGTAAAAAGCACTAGGATTTGATGAGTATCAGCCACTATAAATAGTGTCTGTGATCCTGAATGTGTGGTTGGTTAATTCAAGGTTGGGGAAAATTAGAGTTTCTTCTGTGAACAAGTGTTGACAAGCTTGGTTATTTGTTGAGATACCAGAATCTACTGTAAAAGCCTATGTGGTATAATAAGACTTCTGGCTGTTTTGTGGGTTCCTTTTTCGTCTCCCACCCTTCTCCATCCTTCTACTTCTTCCTTTCCAACACCTACCATAGATAGGAGAAAAAAGGAATAGAGGAAAAATGGGGTGGTAACATTATTAAACTACTCACAGGCATTTAGTTCCTTGGGCAAGTGTGATCTTTGCTGTAAAGATATGTAGTTTCTTCCTTTCATATCTTCATGCACAACTACTTGACAAACCACAACCAACAGCATTCAACCACCAATTGGCAACCCAGCCCCTCCTATTGGAGCTCTAGCCTTTATATAGCCTCTGAAAAGTCCCCAAAATTCCGTGCATCACACACTTGCAAAAGCTATCTGCAACTGGCAAAATCAAGTCCCTGCTAGAGCACAAGGCATATCATAGTCATCTGCTGTAAACAGTCTGAAACAGAGGCAAATCTCATACCTGGGATTAAAATGAAAACACATTCTTACAATATTTCTGTGTTTTCAAATAAACAAAAATTCACACTACACTGTGGGACATGTGTCTATAATCTCAGCATTTTAACAGGGAGATTGAAGATAGATACAAAAAAAAAAAACCATACATGTTTGTGGGCTAGCTTACCTAGAATATTCAGTATAGCAAAAATAAGAGATATCACCTCTAAAACGTAGAAGATGAGAGCTGAGTTCTGAAAAAGTAAACGTCTACCCTCTTAAGTTGCTTTCATGAGGTATTTGGTCCTAGATGTTTAAAATTAACCAATATGTCCTCCAAATTGAATCCGTCAGTTGGAAGGGAAGATCAGAAGTGTCAGTGAAGCTGGCTAAGCAATATGGTTCTGTGGAAGGAAGAAATATTCTTCCCTCTCATTTCTGTAGCTAACCATATAGTCACACTTTGTTTTTGAACTAGTAACTAGTAGCTAGATGTCAAATGATCCCTAACAACTCAGCTAAGCCTTCTTGGTGTTTATAAGAAATAACTGATTAAGTCATTAAGCAGTTGTTTTGATCAGATTGGAAGGTAGGATGAATTCTTGGACATGTAACTGGTTTACAGAGTATTGTGGCTACCTTGATTGTCAGCTTAGTGGAATCTAAAATCATTCTCAAAAAAAAGTTTCCAGGCATGCCTCTGAAGAATTCCCTAGATCAGCTTCACAAGGCTAGGAAGACTCACCCTGAATGCGGCCCTTACCACTCCATAATCTTGGATCTCAGACTGAATAAGAAGGTGATGTTAGCAAAGCTAGAAACCCCCAGTTCATGCTTTTGTTGTTGCTGTTTGGTTTTGTTGTGGTTGTTGTTTTTGTTTGTTTCAGTTTGGTTTTTACTCTCTGCACCCTGACTCTGCAGTGTGACCAGGTGCCAAGAACCATGACTGTATTGAGCTGATGGAGTGGACCATTGAACTGTTGGCTCTTCCTTACTTGATTGCTGGTCTAATTTACTTTTTATCACTGTAATAAAACCCATGAGCAAAAGTAACTAGAGGTGTGAAAGGTTTATTTGGCTCACACATCCCAATCACAGTCCACCATGAAGAAATTCAGAGAAGGAACTCAAGGCAGGAACCTGGGTGTAGGAATTGAACTAGAGACCGTGGAGGAACGCTGCTTACTGAATTATTCCTCACCACTTACTTAGTTTGCTTTTTTATACAGGCTAGGCCCATCTGCAGTGGGTGGGTATTGTTACTGCCCACTATGGGCTAGGCGTTTTCACATCAATCATTATTAAAGAAAATGTCTAACAGATATGCCTAAAGGCCAATCAGATGGAGGCAATTTTTCAATTGAGATTCTTTCTTCTCAGGTGTCTATATTTCTGTCAAGTTGGCAAAACTTAGCACAGTTGTTTTCATTAAGTATTTTGTTACAGCCTTGAGACAAGTAGCTAGTACACTGGGAAGCTTAATTTGGATAGAACACACCACGCTTGCCTCTTGGTTGTGGTTTGCAATTCTATTAATCACGCCAAGTCTGTCAGCCCCTGTGCGATGTCAACATTTATCTCTTCTATTCTTTAAAATTAACTTGACAGGATTCTCTAGCTTCCCAGTCCTTAGATATGAAAATTTACTGCTATACTTTGAATGAGTATGCCAAAATTTATGTTAGAAACTAAATTCTAGGTACATAGCAATATAAAGAGATGAGACTTTCAAGAGTTATTATACTTATTAGTACTCTGTCCTTAGAAGAGATCTCTTGGTGTTATCACAAGAGTGGGTTAGTTACCAGAGGAGTAGATTAGTTGTCACAAGAATGAGTTCGTTATCATAGGAGTAGATTTCTGGAGATCTCTCTCTCTCTCTCTCTCTCTCTCTCTCTCTCTCTCTCTCTCTCTCTCTCTCTCTCTCTGACTCCTCAGACCCAAGCACTTGTCTTTGCTCTGTCTCTTCTGTAGATAGAGAAGGAATTAGGGCTGTGGCCACTGGAAGCAGGTTTCTGTTTACATCACGTGAGGAAAGTATCTGGTCTCACATCTTGATGTTTCACTGGTGGTTTGAGATTATGGAGAACTGACAACTTGTGTCTTTAATTATGTTCACTATTTAAGAGTACTATAACTCACAACATACGTGTACCTTCGGCTTGGGAGACTAAAATGAGGCTTTGAGTTGCTTCTATTTCTCCTTTGTTTGACATCATGCCACATATGGAAAGCCAATGTATTTAGAATCTTCCAGATCAAAATGCCCAGTTAGCAGAGACTTTGCAATGCTTTCCCTCTCTGTTTGAGCTGAGATTTTTCCAGATACAGTCATGATTTTTGACCACGGTCTCCACTCATGACCTTTGGTTTGTTCTTGCTTCTTGTATTTAGGGTTATCAAGTCAAGCACTAGAACAACTGTAATTCAGCAGAGAAGGGTCTGTTTGCAAGGGTCCATTAGCACATGCCACCTCCTCAATTCCTGTTTACTGCACCTTCTCCTTTAGGAGCCAATGCTTTTCTTCTTCCTTTCTTTCCAATGTCCTTTGGGACTGTCCACAATATGTCTTAGGCAGCATAACTCTGTTTTCTGAGCCTTACTGGAAATAGGCTCAGTGCTGACGGGATCTGACCTATTGGTGGGTGGAGGGGAACGACGGGTCAATGCTGCGTTTGACCCTTTGTTCTGCAGACTTACTTCATAGCTGAGCAGTCAAATTTTGATTTAAACTTCCTTTTTTTTCTAGGCCTTAGATCTGTCCCTTACCTTGGAGCATGTCCCCTTTTTCTGATCTCATACATTTTTATTTTATTTGATACTTGATGTTATGCTTGGATTATAGGGCTTCCATTCAGTAAAGGTTCTATAACAAATTGTTCTTTTGTACGATTGCCAAATAACTCAGGCTAAAAACATATTGGGGGGGAAAATCCAGATAAAAAATTGAAAATGAAGGCAAAATTAGGGGCCTGCTAATAAAAATCAAAATTTTCTTGACACTTTTAGTCAATGCAAAAATAATTGTGGGAATATAAAAGGATTTTTATGGTCAATTATTCCTGTCTTAGTAAGTATCTATAATCATAACCCCCTCAGAATAGGCAATAATCTTTACGGAGAGAAGTGGGACTTCCCACAGAACTATAAAGAAAGTAAAATGTTATCACATGCATGCATAAAATATATTAATATTGAAATGTGCTGGCTGTAAGGTCAGGTGGATAGACACCTCTTTTTTTCCCCCTCCTCAGAAAAAAAATCTCCTAGGTGACTTTATTGGGCTGCTGACATGCAATTGATCTGTATTATTCTTAGCTGGCTAGAGTCTGTGTATCTAAATGCCTCAGATAATAGGTATTACAGTATTAGGTAAGAGCCTCCATGGAGTCACGAGCAATATCAGAAAGGTAGAATGTGTAGAGTAAGGGAGATTAAGATGACACCAGAGAGCGTTGAATGAGGTGTCATTTTGCATTTAGAGAGACAACGAGGAAAGTTAAGACAGAAAGGAAAAATGCCCCTTTCACGCCAGCTGCCCTTAAAGGTTTACAAATGATCTGTTAACAGAAATGAGTTTCTCTTGGGCTTCAGACACCATTTATTATG
>NW_021604712.1:4247818-4250318 GCF_004785775.1 Grammomys surdaster | reverse complement strand
GAAGGATATGTGTGCATATATGTGTCTGTCAACATCTGTTGGGGGACTGGTTTCAAGATTCATCACAGACATGAGAATATATACATACTAAAATCCTTTATAAGGATAGCATAGAACTTATATTTATATTGTTTCCCACAGTTTAAGTCACCTCTCCATTATTTTTCATATTTAATTCAATGTAAATGCTGTATTGTTTAGAAAACAGTGAGAGAAGACTTTACATGTTCCATATTGGAACATTTTCCCCCAAATGCCGTTAATACAGGCTTGAATGAATCCATAGATACTAAACCCATGTACAAGGAAGGGTTACTATATTAGTAAACTTTGATTATGTTGTCCTGAATTAAAAACATGCAACTCTGTAGATTCTATCTCACACGTATGTAGAATAAGAATAATGGGAAAGGAGAACTATTCAGTGAAGGGAGAGAAGTCATAATTGTTAAAGATTTATTAGAAACAAGCTCTGCAAATGCTTCTTGTGCTGCTTACAGAAAAGGGTATTCTATTCTGCCGTATGGGCAATAGGAGTCCAATTGCAGACCGAAGGATTAGATCCATGTTGATAATGGACAATAATCTACCAGTGGAGGATGAGATTCCAATTGATGTTTTATGAGATAGGATGAAGTATGCTGAATAAATCAAAGATACAAACAAAGCTATAAGCTCTTTCCTGAAGCTTGACAGATTATTAATGTGGCTGGAGGATGTTATGGTTTCACATGTAATATATGAACAATTAATCACTCTAAAGAGGTAAATGGAATTAGGTAAATTGCCTTTGTAAAGCAGCTATTGAGGGATTTATCCACAGTGTTCAGTATTAAATTACGATTCACATATTTGTTTTTATTATATTTGAGAAGTTAATTAAACTCAGATAATAAGGAAGTTACAATACCAAGGTACTTGTGTTTGTTAGCCAAATATAAATGGTACATTTAGGTCTAAAGGTTTACTCAGTTTCACAAAGACGGCATGGTCTGGATGGATCAGACTTCCGTGTATCAGTGGGGTATGTAAATGAGGGGCATGAACTTAGCTTCTTACGTCAGCACAGAGAGGAGCTGAGTCTTGTTTACCTATGAGCTGTTTTATGTACATCTCTAGGAAAAGAGTCTGCTCAGAACTTCCCATGGACCATGGAGGACCTGACACACAGAGAAGGTAACCATCGTGATTGTTCCTTTTAGAATCGTAACTGCCCCAGATATGAAAATCATCCTCACATTTTCACGTGTTTGCTCTGTGCAGTTCTGGATGGCGTAACTAGGGACAGTTGTGAAAACTTTCAGCTGACGAGGAGAAAGGAAAAACATTTTAATGACTGGAAATTTTCAAAGAGTAGCATGAGTCTCTCTAGGAGGTGGTTCGTTCCCTGCATCAGGAGTCATCAAACTCAGCTCCAGGTAAAGACAATCATATATTAAATCTACAGAGTGACACTGCAATATTTGATTGATAGAATCAGTAACGACAGCAGAGAGTTATTGAGAAAGTCACTAGAAACCAGGCACTGATTCATGTATGTCATGTGCTGTCTCAGATTCATGTATGTCATGTGCTGTCTCAAAGAACTTAACACCTGTGCTGTGAGGTTCTAAAGCTCTTCCTTTATCACAGTTAAGAAAAAGCTAAGAAAACTGCAAGTAAATGTCAAGGCCAAGATTCATTTAGCCCCATACTTTTAATGACTACTCTCTACTGCATTTTAAGTTAGCCACAGTAAGGGACCTCCAAGGTCAGTTCAAATTCTAATGAGCATTGATCTTGGATGTTACACTTCACAGGGTTAGAATAGTTGTTTGTAATCTGACCAGGGTTCAAATCCCTATTCCTTCCTAGTTACTAATGCAGACCCATAGGTGATATGTTCATTCTCTCTGAAGTTCATTTTCTTCGTCTTTAAAATTGGGGTCATGGCGTTTAATTTATGGCACGTTGAGGATGAAATAGGGTAATGTACACAGTGTCCAAGCACAGCACCTAGAACTGCTTTTGTCGTTAACAGCAGGTAGCTACCGATTTAATGTCCTGAGTCATAAAATATGATGAGAGTAGCATCCGACCTACGTGCCACACTCCCTGCATTTGCATCAGAATATTTTTGAAAGGTTATTGAGTTGAGACCAGGTTTGAGTCCTCTGTGAGAATAACCATTTGATTCTGGGCTTCAACCTTTTATGTAGTTAGCAAGCTATTTAAAAGCGAAGGCCAATTTGGAGAACTTATTTGAAATATACATAAGAGGAAGAAAACATGTAGAATCAAGAATAAACAGAGGCAAACAAATCTGCTAAAATTGGCTAAGACCAAGCAACTCAAGGAAAGACCATTTGGTGAATAAACGTGAGAAAACTTGTTCAAAGATGTTTTTGTCCCAATTCTCTAAAGTCAGCAGCAACAGCACCATTACCTTTATCACAAACACTATCCCCACCTCCACGGCCACCTCCACCATCACCTCTACCGCCACCATCATCAGTCTTTT
>NW_021604712.1:4242342-4247718 GCF_004785775.1 Grammomys surdaster | reverse complement strand
TGTCTGTCTGTCTGTCTGTCTGTCTCAGATAGCTTCTAACTGGATTTTAAAATCTTGGATGATGCTGAATCTACATAAGCCAGATCACAAAATTTATAAGGAACCAGGTCTTTAGGTAATAATTCAATATAACTTTGAAATCTCCCTACTTCTGGATCTTTCTGTGGACGTATAATCATTTGAATTGGATTTTCTGTTTCCTAGAGTAGACATGGATGACTAGGCTAATTGCTCTGACAAAGTCTAAGGATGATGATGGCTTCCCACTGTGGCCGGAATATATGCTGTGATAAATAATTGGCAATCTTCAAGAAGAAAATTTCCAGAGACAAGAGCACTCAAAGTGTCAATATAGTTTTGCCACTCAATCCACATAATCCCTACAGATGAGAAGCCAGTGATCACAGAATAATTCACAGGTGAGTTAATCTAAACCAGTGAGTTATCCACCAAGATCCAAATGAGGATGTAAAACCTTGAATCATATCTTGTCAGAGACATTAGAAATAATTTGAAGTAAAATGTGGATTCTTTGTTCTAGAATTACATCTGAAGTTGGTCAATTTGTTATTGAACTTACCAAAAAGTATTCTTGATCTCTTCCTCCCTCAGTTACTGTAACCCACATTTAGCTATGGCTTGCCAGAGATGTTGGTAACACTGTGTACAGTATTCCTCATGTCCACATCAAAACTGTACAACACAAGGCAAAAACAAATAAGAAGCACACACGAAAACCTTAGGAAGCTTAAAAAGTGTATAATTTTCAGAAGAAAAGAACTTAACCTGAGATTTCACAATGACCATTAGCTATCTTAGAAAGCTTATCTTCCCTATGTCTGTTCTGACCTAGCAAATTGAAGCATATTATATCACATATCAATCATCACATATCACGTATCATATATTTATTTTATATTATACATTATATATGTATATTGCATATTTTATATTATGTATTATACATTACATGTTATAATACACATTATATATTATATATCACATATTATATACTATCTATTATAGTATCATTATATATTTTATATCACATCATGCATTATCCATTATGTCATCTATTACATATTATATATTACATAATATATTATGTAATATATAGCACATATTGTCTATCATCTATCATATATTGTATATAATCAGATTATATTATATATTATTTGTATAATAAGAATATATATATAACATATAGCATATATAAGTTATATATGTCACTTAGACATCACTTAGAAGATATATGATGCTCTCTTAGAGATATTACATTCCTACCCAAATTATGCTTTGCATTATTCTTATGCACTTACATAATTTAAGATTATAATTTTTGTCTGACATTTTGATGATCATTCATCCAACTCTATCACTCAAAAGATATTTCCATGGTAGATCCTAAGCAAAGGGCAATGGAGGAGACTATTGCTTTTAGAGAAACACACATTGAATTGTTTACAACACTTCTTAAAAGTTTCCATCACAGAAAATTCCCTTAGTGTGTTTTACACTGACAGTGAAGTTTCCTGAATTGAATTCAGCTCTTTCAGCATAATTTGATGCTTTTGTTTATTATAGTCTATAAATTCTTAAAGCCTACATTAAACACTTGTACCCAACACAGAATAAGACAAATGGTCACAGCACATGGGGTTATCAATACATTTGAGTATATTTATGTTTGGGAGACTCAGACATCCTGTCTGCCTGTTTATAGATACTCATGTTTATGTTAAAATGGTATATACACAGTAAGTGTATGTGTACATGTAGAGTACTTCATTTTGTCTTTTAATGTATTTAGGAAGATTTATTATATGAAAAGGACAACTTCCTATCACTTATTTTCTACAATTTCAAATAAGAAAATTGCCATCATTATATTCACTAATATCTTCCAACAAGCGTATTCACGAGGACTCAGGTAGCTTTTGAGCTATGAAGAATTATTTAAATTATTAAAACATAATTTCTATGTCCAAGAAAGCATATTTCTTGAAAAAGGGCTCTCAACATACATAACCCACGCAAGCACACAAGCACACACACATATATAAAATCACACAAAGTAAGTGAATAAGTGAGTGGCAGAAAGGTGTTAGAACTGGTGTGGAGGACACATGTCAGAAGTGAGAGAAGGCTTCTGAGTTTGCTGTGTATTTGTGAGTTTGAGGAATTTTTCCACAGTGGGTCCAACACTGACATTAAACAGTAGTAAACCTTTGGTTGTGTGGTCAGAATGATATCTTCAGAGGGAAAGAAGAGACAAGGTCTAGGAGGATGCTTAGGAGGCATAAGGACCTGAGTTCAAGCCCAGAATTCAAACACCAGTTAAAAAAATAAAATCAAGTATGGTAATAAGTATTGTAGATTGAAGTGGCTGAGAATCCCCACATGCCTACATGTGCACATAATTACACTTACATATATATTAAAATAAGAGAAAGGGAGAAATTGAACAGAGAGGGGGGGAAGGAGAGAGGGAGGGAGGGAGGGAGGGAGAGAGAGAGAGAGAGAGAGAGAGAGAGAGAGAGAGAGAGAGAGAGAGAGATTTTCTCAATTTAGGGGTTATGATTGATCTGCCTGGACCAGAAAAAGTTCACGACCAGTTTGAGCAACTTAGAGAAACTCCATTGCCCTGTATATAGGGGAAGCATAGCCTAGAGCTCAAAGGCAGTGTTAGTTTAGCCTGTGCAGGTCCTGAGCTCAATCCTCAATGGTAAAAAATAAAAAAGGACACACACACACACAATTTATATTTATACATATATGTATATATAAATTATAAAATGTAAACTAAAGTATATAGAAAAGGTAGCACCTAAAGTGGAAATGCAAATGAAGTCTGCCATTAAAAGCTTATGTCAGCTGGGCTTGGTGGTACACGATTTCAATCCCAGCACTTAAGAAGCAGAAGCAGGCAGATGTCTGCGAGGTGGAGGCCAGCCTGATCTACAAAGCAAATCCAGAACAGCCAGGGCTGTTACATAGAGAAACCCTGATTTGAAAAACAAAACAAAACAAAACAACAACAACAACCAGAAGGTTTGTGTTGTACAGTGTCAATGCACACTGTGATGAATAAGCCACAGGTGCTGCAGTTTCAAGCAGCCACTGAGACACAACATTGAAGAGTGACTCTATTAACTTGTAAGGAACCCAAGAAAAGAACGGGAGATGGAATGAAAATGTTGATGAAGTAAATCCTGTTAGGTTGAATAAAATTTATCCCATGGGGAAAAAAATTAGGATAATTTTTGAGAAGACCCAAGTATGCCTCTTTATAAGAAATGTTTCATTAAACACAGATGGAAAGTAAAACCTACTCTTAAATCTGAAATGCTGACAATACGTAATTCATACAATTCACAGGAAGCCATGTAAATTTATTCCCATAAAACCTGACTAAGTAGATTTATCAGCTACGTCCACATAGCAATGAAGACACTCCACTAGGCTATCCAGCTTAAGGGGAAACGCACAGGAGCCAAAGACAAAAGAGACAGAAATTAGAGCCCATTACATCTCAAAAATGCTCTGGGAATTAGACCAAGTTAAAGAGCCATGTGATTGCTGAGCTGTGGCCTCTGCAGAGTTTACCAATGAGGGCTTCCAAGGCTTAGCATTGGGAACAGCTTCTCCTCCAATCAGCCTCTGATTTTGCCCGTTTCTATTTTTCTCTACACTTTATCGTGACACATCTGAAAATGCACATAGCTTTCCATCCATACTTATGTTCCATAAATCCCTTCAGAACCAGCCCAGTGCCTTATACCCAAAATAGTTTCTGACTTGAGAAAAATCAAGATACTAGCTTTTCAAGTTTGTTGGGTTGGACTGAATTTAATCAGCAGAGTATAAAAAATTAATTGGATTGATTCTTGTACATTTTATTCTTATGCCAAAAAAAAAAAACCAAAAATGCCACAGGTTTCCGAATTGCTCACTGGTTTGTTCTGTTAATCTAGAGAAAGTTAATATACCGATATTGTAGTCTAACCTGCAAAAACAGCTGAGGCTAAATCAGAGACTGCTGACTGAATATTAAAGAATGTTAATTCTTGCTGTGTCTTTTTGTTTAGATTTCATTTTTGTTTTTTGATCATGCATATGTATGTCTGTGAGTACACACACGCGCGCACACACACACACACACATACACACACACAAGGACAAGTGCCCATGAAGGTTAAAGGCATCAGATACCCCAGGAGCAGGAATTACAGGCATCTGGGAGTGAGCATCCTGATATAAGTGCTGAGAACTGAACCCAAGTCTTTTGGAAGTGCTGAGGTATCTCTCTAGCCCTTCCTTTCTTCTACTAAGAAAACCTCTGGTTATAATTGGGTACATGGTTACCCAGTTCCTCTTGTAGGTAATGAATGATCTGCAAAACGTGCATAGCTAATTCCCACACACTGTCTTTACCTACCTCTGCTGCAATAAATGGAGTCTACATGAGACACTGGGGCTTGACCTGCCATCTAGCACCCTACGATGTATATCAGTGAGTCAAAGGCTCCTGATTCAGTGGAACTTTAAAAAGTAAACACATAGTGTAGGCCCTGAAGGGTCATGTATTTATAGTTCTTCCTTTGAGCTTCTCTTATTGTCCTAAACCTACTAACCATAACAGGAACCTGCCAAGTTTTCTAATAACTAGATAGGATAATTGCATAGTACATCATCAGGTGCAGAATTCCTGCCAAATTCAGGTAATTGCCCAGTATAGTTTTTTCTTCCCCCTCAAATTTTAACTTATCCAATGAATCTCCTTGAGCAATATTGTCATATTCCCAGTGCTAGTTAGGGAATATCTTCATTCCCTATTTTTCAAAATGAGGCTTATTTATGGCATTCATGCTTTCAATTCTCTAGACTACCGTCATTTGCAAACCCTGGTGATGACTGTGGTTAACTTCCTTCCACAGACTCTTCTGAATACGCTTGACTGTTTCCCCCAGAGCACTCTTTTCATTTTGTTTCCTATTTTCAGTTGTAAATTGGAAAATATATTTCGCAAGATACTTAGAGAAAGAAAGCGCTATGTCCTTAAAAAACATGGCCTAGCATCTCTCTGACATAGTTTATGAAGTGATCAAATTTTATGTGTTTAATCAAAGTGGACAAAATTAGAGTATAGCTGGCCTATGCCTGAATATGATGAGCCAATGGGAAAAATGGTAATGTAGTCTTTACAAAACATTTATTATTTTCAAAGCATTTATCATCATCATTATTATTTAGTAGTAGTAATATTATAAGAGATTATATGTTTATCTATTCTCTCTTTTCTCCTCATCTCCTTCTCCTTCTCCTTCTCCTTCTCCTTCTCCTTCTCCTTCTCCTTCTCCTTCTCCTTCTCCTTCT
>NW_021604712.1:4193372-4242242 GCF_004785775.1 Grammomys surdaster | reverse complement strand
CTCTCTCTCTCTCTCTCTCTCTCTCTCTCTCTCTCTCTCTCTCTCGTCATTCACTCATTTGAGACAAGGTCTGATGTAGCCCAGACTTTCCTTAAACTTACCATGGAGACAAAGGCGACCTTGAACTTCTGAACCTCCAGGCTCTACCTCCTGAGTGCCAGCATCACAGGCATGCAACACCCACTCCATTTTATGCAGTACTGGGGATCAAGCCCAGGGCATTGTCTGAGCTGTATTCATTGCTTCCCACAAAGTTTTCCTTAGTTTCTCTGTCTCACAGGCAATTTCCTTACCTTTGAACAGCTCTTCTTTTTCCTCCTTTACCTTCAGTAGCTTGCCATGTCCTTTGTATTTTGACTTATGGCTCTTTTCCACAGATGATGCAAAATGCAAATAAAGTCTAAAACAGCAGAGTAATTGCAGGCATGGAGGATTCCACAGCAAAGCAGCTCCCTGCCTTGGCAACTTCATCTCCAGCCCCTCCTCTGCCCTCCTAGGGCCCTGCGTGGTGAACTTGTTAAGAAACACACAGCATAGAAGGGCCCTAAAATTAATCTCCCCCTGTACATTAGGGAACACTTCGCTGACACGTGCTGTCCCTGTCAGCCCTAATAAAGAGATTTTTACCTGTATTTGCCTATTCAACACTTCAGCCCCTCAGCCAATTTTGGAAATTATTTCTGATTTATGGCTCTCTCTCAAGCGGGTGTCACCTTGCCTGTCAATTATGCCTCAAAGCAAATGCTAAGTGAATGCTGGCTGGTGAAATTAATAAGGGAAACCTTTACTCAAAAACCTACAAAGACGCTTGTATAGGGATCACTCAACCAGGCAGTGAGACAGAGGCCGCCTGTGGTATTTCTAAGTGGGGCAGAGAAATGTGGATAACTTGGCACCACACGGAGCTCTCAGAATTGTTACCCCTTTGGTCTTCAAGGCTCAACCTCTTAGGTGCTCAAAGACCATCATTGAAAAGATCATTTGCCCCAGGACTCTGCGGTCAGACTTGGAATCATTCTTTCCTTTGCTAATAATTATAAACTGTTCTGTTTCAGTAGAGACCCAAGAAATGCAAAGGGGATGTGTACACTGCTTTTTTTTGATACCTACAAATCATAAACTGTGCCATAAGAATAATTATCACTTGGTATTTTTCTGGAGGAGCTGCAATCCTGTGGTCCATGCCAGGTGATAGAAACTTCCAAAAAGGATTCACAAGCTGCCTACAGTAGTGCTGGCCACTGCCATTGTATGTTTTGATGTGCCTTTGTATGTTCTGATGTGTAACCATGTATCCTTGTGCATGTATATACATGTGTATGACAGACACAAAGCTAACATCAGGTTCTTCCTCTCTCACGGTCCACCTTATTTTTTAACACAGGTCTCTGACAGAGCCTGGACCTCACAGGTTACCTAGACAGGCAGACCAGCAAAACTAGAGATCTTCATTCCCCAGCTCCATTGCTAGGAGTCAAGCTCTGGTTTTTATACTTTCAGAGAAATTACTTTCTGATTGGACCATCTCCTCAAACTTCTAATCATTCATTTTGAGAATTGGGACAAACAAAGATGATGTCACAGCCAGCTAGCAGTTTCCAGAGTGGCTCACTGGTGGTTCAGCTAAAGAACTAAAACTCTAATGCTTGATTATTTTTTTCTCACCCTTAAATATGTGGCCTATGGCTTTCATTTTATGTTCTCTATTCATATTTACCAAGAAATTAAATATATTCTCTCCGTAGGAGGAATTTAAGCAGAAACCAGCAAGCTTTCCTGGTTACAACAATCGCCATCCTTCAAACTCATCTGGATTTGAAGAGTTTTAATAATGGCAGATGAAGTTTTGAAGGGAAGTAAATTTTGAGATAATGTATATAAAACAAGTTAATATTATGTAAACAATCATTCAAGCTGTATAGCTCATACCAGAAGGTTCACATGAGCTAGTAGTGTAGTGATGGACTAAAGTTAACAGGGTCCAGCTTCTCTCCACAGCGCCCTCCAGAAGGTTCTTCCTACTCCTTGAACCACAATCTTCTTCATCTGATGATAGATTTTCTATGCTCACAGGGTACTTCTTTTCCTGAATAGAAATGCCAATCTCTTCCCTTTGGAGAAAGAAAATATTATGCAGAATTTCCGTGGGTCCACAAGTGTCAACCAGAGTATGTCTCTGACATAATTTTATCCTGTTCTGCTAGAACCAAAGGGAATTGGTGTGAAAGACTGCACCGCTAGGAAGTGATGGTCTGTTAATGCCACAGAATGTTCTATTTCTGTATATTCCTGGAATCACAGCTTTCGTTTTCCTTTGAGAAGGCTCATTTGTCTACAAATAGAATGTTCAAAGGATACTCCCACGACAACTTTTCCATCCATTGTGAGGCTAAAATATCTTAACTTCAGTGTGGACACTGGGCAAAAAGAGTGATAAAGAATAAAACTTTGAAATTTCATGGAATCTTGAATCAGAATTTTCTTATAATCCTCTAACGCACAGCTTAGCCAAAGCCCCAGTGTCGTTTCAGTGTTTTGTTTTTGCCAATATTTATGCCTTTACCTAGATATTCTTTCAGCACTCTAAAGATTATTTGGGGGGAGGTTATGATTCACTACTACAGAGAAAATTAGAAATCAGAAAATTTCAGTTTTAACTGTGGTTCCCACCCTTACATGGCTGAGTTAAATCTGAGGTAGTCTTTCTGACTTCAATGCCTGTGTGGTGCTTAATGTCAGTTGTCAACATGACAAGACATAGAATCACCTGGGCTATCTAGAGTTCATCACATGAGGAAGGAAGACCTATGATAATTGTCATTCCCAGGACCATTCCCAGGGGAAAAGATGCCGGACTGTCCAACATGCAGAATGTGAGCCGAGCGCTGCTAACTTACCTTCATCTCTCTGTTTCCTGGTTGTGGATACAATGTGTCAAATTGCCTAAAAGTCCCCATGCCTTGACCTCTACACCATGACTGTTTATGTACTGATCTGTGAGCTGAAATAAACCCTTCCCCCCTCCCCGACGCTTTTTGTCGGGGTATTTTATCACAATAGTTGGAAAGGAAAATAATACAATCTGTGTACATAGAAAGCAAGAACAGAGCCGCTTAGGCATGAAGACCCATCCCTACAATCTCAAGGAGAAGGAAAGGATTAAAGAAGGTGGAAAACGGAAACAATGGAGGTGATGGTCATGAAAACTGAGGAAGAGGTTAGGGACAAGGAGGCCCACACATTTGTGAATATTTACATACAGTTCAGGGACAGTGATTCTAAAAACAATGTAACCATTTTCTCCATGTCCTGGGCTGTTTATCAACGGGGATATGTATGGCAGAAATAAATATAACCCTTGAGGTATCACAAATTTGCACTGTAAGAGACCAGTAACCATTCTCCAACTATGAAAACACAGGATTTATTTTAGCGCTGGATGCAACATCCTTTGGAAAGACCCTCACTGAAGATAGGGAATACTGGTATTCTTATGAAAGTCGAGATTGGTTTTCATGTATTTCCATAGCTTTGAGTGTCCGTCTCCTGCACTTCCGTCGCTTTTCCAGCAGGTTCCTTCATAAGCTAGTACACTGCCAGCCACTCTATTAATCTTCTGTGAGATCCACAGTGTGCTAAACTAGATGGTAGTGAGTAGAAACAGCAAGCTTATGAAACATACTTTTATAATGTCCATCCATTCATACCTGAAACAGTGTCCAAGCTAGAGAAATGGTGTCTGCAGACAGCTCTTTCCATCATCCTGACTGCCTCAGTTTGGGATGTTGGTGGAAATCTTTGTCCCTCCAATGCTTGTAATAAGCCAATCTTCTACTTACAAGTTCAGTTTTAATCACAGATCAACCATACCCCAATTGCTAGGGACTCAGAGAGCCCCAGGCTGCTGGATGCATTTTGTCATCCTACAGACCTTTTGCCTCATGCTCAAATGTAGAAAAAGAAATGGAGGGGAAGTTAATAGAGAGAACAGTGGCGCAAAGACAGGTACAGATTATTCCAATTCCCGTTCTTCAAGCCAGGATTGTTCTTGCCCTAGGGATCTTGTAGTCACTTATTCCTGCTCTGTGTGGGACAGATTACCTCACAACTCGGTGGGTCTTGGGTCAAGTGTGACTTCTGCTGGGGAGCCTGACCTGATCATCTTATTTAAAGCAGCCCCAGGTCTCCAGGTCTCTTCAGCAACACATCCTGTCTTAGGTTATTCTAGGATTCTGTCACAACTTGGAATCACATTTCTATTGCTTGTCTTTTGTCAATCTCAATACAAGGTAGACTCCCCAAGATAATGTGAACCTAGCTCTTGATTGTGAAAACAGCATTCAGTTTGTGGACTAAATCATCAGCTCTGCATCCATCACTAAAATGGCTCTTGTGACTTTTCTTGTTCTTATGTCTATTTTTATAAGCACAGAGTAAACATCATTATTATGTAATTGCAGAGTACATGGGGCCGTGACTTGAGGGTCACAAGTTTGGACAGTGCAGCTGTGGTCATGTTATTTTGCAAATTCCATGACCTTAAAATGACAGGGTTAGGAGGCACCACAGCACCCAGCGCAAAGTTAGGAGCCTGTTTCCTCCAGAGCAGATTCTTAAACAATTGGGTCACTTTGTACTCAGTTTATTAGCATAGTGGCTTGATGGGCTCCAGACCTTCCTCTATGAAGCAAAGCCTGAGATGGGAGGAACATGCATTCTTCCGTGCCCTCTTTTTATCCACGTCTAGTCTTGTGTTTGCACAGTGAAAGGTATCCACTTCGAAGAAAGAGATAAGAACCAGTGTTTTGCGAATGTCCAACCTTCAACTGCATTTACCTTTTTTTGCTTCAGTCTCTCCTTTCATACTACAGATCTCTACTCATTAAAAGACCGGTGTTTAACTTCTTGCCTGGAATATGGAGAACTGCTGTTTTGTGGATGCAGCCACCCTGCCCACCGTGCAGAATTCAAGGTTGAAATCCAGCTTCCTTGGGCCGCCATGTTCTGGCTGTCTCCCAGAAGTCATGGTAATTATCTACTTTCGGCCCTCTACAACGATGAAGGATATTCTCATTTAAAACAATTTCACTGCAAATTTTTAAAAAATACATTTTCTTGATATTACGTAACGGAAATACTGGTGTCGATAATAAAAGTGTAAGACTCAATTTTGATATTCTCTAACCAGGTCTTAGTATCCATCCTACAAATCTTTAAAACAGTATTCATAGTAGGGCATTACTCATTTTTTTATAGGTATGCTTTTTTAAAAAAACAGCTAAATAGATGTATGTAAAGGGTGTGATAACAATGAAAAGGGAAAAAGAATTTTATACAGAAGCCTATCCCTTCACAGATTCATGTACATCCTGAGAATCGAGCCAACCTTCCTCTGTCACTTCCCAGTCAGAGGCAAGATCACACAGCAAAGTTCAAGGTGCCTTATGTTGCTGCCTCTTGAAGCCACTGTGTACAGTCACATCACACTAAAGCTCCAGAACTGCTGACCAGGTGGTGACCCCAACGAACCCGTCTATGAGATCACAGACAGATTTACAGAGGCTGAAGATTTTGTGGATAAGTATATTTAGCGGCACACAAATGAAATAAGCTCTGATATGTTTTCCACTGGATACATAGAGATACCCAAGCAGAGTGTGGCTTGAAGATTAAGAGACTCTGAGGAAAGACTAGAAGTCACAGGAGGTTTCTAATACTTTCATATCTTTATAAACACACATGCATATACACATAACGGTGTACATGTGCATGCTTACACAGATAGGACCCAGCTGGTTGGTCATGAGTAAGTGAGGCACTTTTCATAGGCAGCAAGTGTTTAATAAAACCTTTGTATACCCTCCAAAATTCAACCTGCCAGTGATTTCATGGTTTGTGTCAGGCAATATTATTAGCCAATTGTGTAGTTACCCTCATGCAAAAATTTTATTGTGACAGTATTATTTGGTACTTATATATCAGAAAGCCTGTGGTATTTGAGATTCTGCTAGGATTTTGAGAGGAGAAACCAGAGTTTTATAGCATGTTTACAGTTAACTGGAATTATCACCCATCAGCTTTCTTTTTAATTAGTGAGCTGGTATTTCTTTATTTTTTTCCTTCCAAGAGGGATAGTTCAGAAGCATGTCATCTTTCTCCTTGAGCAAAAATGCCTCCCAGCTGCTCCTGTCCTAAGACAGACAAATCTCTCGTAGTTACGCACAGAGATAGGAAGCCATTGCTATCTGACATTCTGGTACCAGTGTTAGGATGAGTGTGCAGGATGGCATGAAATAGCCAGTGAGCAATGGAAATGCCATCATGACAACCCAAGGACAGAGTCTCCTCTCCGAGATAGTGACTGCAGAAGAGGAAAGTGCTAGATCCATGAAGCGCAAGCTTCATCGGGCAGCATGCCCTGCGATCACCCTTTGGTGCACAATCACAAGAGCAGGGTTTCATCTCCTGCTATATCCCATGCATCTAACAACGGCTCTCAGAATCTAACGGCACGGGTCTCTGATACTCAGAGGCAGAATGATTATTCTAGGTTAGCCAGGAGTCCTGGAGTTCAGCAAGAGAAAAGGCAGGCTTATGAGTTTGAGCGTGTATCTAATAAGGCCTCGAGCTTAACTGTGCCTTCTTTTATCTACCACAGCACAGTCACCACACAGGATTTCAGGTATCATAAAGCAACTGTGTTGTCAGTTATTTGTTTGTTTGTATGTGCATCTGAACAGACTGAAACATACATGCAACATTCAGAAAACAGCTTTCTGGAGTCAGAACACAAGTTCCCAAGACCAAACTTCAGTCATCAAACTTGAAATCAAACACTTTTACCTCTTAGCCCATCTCACTGACCACCCCCCCCAGTTTCTTTCCATTTTAGAAGAGCATTTTATATGCATGCATGCATCTGTGTATGTATATACGAATGTATGTATTTGTTTATTATTTTGATGTGTGCGGCTGCTTGTCTGGATGCATGTTTGTGCATCACAAGCATGCAGTGCACACAGAGCCTGCATCCTCTGGGATTGGATTTAAAGGTGTTTGTCAGCTGTCATTTGGCTGCTGAGAACTGAGCCCAGTTCCTCTGGAGGAGTAGCTACTGCTTCTGACTGCTGAACCATCTCCCCAGACACCAAAAGATAACTTAAGAAAAGAAAAATATAGAGTGAAAAGAAAGAAAGACAAAATTTAAATAGCATTTTCTATTCAGACTAAAAGTTATTTCTAGACCACAATATAGCTATGAAAGTTAGTAAATCAGAACCTGTTTTGGCCTTACTACCATAACAGGAGAGGCTAAATACAAATCTGTGTTTGTCCCATCCCAAGATGCTCATGGTTAAAATTGTGTTGAATAGAAAAATAAAATAATATTGTCATCAAGTCAACTTAGAACTTAGAAAGGAACAGCCAACTCCAAAGGTACTTAAGATGTTTAGGTGGGGGGTCCATTGTTAAAGTGGGAGAGCCTGAAGTCCTCAGTAGTCATGTCAGAAATCTAGGAGTTCTCTCTGCTTCTGTAGCCATAGAGCTGGGACGGTTTCGTCAGACAGACCTCCAAAGCAGCCAAACAGTGCAGCCCAGTTTCAGTGAGACACCCTGCATGTCTCAAAATTAGATACAGCATGATGAAGGAAGACATCAGATGTCCACTAGCACTCTCCACAAGCGCCCACACAGTACACCTATACCGAAACACATAAAATGCACAGAAAAAGCACTCCAAAAGGTGTGTCATTTCCACATTGCAAATATTGTTCTGTTCAATAAGGAGAAGGTTTGACTATCAGCCACTGTGATGAAAATGTTTATACACACATGTCTGTGTTTGCATATCAGAGTCTATATAGTATTTTCTCCTTATTCAAGAACTGTGTGCTGTCAAAAAAAATTGTAAAAAAAATTAACATTTTATTTATAGTAATATCTTATTATTTATAACTCCATAGATACAATGTAAGGAGGACAGTAGATTATACTTAGCCCCACTGCTTGCAAATGTCCAATATTACCTGTTTTTTGACACAGGCAGTAAAGGCGCATTTACCCAGTTTTAGCTTACCACTGCAGTGTGAGCATTTGAACTTTATCCTAACTGGTTTATGATACAGCATTCTGTAGATATTGCATAACTTATCTGGTCAATATCTGATAGTATACAGATATATTGTATTCCACATTTCACTGAAGTTCTTTGATGCTTGTTTATTTTATGAGTGCATATGTGTAGGCATGCAGGTGTCAAGGCACACAGGTGGAAATCAGATGGCAGCTTCATAGAGTTTGTTCTTGCCTTCTACCATGTTGGTCCCTGGGACTGAACACAGGTCATTATTAGCCTTGGCAGTTGTCTTTTCTGATTGAGTCATTTCAATGGTTCAGAAATTATTTTGCAAACATATCTTCTCTCTGTATTACAGATATTGCTTATGAAAGATACCAAAGATGTGACAGCTTTACCAAAAGGTATGAGGACTTTTGAGTCTTTGGATTAATAATGATAAATCATTTCCAATAGCAACTTGATTTCATGTCAAAATATCCCCTTGACATGGGTATACTGTAACAAAAATATTAAAAACATACTTAAGCTGATGATTCTGCTATCAAATACAGACTACTGAAGACAGGAGAATGGGAAGAAACTGGAGGAAGAATATGCTGGACTGAGGGTTCTGTGGTCAAGGGCATCTTGAGATCTTCCTTAAGAATTCAATTCTCAGAAGCCATACCAGAAAGCTCACAACCATCTGTAACTCCAGTTCTAGGCCACCCAATACTGTCTTCACCCTCTGGAGTACCTGGACTTATGGGAGGGGTAGGGGAGGGAACGTGCTCATGCACGCATGTGTGCACACACAGATATACACATACCCTTAAATGTAAAATTTAAAACTAAAGAGGTGTCTGAAAGTCCTTGAATACCTAAAGCTTTCTTTCTATCACCTTACATTGCATGAATTCCTGTATAAGGTCCAGCATAGTTTGGGGTCAGTTAAAATTCTCAGTTGAGAAGCAGTATCGAAATGATTTGATAATGTTATCTGATTTCTGTTCTAGTCTCAGTTGTGCGATAACAGATGGTCCTGTTGATGGTGTCTAAGGGGGACTGTAATGTCTGTCAGTTGGAATAGAGGGTCCAGCCCACTGTGGCAGGCACCATTGGTGGAGGAAAGGGTTGGGTTCAACTTACAATTCCAGATGACATTCTATCATCTGGGGAAATCAGGGCAGGAATTGAAGGCAGGAACCAGCACAGGCTTACTGGTTATATGCTTGTTACTCCGTACACGAGCAAACTAGGAGCTGTGGGAAGTGCAGATGCTATGGATAAGGAAGCTAAGGAAGCAGGCCTGAGCCTGTGTGAGCCAGTGAGCTGTGCCCTCTCTCCTTCCTACCACCCCTCCTTGACTGTAAGGGAGCTCATTTTTCACAAATTCATTGGTTAAGAAGTCTTGAATTTTTAAAATATGATTGATTCATTTTCAAAATGTCTTCAAAAGGAAATAAATGCTAGCAACATTTAAGTTGCATTTGAAGATATCATTACTAAATGTTCTGAGTCACCAAAGTATAATAGAAACAATGAATCCAAAGGGTTTGTATGTTTTCCAGGGACACTGAATTTTCCAAAAACTTGAGAAAAGGTTGGGGGGGGGACACCTTTTTTTAAGGAAGAGAGTTGTTCAGAAACAGATACAATAGAATACAGAATGCTTAGGTTAGACTGGTGGATTCCTGGGCCCTGTGAATTCTTTGTTTAGATCCAAATAAGATATTTCAGTAAGAGCCTTGGCATTCTAAACCACCGCCACTTGAATTTTTATATCTGAAAATAAAGCACTTTGTTGTTGAGTGATGATCTCTTCTCATCAGTGTGGTTAGACATGCGTACATGATAATTATAGTTTTGATCTCCCATTTGCTACTTATTCTTTTAGACCAATCACAGAAAGTAAAGCCCCAATGAGGGGGAGTGGTTAGCCACCACTATGTTAGACAATATCAGAGCACAGGGAGGAGTGCTATTGTGTTTCTAGACTCTTGAGCATACAGGCAGCTTGCTTCTTTCCCTTCTCCCCTAAAAAGAAATCACATTTACCTTTAGGCCAGTTCAGCTAAGTAGTCAAGTTACAAAACTAAATAACGTGGGTTTTTGTGGACTGGTCATTTACTATAGAATGTCTGCCTTTAAGATCTAAACAGTGGTATTTGCATACCTGTGTAATATCTGAGAGTGGACGTTAGTGCTGATGCGCTCTTCTAATTAGCATTGGGAAATATGAAGTCTTCTCACTGAGAGTTTTCCTTCTGCACTGTAAATTTTGACCCTCCAGTCCTGAGACTGACAATAATCATCTGGTTTAATTTTGGAGTGTGTGATGTCTACAATCAGTTCCGTTCTTTAAGTAGATTGAATACTTTCTTTGTAATCCCCTCAGGCCCACTCATTCGAAAAACACATGAAAGGGAGATGTAACCGTGCCCCAGTTTTGATGAGGTCATTTGCATATCTTCGTTACCAATTTGGTGACACAGCAGCACAATATCATCAACTGACAGAAGTTCATCTGCCTGAAGTCAGTGTGTTGATACATATGCAGACAATCAAGGGGACTCTCGGCATCACACAGCATCACCTGCTAGCCATACGATCTTACAGCCCTTCTCACAACCTTCGGTGATCCCAAGGGAGTTGAACAGAAGCATCAGGTTATCCTTTCTAGCTCCACTAGGAAAATATGAGTTGTCACATGTGAACGGTGAGTTTCTACGAATGCTGGTTGGTTCTGCTGATTTCTTGTTCCCAGTATCATGTGCTTCCCGGGAAAGCTGCATTGGAGGCCAGCAAATCAGGTTGCAGAGGGATATATTAAAAGTCAGAACTAAATCAGGGAAATTCGAGGGTGAGAAGTCAGGATGCAAAGCCCAAGCAGTCTTCTGAAACTGAGCCAGTCTCCTTTTCCCTTGCAGCTTCGAATTATCTGCCAGGTATGAGAAAGAACCATATTTCCTTCTGTGGTCACTTTCTCTCGTCTGTGCTGTGGTAATCCGGGTGTCCTGGAGTCCAAGATAAACTACAAGTGTATTTCTGAGCCAGCTAGATTCAGAATGCAATGGTGCCTCGAGGGCCACATCTATAATCAGCTACAACAGGAGAATGAATGGGGCATAAGCACGTGACGCCCAGTTCAGTTTAGATGTCCATCTCACTGAGGGATACCTGAAGTAGCTTGTTCATATATAATACTCTTGTTTTGCTAATACATAATATTCTTCTTTGTGGAGGGAGTATTGATACCCATCTTTCACTCTTACCCAGAACTGACCATAGTGTGTGGGCAAATGTCACAAAGTATTTATTGGTTTGATATTTTGCTTGGGCAGATTGTGTGATATTCGAAGCACTGAAAGGAAGTAAGAGGACCACCTTTGTTTTCCTGTGTGAATGTCCTTTCTGTTGCTCGGTTATCTTACTTAGATGGACTAATGACATAGGTGCTTGGCTCATCCAACATTTGAATACAACATAAGTGAGGCTCATGGGTGAATAGCTTCTGCTCACTGATGCTATACTCTTTTACTGAAAAATGGAGATAGTAAGCTTCCTCTCATGAATTTTTGCAAATCTTCAGTGAAAAAAACTACATGACATACTTATTTTGAAGCCCATCATAAAGTACTAGCTGAGTCAATGATAGTAAATTCCCCAAAATAATGTGAATAAGATTATTATTTTTCTGGTTTTCATACACACTTCCAGTACATTATTGTCTGAAGTACATTAGAATGGACATAAGGGCCTTAAGCCTCCATTAAGGAAAACAATGCTTAGTTTCCTCCAAAGATCTTAATGAGCATTTGATTATTTAATTTTTGTTTTAAGTGGGTACATGAAAACATAAAATCATACATAGTTTTGGGGTGCTAAGTCATTTTCATATATACATATTGAATACCATTTAAATGTTCCCTTTAATATCTGTCTCCTAAAATGCTTACCATTCTTTTTTCTCTTCATGATGGAAACATAAATACTCTGTTGTGCTTTTTGGATTGCATACAATGTGCTTGATTCCTCTCCGTGCAAGGCCATCCTAGATCTTCTTATTCTTACCTAATCCTAACTTAGTAGTCACTGATTATCGTCTCTGCATTCAGCTTCTTCCTAATCCCAGGCACTGGTCCTCACTTTTAAACCATCAATATCCATAAGAAGAGCTTCTTCCTATGACATTAATGAGGAAAATCAGGAGGTGCTTATCTTTCTGTGCCTAGTATATTTCACGTGAGGTAATGCTGTCCAGTTCCACCCAAACTGTCACAAATGACATGTGTGCATTCTTTTAAATGATGGCTTAGCACTCCATTGTGTATCTGTAGCAGTTTCTTTCCTCTTCCATCTGTTGATGCACACTGAGGTTGATTCTATGTCTCAGTAGTTGGGAGCCCTGCTGGAAAGAACGAAGGAGTTCACATGTCTCTTTGCTGTACTGATCTCAATGAACACATTCCCACCAACACTTCTAAGAATTCCTTTTCTTCTACAACACATTTTTCTCCTTCATACTGATTATTCTTACTGAATATTGTTGCTGATAGCTCATTGCAGCTTTTGTTTGCATTTCCTCAATAGCTACATATACGTGCAATTGTGTGTGTGCATGGATGTGTGCCTGTCTGTGTGTATGTGTGCTGTATATTGCCATTTGTATATCTTCTCAAGAGACATGTGCATTTAGGTCTATTGGTCAATTTTAAACTGTGCATATTTTGTTTTGTTTTATTGCTTTGCCATTAAGTTTCTAGCATTTTAGTTTTAAATCGTTGTTTTTCCTTTTTTTTTTTTTTTGAGTTTTGAAGTTTCTCACAATTGGGAGATTGAATCCTTGTCAGGGCTATGGTTTCAGTTGTTCTCTCCATTATATGGGGGGAGGGGACTTTCTCCTCTCTCATGATTATTTCCCTTGTGGTCCAGCAGCTTTTTAACTTGGTGAAATCCCATTTGTTTATTTTTGTTGTTCATTTTCTATGCTTTGAGGATCCTCTCAAAAAATGGGGAGCAGTAAAGACTGTTGAGTAGTTAAGAGTGGTACTGCTCTTTTAGGGGACCAGAATTTAATTCCTAGGACCCATCCTAACTATCTGTAACTCTAGCTCCAAGTGACCCAATACCCTCTTCTGGCCTCTGAGGACACTCCACTCACATGCACATCTATCTCACCCTCTCTGACACACATATGTGTCCGTTTTAAAAATGTGCACTCCATTATCCCAAGAATTCCTTAGATGAAATTACTATAGGGTTTTCTTTCGGGTTTTATACTCATGTAACTTGTGAGAAAAGGGTATAGTTTCATTTGTCTACCTGTCAATTTCTAATTTTTGCAGTAGCACCCCCCTCTAGTTATATTCTTAGAACCTCTTCCAAAACTCAGCTGAATATAGACTCATAATGTTGTGTTATTTCTGCGCATGATTGCCATTTCATTCACCTGCATAGCTCCTATGGTTTCATTTTATATGTTTGGGTTAGGTAGTATAACATTCCCCTACTAGATTCTTTTATTTGGGGGGGTGGGGGGTTGGGAGGGCTAGTCACTAACCCTCAGCCTTCCTCTCATACCATGAGTGTAAAGGTTGATGTTGCATTCTAGGAAAATCTCTGAAGCTATATTGTTTCCAAAATAGTTGTATTTAAATACTTCATTCTGTATCAAATAAGTTTTGAAATAAATACAAAAGTTTTCTTAGTGTATGCACAGGCACAATTCTCATAGCATGAATGGTTTATATATAGCTACTGCGGCCGGTGAGATGGTTTAGCTGCTGAAAGTTTGTCACAAAGCCCAACCACCTGGGTTTGACTCCCTGGAACCTACATGGTAGAAAGAGAGAACAAACTCCAGTTAGTTGTGCTCTGACCTCTACATGTGTGCCACAGTGCATACATGTCAAAGTATGCACACACAAACACACACACACACACACAAGCATGCTCACTAAATAAATAAATAAAATGTAATTTAAAATTGTGTCTGCTAAGAAAAATAGACCTCTTATGGAGACTCGGCAGAGAAGAGAGTTCACAAATAAAATGTGCAATATATTCTTTCATATCAGCATTTACCTAAGGTGACAAATTATTTTGGTATAATAAGATGTTACCTAATTTCTCTCAGAAAAAGAGAAACCAATAATTTCATATGTTTAATTTCTGAACAGCAATTCATCACTTCTTAATGAGCTCATCAAATACTAATATATGAGTTGAGAAAATGTCTATACCACAGTAACAAGCTGCTTCAAGCCAGCAGACAAACAAAACAATTGGATGAGTAGCTTTCTTTGTAATTGTACACTTCAGTTGTGCAGGTACTACTGTACGCTGGTGTGTATATTTCCACATGCTAATCCCATGAACTATAAAATATGATTAAAGCCATATGTCTTTTCTACTTTTCAAATCATTACATAAAATAAATTAGAACATGGGTTTCTAGAGGCCTGGATATATTTTATTCAAGAGAATTAAAGTTAAACTAGCCAGGTGACACCTGAAACAAGAGCTTTGTAAGACCTCTGGGAGATCCAGGTCACCTTCTCGTCTAATCTTATCAGCCCCAAGGCTAGAAACTATGGGCAATCCATTAGCTCCTAGCATGGTTGCAGAACTGATATACTCAGATCGATGAATTTCTCCATCTGTTGGTAGGATGATTGGCCTACGCTCTTGGACCATAATGTACATGATTTTTTTTTCTGTAAAATGGAGAATAAAAAGATACTTTTAATAATTCAACAAAAAAGTAGTGAAAAATACAACTCCCTCATAACCCAATTTTATTTTGTCAATTCATTTCCAGAAATCCTGTGAAAATGTTAAGGCTGATTCCAGTTTAGAAATAAGAGACACTGTTGTGCAAGCACAGGACTGTGCCATAATCACTATCAAGGACAAGTTAGACTTGAGAGAATAAATGATGTATGTAGATAGGCAGATTGGTAGATAAACGATAAATTATAGATAACAGAAGATAGATGAAAATAGAAAATATATTAAAAGTAGAAAGATGTAGATAAAGAATTAATTAGTATGAGAGTTAAGTCCTGTGATTGCAGTGGCAACAAAGTTCATGATGAGCCATTGGCAAACAGGAGAACCACTGTGAAGAGTGACAGAATTCAGTCTGGTTTCCAAAGTCATAGGTATAGGAGATTGTGGTACAATCTTCAGTCTGAGGCTGAACACCTGAGAATCTGCAAGTCAGTGGTATCCCAGAGGCTGGTCTCGCTGAGTATGCCAATGTCCAAGGGAAGGGTAAGATGAGCGTACCTTGGCTGTGGAGAAGAAAGACTCTGTCTTTGTGCTGTTGCCCAGTTCAGTGGCAGGCATTCTTCTCTCTTCTGAACCAAGAGCTACTCTGTTCTGGAAACCTATAGACATAGGCAAGAATGCTTCATCATCTGTAGCTGATCACCCGCTAGCCCAGTCAAGCTGACATCTAAAACTAACCACTGTTTTCACTGTCCTTATCAACTCTCTGCTAGCAATTACACTAAGCTGTCCCCTATACGACATGAAATAGATCTCTAAGTAACCCCATTAAACCTACAAAGAAATGATATTCACCAGGAGGCTGTTTATATTTGACAGTCTGGTGGAGATGCTGTTGTCCTCTTCATGCAAATTAAGTCTGCTACATTTCACCAATTGTTTCACAGATATTTGTGAAATGCTTTCCATGTACAGCCACAGTAGGATGTGGAGAAGGACCTCCTGGAATAAACAGAAGCAGGTGTAACTACCAGCTCTACCCTTTCCATGCCTCCAAGCTGATTTTGAGCATAGAGCTGCCTGCCCTGTCTGACTTCTCTGTCTCCCACTCAAAGATGAGAAAATGTTCACCTTTTTATTTCAATAAACAGTGCTTAACACAAGCCTAGTGTTCAGTCAGTTTGGTCCTCCCACTTGCTTCCTTTTGACTTCAGTTTCCATCCTTTTGAGCGTGAACCCTGCTGTCTTTTAGAAGAGAAATGCCCATAAATCAGCTTGAGAATTTTTACAAAGTATTGTTGTCTTTATTGTTTTGTTTTCTTAGTCACTTACCAAAAAAGCAGTTGCCACATCCTATATGGTATAGTCTTAGATAATTTTGTCTCTAAATCAATCAAAGCATCTGTGTTAGTTACTTTTTTTAATTGTTGTGACCAAATACCATGACCATAGCAACTTATAGAAGGAAAAGTTTACTTGAGTTACAGTTCTGAAGGAATACGAGTCTGTCGTGCCACAGATGCATGGCAGCAAGTGGCAGGCATGGTGGCCAGAGGACAAATGAGCGCTCACATCTGTAATAGCACGCACCCAGGAGAGGGAGCACATTGAGACTAGCAGGAGATTTTGAAACTTCAGAGCCTGCCCCCAGTAACATACTTCTTCCAGCATGGCCACACCTTCTAAAACTACCCATAGAGTGCAATCAACTGCAGACCAAATCTTCAAACATCTGAGCCTATGGGGAACATACTCATTCAAACCACTACATCAGTGCCCTTCGTTTGCCCCAGTACAAAGGTCAGAAGGCATAACTGTGACCTGTCCTGTGAGTGTGGACAACAGCTCTACCGCTTAATGTCTCTGTTCCTAGAGGATGTCCCCACTGCTTCACTGTGAATCTTTCCACTTCTGGCAAATAGTGACAGCTATTATCCATATTGATGTCCTCTGAGGGACTAAGCAAAATGTCTGGTTAATGGTTTTTAAGAAGAAAAAATATTTTTGTCAATTTATACTTAGGAAAAATAATATATAAAAGGGACTTTCCTGATCCCTGATCCTGATTGAACAATGTGAAGTAAAACATGTAGCTTTTGTGAGAAAACATCTGCTTTAATTTTTCAATTTATATGTAAGGGAAAACTGCCAAAAGAAACCAGTCCTTTGGTGAACCAACTATACGCAAGAACATTTGCTGCCTGTGCTATGTATGATCCCACACAACAACTTGCATGCAAACTATCCCTGCCACTTCCATGCAGTATAATAATTTATTATTTCACTCACATTTCATGGGAAATAATTGTGCGTGTAATGGAGTGATCTTGTATTTAGTTATGACTTCAATTTTAATAACAGAACATTTGGGATATTTCTTCCTAATTGTAAAGGTGAGAGACCAAACAGAAGGCCAGTGGTTTAGACTGTGAGATGGCGAATGCCCAGGTCATACAGCAGTAAATATTTCTGACAACCCTTTTAAAGTCAGAATCCCATCTTTCTGCTGTGTGGTTATTATCAGTGAACATCTAGCTTGTTCAAATGTTTCTATCTCTGTTTTCTAACTCAGAAAACATGAAACATGCAAAATAAATCTGGTTGTAATAAATTTGGTTTGCTGTATCAGTACCTGAGCATCCCTAGTGTGCTCTGTAGAACAGTGTTAAGTATAGAAGGGATGTAACATTGGGCTCACGTTGGATTTATGAGACCACCATACAATCTCACATTTCAGGATGGGCTGGGGCTTTGAGGTTCTAGGCAGCTGCTCCATTTCATCTTGGGCTATTTTCTGACTTCAAAATTCTATATTTCTTCAATAACGCCAAACATCGTGCTAGAAAACACATTGCTTTGTTCTCTTGTGTCAGAATGAATGTCATCTAATATTTTTTAGGTGCTCTTTTAGCAGAATATTTTAGGATTAAGAACTGAGGATAGGACAAAGGTTCTTAATCTCTTTATCTACTGTACATATGGCATAGACTTACGATCCACTTCACTCTTGGAAGCAAAGCATCCTTCTCCGTATGTGGAATTTGGACTTGGTGGCATTTCTACTGACTTACCTGAAAGTAAGGATGTTTGACAAAATCCATGGCTCAAATGTATTTGTGTTGGTGGTTTACTTGCATCTTTATCATATGGAAAGGTGTTTCAGTGGATGAAAGTATTTGCCTTACAAGCAAAAGGACCTGCATTCAAATTCCTAGAACCCACATAAAAACCCTCATGGTTAGCATCTATGATCCCAGGTCTCTTATGGTGAGACAGGAGAATCATGGGAAACTGTGGGCCAACTGGCTTGATTCATAGGGAAAACAACAAAAACACGAAAAGTAAGGACCATCACGCAAAGTTGTCCTCTGAATACACCTGTCCCATTAGGATAGAACATATTTCTACACTTGAATGTACCCACCCCCCCCACACACACACAGGCACAGGCACACCACGAGTGCAATATCCAGGTAGAGAAATCTAGGTAGCAGATCAGGGACCAACCCTTTAAGCACCAAGAAAACTGAGGACAGCTAGAGCCACTGTTTGAGGCAGGACAGCTAGTTGGGATGGAGCAGATGCCTGTAGACCCCACCAGAGCTTAAGGAAGAAGTTGCTGTTGAATTCTCACGCCTCAGGGGCAGTGGTTCTTCTGTCAAACATGTGATTGATAGTGCCTTGCAATTTATTTTTAATGGTAAAGAAATATCACCATAAGAACGTGTAACTGCAACAAGGCCTAACGTTTACAAATAAGAGTATATTTTTTAATTAACAAATGCTGGGATATATGTCATTATTCTTCTGTAGAAGTTAAATAAGGTTTAGAAAATGAGTCTTGGGCTGAGGCGGTAGAGCGAGATATTTAAGAAGCACTTTCTAGGGCACTGTACAAAGTTCAACCAAGTCCTGGAAAATCTTATTTCCTCATTAATTTACTCCATAAATGGCTTCTAAACCTGCTATGCCACAGATACTTGCTTTCTCAAGATGAAGCCTAGTCACCAAAGTTTGCTCATAGTTTTAAAAAGGGAGACTGAGACAGGCAAATGATGAGGAAAGTGCGTGGGAAGAATGTGAAGATGACTTTTAAATAATGAAAGCAGAAAGGGATTCTGGATTTACCGTGAAGGAACTGCTGATCTGTGTCCTCTAGCTGGATCGTCTCCCTTCATCTTCAAAATCATTTACATTAAATAGAAAAACAAAAACAACAAAACAAAAAAATCAAAAACCCCAAGGTTATTTTTCCTTTGTAGATAGGGCAACAGAGATTCAAGTTACCTAGGTCAGGCAACTAGAAATGACAGTGGCTAGATTCAAAATTATGCAACCACACCCTCCACCAGGTTAGGTTGTACCTTGCCTGATTTTTATTCCTTTACTGAAAGAAGTTTTACAAATTTTTTAACACAATCCCACCTCCTGTGCATTCCTCCCTCCTTGTATCCAATGAGTAGAGAATGCTGCACTAGGCTCCTGCAGCTCGACTGTCCCTACTAGAATAGACTGCTTCCCCCCATATACTCTAGGTTGAAATAAAACTTCTTTGTAAAAACTTCTTTTGGTCAGGATTTAGTCATGGCAATTAGAAAAATAATCGGCCTAGCCACTTCAGCCTGTATCTGAAACCGTTCTCTCGGTCTGTTCTTTAACTCTTGCCACATGATGCACTCAAGTGGGTTAGAGGGCAACCTCAGGAACAGTCCTGATCACTGCTGCTAGAGGAAACCAAGTTTCCATAACATAACTTACCTCACTCCAAGTGAACTGGCAAGGCAGAGCAGACTCTGTGTCTGTGTTAGAACAGCATTCATTTTCCACATGCCTCTGACTTAAATGGTTAGAGCTAAACTGAGACACAAAGCAGGAAGGCCTCTGCCTCTCTGGACGTATTTCACAGCTGCAGTGGCTACCAATAACTACATTTAACATACCAGAGAGCATGGAAGAAAAGGTACAGTGGGCGTGGCCCTGTTGCTTGTAACCCCCAACACTAGGGAGGATCAGGAGTTCAAGGCCAGCCTCAGCTACACAGCAAGTTTGAAGTCATCCTGGGATGCACAAGGCACTGTCTAAATCCAACAAAAAAGTCGCTTTGGTTAATACTAGGCCTTCTCTGTGATACTTCCAAGTCAGTAAACAAACAGCCCAAGCAAGGCCAAGTCCTTTCTTTGAGATTCCTAGGCAGCTTCAATGTGATACTCATACCCTCCCTAACTGATAAGATTGTCCTGACTTACAGAGCATTCCCTCCTTCCCTGAGCTAAGTCCTCACAGTAAGCGAGAGCTGAGCCATACTTAACGCCATGCAATTGCTGGTTCAAATTGTCAATCCATCCTCGTTTACCTCTTGCCACACAGACTCTAAAGTGAGGCTTTTTATTAGGACAAAAGTCAAATGAAATAAAAACAAAACTTCACATGTATTAAAACTCTGCTAAGGATCTAAACGGTCTATTCATATAAACTCGAAAGGTCTCATGGATTCTTGGAATCTTTTCATTAAATTTCAGTCGTTATATAAATAGTTTTATTTTAAAAATACCCCTTTCTCCTCACTTTTATACTTTTAAGAGATTTAGCCATATTCATTATTCATTATTCCCACCATAAGAAACATTCCACTCGTCAATTTAACTTTGTAAAGTAAAATCACACATTAATTCACATTTCAGAAAGCAAAATCCTATGCCCTGAAAACCCCCAACCACTAAAGGCATGCACTAGCTTTCATATTTTCCAATGTGTACAATCATTCACTTTTTCTAAATGTTTTATTCCATACACTTAACGCACTGTAATAAGAAAAATGAAACGCAGAAAACCTGTCAAGCAATCAACAACTTGTAATGGATTTGGAATTTACATACATGTTCTGTTCACATAAAACACTTGGAGGTAAGTGGCACTCGATGCTGATATGGGGACACCTGCCAGCTGAATGGGTTCCTTGGTACAGCCCTCCTGTGGGTTTTCTGACTCTTTCCAGATGTAAGTTTTAGATTTACCCTCCAGCCTTGAGAACACAGCCATCCAGGAAGCAGGGGGTAGGCTCCACCATATGACTTCCAGAGTCCCTCGGAAGCAGTGTTGATAGAAATGCATTTGAACTCTTTTTAACAAGACATGAGGAATCTTCCCATAACTCAGTGTGCTCTAATAGTAAGCTCTTTATCTATCTGTCTTTCTATCTATGTGTTTATCTATGTATGTATCCATCTATCTATGTTTGTATGTATCTCTATCTATTTATTTGTTTTCTCACTCTAGGCTTCAGCCTCTCAAGATTTTTCTTTTCCCATCCTATTGCTCAGCTCTGTCTCCTTATCTCTCCATCTCTTGCTTTGCTTATAGTAGAGGTGACAGGACATAAACCAGGATTTGGAGAGAGTGGCTGGGATGGGGATGACTTCAGGATGCCCTTTAGGAACCGCTGTAACTTCAGTGTTTGCATCTGGCATTCTGTAGCTCCTGGCCCCTCATCTTTCTCTATGTGTGAATTCCAGTTGTCTGATTCATCCTGACATGGGAGTTCTTTGCTTCTTTTTTCTGCAGAACTGTGAGGCAACGAAGAGAGAAGGGTCTCATTCCTTGTGGGTTTCCAAAGCAATCTTCATTTTTTCCCATAGTTAAGGATAAGATTTTTCCGATGAGAAACACTGCACTTATGACATAAGAGTTCCATTTCACAACCCAATTTGTGCTTCTTGGTTTTTTTTCGCCCATTTCTCACAATTCAAAGTAAATCCTGAGATTACTAATACAATTAAGGGCCTGGAAAGAGGAAAAACTGCTTATTATGGCCTTGATAACCCTGCACAGAAAACAAGAGGCTTCTCTGTCACGAATTCCAATTTTAGGGTTTGATACAACAATAACAGTGACTAGAAGAAACACAGGAAAGCAGATATGTGTAAGATCATCCACAGCCAGAAATGTTTATCTAGAAACACGGGGCTCTAGTGAGATATCTATCATTGCCTCCTTTCCTAGATTTTAGCTTGACAGAATAGCCTTATCTGTTGTCTAAGACTCTTTCAACGTTATTTTGGAAAGGTCTCACCAGTCACACGTACCGTATATTAGAGAGGAAGGCAGCTGATTACATATTTTTTTTTAACTGAAAGAATTTTTGGAGAACAATGCAGACTGTATTTATACCACAGCCTGCAAAGATTAAGACAAATGGATTTGTCACAAACACTGGTATTGGGATTGCAATTCTCTTTGTTTAGGGGAAATACACGCATTTATTCTTTCAGATAAAGCAACATACAAAAGTAAGGTCTAATTGCTTACATACATGAACTGCCTATCCACAGATATTAAGTAGTATGAAGTGAAGTGAGTATATAACGGGAAAACATGTCAAGTATATAAACGCTAGAAATGGCAGTCACAACCGAACCTCAAAGTCACAGCTTATATTTATTTAAAGAGCATAAGCAGTAGTGTTTTATATTTATGTTATACTGTCTAGGATGAAGAAAAGTAGACTCCATCAAAGCCGGGCTCAGTGGTACCCTTCCCTCAATTCTAAGTTCCAAAGCTGCTTTCTCATGAATAGTCATCGATCCGAAATCCACAAGACTCCTTCTTGAGCAGATAAAAGACATTCCTATGCTCTTATGAAGAATCTATAAAATAACCCCTCAAATTATAATATTTAATTACTAAGTAGTTCTGGGTCCTTTGGGGGTTTATAGAAAAACTGTTTGAAATTATGAGGAATTCCCACATTCATCCCTGTAGAGTTTATTAATGTGCTACCTGATGAGCCAATATTGATAAATTTTCTAATTCTTTAAAGTTAATTTTTACATTAGGGTTCACTCTGTACTTTATAGACTCTGGCAGATGCTGGTTAGTATCAGTTACTATCATATCATACACAATGATTTCACTGCTCTAATTCCTCTCTGATCTCCATCTCTTCTTTCTCACCTCCTCTACAGCCTTGGCCATCACTGTTGGGAGCTGACTCCTAGCCGAAAGCGGCTATCATCTTTACAGCCATCTCGAGCCATATACCCTGACAAGAGACTTGTTTTCAACAGCCCGCAAAAGCTGAGCACACTCTGATACACGTCTTGTTTTTCTCACATATCTTGTTTTGCTGTTTAGTGCCACCAGCTGCAAGGCGTACGTGGTCTCCTCACTGCTAGCAAGGCGCACGTGATATCCATGCTGCAAGGCACATGATGTAGTGCCTTCAGCTGTGCTTGTCCACGAGGGAAAGGCACGTGGTAAAGGGTATAAATACCCAGGATTTCCTTCCAATAAACGAGACTTGATCAGACACCCTGTCTTTTCTCCATTCTTCGTGTCTCTGTCCCCACTATCTCTCTTGCTAGGCCCTGACCCGCTGACCGGAGCAGCAGAACGGGCCGTTATAAAGTGCACCCACCCCCCCACCCACTGCAACGTGAGGCAGCTCTGGTCTCAATGTTGGAGCAACAGTAAGCGGGATACAGTGAAGGACAGCGGGAATTGGAAGCATGCATCCTCACTCAGGCGCTGGAGACCCTGTTGACTGACCCGAACAGGTTGCTACAAAGTGGCGCACAAAGCGAGGCAAGAACGAGAGGCCCAGTGAATGAAGTTACCAGAAGAAGGGTCAACTGAAACTTCAGAAGTGAAACAGAGGTGACTGTGGCAGCTGTGTGGAGACCAGTAGGTCATAGTAATGATAATGGGGCAAGAAATAAGTCAGCCTGAATTCAACTCTCTGTTTTTGTTTTGTTGTTTGCTGCTTACGTGTGTTAATTGTTTGCTTCTGTTTCGCTGTTTAAATGCTGTCTTTCATGTTCAAAAGAAAAAGAAAAGCATAGAATCCAAAATACGACCAAAGGTTGAAGTAATCGATTTGTCAGAGCCAGATTGTGCTGACCTAGAGGAAGAGGCAGCCAAATATTTCGACCCTGAATGGCCTTCTTCCCGAAGACTCCCTCTCTTTGCTCCTCCACCTCCAGATGCTCCCACTATGGGGATGGTGGTTGAAGATCCCAGAAAGGAGTTACAGGACAAAATTTCTCTCCTGAAACAACAAATTTCTCTCCTTGAACAACAAATAGAGGAAGAGAATCAGGACTTAATTAATCAGCAACAAAAATTAAAGACAGGGAAGAGGTCTCGAGAGAGCAAGGAAAATCCCTCAGGTCCTCGAGTTCCTCAACCCAGAGTCCAAAGACAGCCCCTGTCCTCTGGTTTTGGTTCAGCCACAGATCAGCCAGAAGAGGGAAAGGCTGAGGTTTTCCCTGTATCAGAGACTAGAGACGCTCAAGGGGTTGTGTGGAAATATCACACAGGGTTTAATTTTCAAATTATTAAAGAATTAAAAAATTTGGGGGCACAATACAGTGCCACTGCTCCCTTTACTCTTGCAATCTTAGAATCTGTTGCAGAGGAGTGGCTGACTCCTGGTGATTGAAATACTCTAGTGAGAGCAGTTCTTAGTGGTGGTGACTATCTTATTTGGAAATCAGAGTATCACGAGACTTGTAAAGAAACAGCTAGGAGAAACATTCAGGCAGGTAATGGTTGGTCCTTTGATGCCTTAGTAGGAGAAGGGCAATTTGCTTCTAGTGATAACCAGATGCAATATGACCCAGGCTTATTCGCTCAAATTCAAAATGCAGCCATGAAGGCTTGGCGCAAACTCCCTGTAAAGGGAGACTCTGGTGTATCTTTGACCTCAGTCAGACAAGGGCCTGACGAACGATTTTCTGATTTTGTTCATCGATTAATGACAACAGCAGGAAGGATTTTTGGTAACGCAGAAGCAGGTGTAGATTATGTGAAACAGCTTGTATATGAAAATGCCAATCCTGCCTGCCAAGCAGCCATTAGACCCTATAGGAAAAGACAGACCTTACTGGGAATATCAGACTCTGTTCTGACATAGGGCCCTCTTACCAACAGGACTTAGCTATGGCAGCTGCCATGCAAGGACAATCAGTAAGAGATTTTTTTGGCAAGCAGACACAAAAAAAGGCCTGTTTTAAATGTGGCAAGCCTGGACACTTTGCAAAAGATTGCAAGGCAGAGAATGAGTTAACCCAGAGACAGCCTAGAAAACAGCCTGGGCCATGCCCACGTTGCAAATGTGGAAGGCATTGGGCTAGTGAATGTAGGTCCAAGACAGATGCACAAGGAAACACCCTTTCCCATAATCAGGGAAATGGGAACAGGGGCCAGCCCCAGGCCCCGAACCAACACAAGCCAAAACAGGCTTATGGGGCAGTCAGTTTCATACCAGCAAACAACAACCGCTTTCTGAACTTAGTCGAGCAACACCAGGAAGTGCAGGACTGGACCTCAGTTCTGCCACCCACACAGTATTAACACCAGAAATGGGACCTCAAGCCTTACCCACTGGAGTGTTTGAACCACTCTATCCAAATGTGTTTGGCCTGATAGTGGGAAGAAGCAGTGCTACTATTCAGGGACTACAAATTTTTCCTGGGGTTATAGACAGTGATTATCAAGGTGAGATTAAGGTAATGGCCAAGACAATACAGAATATAGTCACCATTCCTACAGGAAGGAGGATAGCTCAACTATTGTTACTTCCATTGATCCATACTAATCACAAATATAAGAGACCTAAGAGAGAGAATCAAGGCTTTGGTTCCCCTGATGCATACTTTGGTTCCTCTGATTCTCAAATGGCAGATGCTGCATGTTGGCTGCCAGAGAGACTGATTAAACAAATAGACAACAATAACAAATCCAGGGAGGAGAAATCCCCTGGGAAGCATATTTTTTCTTTGCAGGAAACATGAAGATGCTTCACTGGAGCGGATCAACCAGCATACCTGACATGGAAAGTTCTCAGTGCAGAAGAAGACATCACCACCTGCACCTCCAGGGTGGCTCTAGGTTAGACTCTTGGTTCCCTGATTTATGATTTAGTGGGGTACATTGTTTAGACCCAAAAGAGAACCCATTACCACAGTTACTATAGTTTTTTGGGGGGTTTAAGATTGACTGGGACAGGAATGGGGATTTTCTTTACTTGTTTTGTTAAGATCAAAGTTATGATCAGTTCTGTACTTATATATATTTAGTTTTAGAAAATAGTGTTACAGAATAGAAGAGGCTTATACTTTTTACTCCTCCAACAGAGGGAGTTGTGTGCTACCCTTAAAAAAGAGTGTTGCTCTGAGGCAGAATGGTTTACAACAACCATTCAGACAGCATTAAGTCTCTTGTCTCTCGGGTTCAACAGACTGATGGCTTTTATACGACAACAGATAGACGCTATTCAAATGAAACCCATACATGTCCATTATTACAGGCTGGAAGTAGGAGACTCTAAAACCTCTGTCATCAAGACTGATGAGGATTAACCCCTAACTTATGTGCTAAGCCAGATAGTCAATGACGGGTAAGAGAACACGTCAAGACCCTTGCCCCTAACTGGGAGGCCTCACCATCCTAAGACAGGAGCTCAACCAATGGCTGTTGAGTATCCAGAGACGGGAAAGGGAGGCTGGGGTCCTTTGATCCAACCTAAGACAGGCACGGTTTCCGTAAGTTTTCCCAGCCTTCCCTTTTGAAAACAAATTTAAAAAGGGGGACCTGTTGGGAGCTGAACCCTAGCCGAAAGCGGCTATCATTTTTACAGCCATCTTGAGCCATATACCCTGACAAGAGACTTGTTTTCAACAGCCCGCAACAGCTGAGCACTCTGATAAACATCTTGTTTTTCTCACATATCTTGTTTTGCTGTTTAGTGCCACCAGCAGCTAGACACACATGTGGTCTCCTCACTGCTAGCTAGGCGCATGTGGTCTCCTCAGTGCTAGCAAGGCACACGTGATATCCACACTGCAAAGCACATGACATAGTGCCTTCAGCTGTGCTTGTCCACAAGGGCAAGGCATGTGGTAAAGGGTATAAATACCCAGGATTTCCTTCCAATAAATGAGACTTGATCAGACTCCCTCTCTTGACTCCATTCTTTGTGTCTCTGTCCCCACTGGACCGTTTCAAAGTACCCCCCCCAAACGTGAGGCAGCTCTGGTGGCTACACATCACTAGTCTTTTTCATTGCTGTATTCACAGTTTTGAACCTTTTCCATATGTTGCATATTTTTAATAATATATTGTATAGCTTTTGCGATTAAATCCTCTGCCACTGAGCTCTCTAGATTTTCATATTTCTCTTTATCTTTTCCTAGATCTCTTTTCTTACTGAATATGTATCCCATTACATGGGTATCCCACGATTTACTTAAGCATTCATCTACTGAATGGAATCTTGGCTGCAGCCATGTTTGGCTGTTATATCTACAGTTTATATAAACATCTCCCTGCTGATTTTTACATGGGCAGAAGTGACTTGCATGAGCACATATCACAGAACATGGCTATGTACCATTTTGTAACATGTTTAACTTTTAAAGAGATTATCAGTCTATCTTGTAAAGTAATTGTATCAGTTTGTATTCTCAGCAACAATAAATGGGAGATGCTGGGACTTCAAGTCTCACTCAATATTTGATGTTGTTGACCCTACAGATTTTATCAATTCTACTAGGTGTCAATGAGCAACCTAACACTCATTGGGGATGCAATTCTCCAATAACATATAACACTGAATGTTATTTCTTCTGCTCATTTGTCATTTTTTGAGCACATATATCTGTGTCTTGGTAAGATGGTGTTGAGCTATTTTAACCATGTTAAATTAGGCCACTTATATTTTTATTGTTGCACTGTAAGTGTTCTTCATATATTTTATATAACAATGCATTTTAAGATGTTTTTTTTAAAAATAATTTTCCTCCTAATCTGCAGTTTGCAGCATTGTTCTCTGGACAAAGTTTTAAGTTTAATCAAATCCAACTTGCTAGAACTTTTCTGGGATAGATTTGCTGAAAGTGGTATATCAAAGAAAGAAAGGAGGAAAGAAAGGAAGGAAGAAGGGAAGGAAGAAGGGAAGGAAGAAGGGAAGGAAGAAGGGAAGGAAGAAGGGAAGGAAGAAGGAAAGAAAGAAGGGAAGAGAGAGAGAGAGAGAGAGGGAGAGGGAGGAAGGAAAAAAAGGAAGAAGAGAAAAGAAAAAGCAGGACCAAAATCAGTGTCATTCAGTTTGTTCTGATGTTAGAAGATTTTATAGTTTTACATTTAAATTTGGGTCTATTTTTGTGAAAGCATGAGGTTAATATAGAAACACACAGCTCACTGTTTGTCTTAATGTAAGTTTCTGGTTTTTCCAGTATAGCCTGTTGAAATGAGTCTTCTCCTCTGGATTGCATTTGCTTCTTGGGATCAGGGAGTAATCAGCCTAGATTTACTTCTGGACATTCTATTGTGTCCCACTGAATTTCTTGGTGCTCCTTTCCTGGCACCTTGTAGCCTTAACGACTGCACATTTCTGATGGGACTTCAATCCAGTGTCAGTTTATCAACTAGATTCTTCTTCAGTGTTCTATTGAGTGTTCTGAATCCTTCATGTCTCCATTTAACTTCTGAACCAGTTTGCCTATTACCTAGACAAAAGAAGGAAAATGAGAGGGATCTGAACTTGACTCAGGTGAGTTAGAAATTTCCTTGGAGTGAAGTGATGTCTCAACTACAGCGTGTCTTTCCATCTACACACATGAAGTTTCTCTTTCCATTTCTTCCTTCTTTGAGCTCTTCCATCAGAGGGTAAGTTTCCATGTCTGGATTCTGTACCTAGTTTGTTGTATCTGTACATGAGTATTTCACTCATTGATCATAAATGTTGGTATGTTATTGTTTTTAATTTTCAGGTGCAGTTGTATAGAAAACCAACAGATATTTTGCAATTTATTGTATTCCTGTTCATCTGTAGCACATCTAAAGGGCTAGGTGAAAATGGCAATTAACGTTATAACTCCCAAGAGTGCCAGCAGACACTTGAAGACTGAAATTAATGGTTTATACCACCATTTCCCCTGGCCATCAGGTTGTAAATGTATACATCTCTTTAGTGGATTACTATTCTTTTTCTTTTTGAGACATTATATAATTCTGTAGCCCAGGCTAGACTGGAACTCAGATGGCCTCACATTGTGGCAGTCGTCCTGCCTCAACCTCCCTAGTACTGGGATTACAGGCAGGAGCCACCATGCCATGTGTGCAATTTGATGTTCCATATTTTAAAGAATTGATTCTAAGTGTTTAGTAATAGCTTTCAGAAGTCATCAGGGATATATTTGCTTCATTACATTAACTCTCAAAAGAAACACCACTTTCGTGGCCCAAAAGATTTTTTGCTGATATAGGATGGACATGTAGTCTCAGGACTAAAAACACCCTTTTGTGAACAAGGAGTCTATCTCAAACTGTGGAACCGTAGTCAATAAGACTGACAGCATTTGAAGAATACAGTGTTGTCATTGGCGTATTTAGCCAAAGTGAGATTTATTTCTCCAATCCATGGGTGTCTGCATCAAGCAGTATGCTCATTCTTCTTATCCAGGTCCTTTCAGTAGCAAGAGTAAAAAGAGACTCCATCAATAGTGGGTGGAGGCAGCTCCTTTATAAATGGTAACTATTAAGCCTTTGGCACATAGATGCCAGCCAGTGTCATCTATAAAATTAGGGAGCAGAAGCTCACAAATACTTGGCAACATGAGCAACAGAAGCTGTGGCATCAAAGGGACAATGTGGAGAGCAGATTTAGGTGGAAAGAACATTCTACAATATAGCCAGCTCTTCCAAGAAGATGCACTGGGAAAAAGGGGAGTTAATGAAATTTCTAAAATTCCTTTGTTTCTATGTTTCTTTAAAGTATATGGTAAGACCTATGTTTTAAACACAAGACAGTGGAGTTTCCTCCTGGGGTTTTTGATGATCTGAGTATCTTCAAGGAGTCTCACTCACATTGAATTCTACTATGTGCACTTCTTTGTATTCAGAAGTTTGAGGGAACCTCCCTATGATACAGCCAATGCTTCTTGTGATTTGCTTCAACTTTGAAGTTTGTTGTGTTTTATAAGATTAAACTTGAAAGTATTAAACATATTAGTATCATTATTCGTAGTGTGCATCAAATGCTATTAGCCATTTCTGTTCAAGTACATACAACTTGACATCCAAAAGAGTCTTATTCTTCTGTGATAGCTATTCTTGGTTGTCAACCTAACAACATATGGAAATGATTAAAAACCTAAGCTGTTGGGCACACTTGAAAGAGATTGTTAGTTAACTATATCATTTTAGGTCCAAAGATCTGCCTTAAATCTGGGCCACACCTTCTCATGGCAGCTGAATTAAAGGACAAGTGAGAAAGAAGCTTTTGTTATTTGATTGATTGTTCTTATGTTTGTAGCAAGTCCATTCCTTCACAGCTTCTAGAACCCACTTCTCCCGGATCCTGTCATATACTGACAACCACCTGAGTCAGCCAGCTCCAGGGATTAAACAGATACTGAACTGTTCAACTTACCACTGTTCCTAATGGTAGGCATCCATTGTTGAAATACCTGGACCTCAGTCTGTAAACCACTCTCATAAATCCCATTTCTACATAAAGAGATTTGTATTCTCTATGTTTTTCTAAAGACCTCTGACTAATACAGAGCCTAAGCATGGACCAACATATGTGAATGTTCAAGTACATTATATATAATGTGGTACTTATGAATAGGTTCATATCCTCTGAAATACTTTCAGTTCTCTCTTGATGTCATGGAATGTCTAACACAAAGTAGCTTCTAAGAAAACGGCTGTTATTGTATGTTGCTTAGGGCAGAACAGCCACAAACAGTGTGCCCAGAAATAATCTATTCTTTTTTAAAGTGTCTGTACATATGGTGCCTATTTATATACATGTTTGCTTCTGTGTGAGAGTGTATGGGTGGGTGGGTGTTTGTGTATAGGCCTATCGTTGATGTCTGGTGTCTTCTTCAACTTTTCCCACTATTTAGGATCTTTTCCTTTATCTCAGATTTTGCCAATCCCAGTTAGTCTAGCTAGACATCTTGTCTGGGAGGACCCATCTTTTCTCTCTCAAGTGCTAGGATTATAGGCACAAGGTTTTTGCTTTTATGTGGGTTCTGGAGATCAAGATTCCACATACTCACCCACATAGTTCATCTTCTCAACATCCTGGTACATTACTAAACATTTTTGTACTCACCTGCTTAAAATCATGGATACAAAGGGCTGGTTATACCTAGAATTACAGTAAACATGTTGATATGATGTATTTGGAGGGTAAAATATTGTCCCTACCCTATCAAAATGTTCACAGCATGACAACCCATAATTTTCCTCTTCTTATACTTCTCGATACATTTTAGAAGTGTGGGATTCTGAAATGGGTTAACATTTTCTGGCAAATACTCCCTTACAAGGAAAATTACCTCAAAACAAATTTCAAATTGTGTCCTTTTTCCTCCTGAGATTCATATTTAATTCAAAATATGAAATTTATCCATTGTTACACCTAGAATTTTTAAAGCAATCTGGGTTTTTAGAGGATTGTATATTTTTGTGTTGAGATGTTTTAACAGTCATTGATATGGAAAACATTGACTATTGATTTCTTGTCAATTTCCAGTAAGCTAATAATAGTCACCAATGTATTGCTATCAAATTAGAGCTTACACAATCTTTTCATGGTTTTATGAATAGAATTTAATGTGTATATGAGAGAATTCATTGTGTTGGATACCTGCTACATGTACATGTTAGTATAGGTATATGCACATGTACACCTAAGTACAGTTGTACATTTGTGCAAATGCACATGGAGACAAAAGGCAGAGATGCTGACAGTCTGTCATGGATCACACCTGTTATACCTAGAATTATAGTGAATATGTTGACATGAGGCATTTGGAGGGTAAAATACCTTGGGTATAACCTTGCATGTTACAGAGACAGCCAGGTCCAGGGCTTCATTCAATTGCCTTTATGCTTGAGAATCTTGGGGTAAATTTTTATGGATGTAATTTGAGGAAATGTCTCCACCCAGATAAGTGAGCCATATTTAGAATAGTGCCATGTAGTTTGCTTTTCATCACCAAAGATTTGTCTCCATAGGACAGCAGCAGAAAGGTGAATTTATAATAAGATATACCGCAACTAAAGATCTGCCAGCTCCATTCCCTTGAAGAGGGGGACCAAATCTTCCAGTTCTGGGAGACTCTAGTTTATGCTCAGTGTTCTTATGGAGGTGTAACAGCATTTTCTGTTGTGAGAATTTAGAAACAGAGAATTCCTTTCTTACACGGTCTTATATATGTGGCTCCGTGCCAACCTAGATTCATTTGTATCATCCATGCTAGGCTCAAACTTCCTGAAATCCTCCTGCTTCAGCCTCTCAAGTTCTGAAATTACAAACCAGTGTTCTCACATCTGGAGCCTAAAGAATTATACCTATGTTTAGATTTCCCTTCCTTGGTTGTATAGTTATGGTAGCTTTTTATATTAAACTTGTGAATTATTTTGACTCTGATTTATTATTGTCATCTGGCCATGAAATAAGGTTGTTTTATAACTTTGGGAAAATAATGTACATGGGTATGTATGGACATGTGACAAATGTAGATGACATGCTGATACACTCTTGTGATCACGGTCCCCAGGAAAGAGAGACAAGAGGATCTCTGATTAAGGACCACCCTGTGCTGCATAACTGATCTTTGTCTCAAAGAGCCAGGGGCTGAGTATGGAGCTCAGTGATAGAAGACATGTCTAGAATACTCAAAAAACTGGGTTTCATTCCCAGGACTATGTGAAATCCTAAAACTCAGGAAGTTGAGGCAGGAGAATTGCCAGAAGATTGAGGCCAATCTCAGACGCACGAGATCTAGGCCAGCCTAGACTACAATGTACGATCTTGGCTCACAACAAAGTTGGATTACAAATCTCATCATCCCAAAGAATCTGCATATCTACATGTGAGTTAAAACAAGTAGTTGTTTAGTTGTTGAAAACAATTAGAGTGTTGTAACCAAAAATACACAACACAGAAATTCTGTGTAATATGTCTCCATCCTCTGTTTCTAAGTGACAAGGCTGAGTTTCTGAGATGTACTGTCAAGGATCTTTATAATGGCAGTTCCTACTTAAGAAGCAAACATCATTTGCATACACATTTGTACAGGGAAGAACTGGAGATCAGACTATCCCAGCAAAGAAACTTTAAGAATAAAAGTATTATTTTTTTCAAGTACCCTGATATAGCATGACAAAGTTTAGTAATTATTGTTGATATGGAATTGGCACATGCAAGAAGTTCAAGGAGAAAGAGAGAAGAGCCCATACCTAGTTTAATCTAAGTCGGCAGTTCTCAACCTGTGGGTCTTGACCCCCTTGGGTCACAGGAGTCAAATAGCATATACCCTGCATATCACGTATTTATATTACAATTTATAATGGTAGCAAAATTATGGTTATAAAATAGCAATAGAATGATTTTATGATTGTGGTTACCAAAAACGTGAGGAAAGGGTCGCAGTGTTAGGATGGTTGAGAACCGATGACCTAGGAGTTTATTTTTTAGAAACCTGCTTGGCAAACTTTGAAAAGGAAGTCAGTAGCTTCTTAGGGATGCTAATGATAGAAACTGACAGAAACCCCTCTCTATCTCTGAACATGCTGTCGAGAGACCTGGGCTTAAGAAGAATCTAGACATTACAGTGAAAAATTTGTCTCCCTGACCATACACCACAGGTACAGACCACTTTGATTTCATTTCCTTACTAAAACCTGAAGAGAAGAATGGTCTAGATATGAAAATTGGACTCAAAACTATAAGCAAGGAGGCAACCCTGGGACACAGACTTGAGAGGACTGAACCTGCCAGAAAGAGAATAGGTTTATGAACCTTGTATAGCAGAAGCTATGACAGAGTTTAGCTGTCCTTCTAGAAAACAAAAATTAATTTGCTTTGGCCAAATTAAAATTAATTAAAATTATGCAATGTTGCCCTTGTGTTAATTTTAACGGTGAGGTTGTTGTGATTTAAGGCTACAATTAGTTCTAGTGTTTGAAAGAGAAACTCTGTAATCGAGACAGGACATTTTAATAATCCTGGTTATAAACATTTAATACATCATCTTTAGGGACTCACAAACACATTGTAATTAACTTTTACAACTGAAATAAATCAGATTGCATTAGCATATTGCAAAGGAAAAATCATTTGCATGATTGAAAACAGCTCAGAAAATTATGTACAGCAGGCTTCATACAAACACCAGAACTCACTTTTACCAGGTTTCTTCTGTTGGGGAGTATTTCAGATAAGTACAGTTTTAGATTCTCTAGATAGTTCTAGCTTTTGCCATAAAAGGAAGTTGTCTGGTTCTGAAGACACAGCAAAAGCCACCCTGTGGTCAGTAGCACTATGGCCAACTCTACTGTAACGTGATTAGGTGATATAAGTAAAAGCATGGCATGCCCTTGCTGCTTGGCTATTATCCTGTGAATAAGTAATACAGTCAGGGGAAGCGAGTTCTTATTTATGTAGCACCCATGCATTTAGGAAGGTTGATACGAGATTTATAACATGTCTCGATGGCTGGTACCCCATTCACTTGCTAGAATGCCAGTCCCTTCCTGAATGATCCTACTGTGGTTGGTAAAATGCCATTTCCCAGGCTTATTTCACAATGAGACAAATGAAACCATTGCTTGTTAAACTGACTAATGTTTAAGCAAAAGGATTTCTGGCCACACAGTACAGGTAGATACTTTTAAGATTTTGTGTCAGGCATGTGGGTCATGCAGAATGATTTCGCTTTCCTGGGAGTCAGTGGTCAAACACTGATCCTGCTGGTCCTGGGTTGAAATTCTTTAGTTCCATCATTTAGTTGCTATGTGACACTGGGTTTTCTACCTTAGTTTCTCCATCTGTAAAATGGACATATAAAGTTTTATTAAGGGATGTTTTGTGGGGATTCAATGGCATAATGTGTACCATTTATATACAGTGATATCTGAAACAGACTAAGGAGCCGATAAATATTAGCTTATGATCACTGCCAAAATTATTTCTCTTGGGATACTCGCTAGTCAGGAAAATCTAACAGTCACTCATAGGATGTTTGGGAGCTGGTATTTCACTGCTTGACTTCTTTAAGAACCATTTCAAAATATGAAATTTGTCCCCAACCCTACAGTCACTTAATTAAATAAATAGTGTTCATCTGTAGCGTGCAAAATGCTATCATCTTTGTAAGAAATGAGATCTGGGAACTGAAATCAGAATAGACAGCACATAATCTTAACTATGGTAGCCTCATCAAATTAGAAAACTAGAGTACGGGGCCTGTCTTAAGTCCAGTAGGTTCCCAGGCATAGCAACTCCTCACCATGGTTGCTTTTTACCAAAATGCCACAAAAAGAGAGAAGAAGAGAAGTGGAGAGGAAGGAAGGGAGCAGATCACCAGACAAACAGAAATCCCAAATAGTCACTGACAAGAGAGTGCCCATTTATAAATGCATGCTGGATCTGAAGCTGGGCAGCAAGATGAGGCAAAAAAGGACAGTCAGCATGGCCGAGAGGCACCAATGCTCTCTCTCCCCAGGACACTTCTGAGACCAGCCCTGCCCAGTTCTTTCCAGTTACATCACCTTCACAATGAACATTTAAATCACAGTGGTACCATTGGCATGAACTCATGGGTGTGGCTGAGTGAAGGCAGCTTAAATGCTGTCACTGTGAAGTCACACAGGACAGTGATGGCTGGGGCTTTTCTCAGCCAGTTTCAGTAAGTGGGAAGTGAATAATTTATTTCCAAGAAAATACTTCTACACAAATGTCTATCCCAATTCTAGATATAAACTATAATTGAACTGGATATATAAGTTACTCTTACAGTCCTCATCCAAATCTTACATTCTGCCTGCTTTCGAGAGAACACTTAGATACCTCTAACGGGAATCTCCCCATTTCTCTTGAGACTATTGCTTATTGACTTAAAGGAGCAGTAGCTTAATTAACAGAAGAAATAACGCCTACTGCATAATTAACTAGACATTTACCTAAAATCAATAAGCTAATTGCCACACCTAGGTAGAGAATACTGGGATCCAACTGAAAACAATCCATTCATATCTACATGTTGAACAAGGTGGCTGTTAGTTTGTTTAACAGACTATCCAGATCTGTAAAGTGATACTTTATTGAACAGTCAATTAATCCTTTCAGTACGTCAAATATAGACAAACAATCAAGAGCCACAAGTGTGTCGTCTTATGAAAGGTCAAGTTTAGCAGCCTGCTGTTTCTCAATAAGCATAGACAATGAACATGTTTTAATGCATGCTTTTGGACACAGGTTTTCATGGGCTGTAAACACTATTATAGACATGAAAAATACCCATTTGACCTGTAGCCTGTCTGTGGAATGGATTCTTCAATTGTGTTTCTTTATTGGTTAACACACATCAGTCTGCTTTAAATGGCATTCAATACAACCAATTATATAAATAAAATATACTCAGGGCTTTTAATTAAATCATGTGAAGAATTGTTTCTCATCTAGGAGAATGGATTATTAGATTTATCTAAGAATATGGGTCAATGCCCAAAAGGCTTAAAGTTCAAGTGGAATGAAGGATCTCCTTCAGTCTGCAACCTTCCCAGAGTGCATTTCAATCTTCCTATCCTACACAATTGGATGTGAGGTTTTCCAAGACTGAAGTCATTTCCTGATTCACAAAGCATTTTGTTTCCTAAAATAACTTCATACATTAGTATGGCTTCTCATATCTAGATACCTTCAACCTTGACATTTTAACTTTATATCACAATACTTCAAATTATCTGAAATAATCATAGTACCAGCCCTCCTCTGGGCAGGAGTAACACCAGATTCACAAACGAAATGTACGAGACTGGGTTTTCTGTCAATTTGATGCTGTAGGCACTCGAATAAGAACAGAGCATTTAGCTCGGTGGTGGTGGCGCACACCTTTAATCCCAGCACTTGGGAGGCAGAGACAGGCGGATTTCTGAGTTCAAGGCCAGCCTGGTCTACAGAGTGAGTTCCAGGACAGCCAGGGCTACACAGAAAAACCCTGTCTCGAAAAACCAAAAAAAAAAAAAAAAAAAAAAAAAGAGCAGAGCGTTTGCCAGTATTCAACAGGAGCTTCATAGCCTGGCATCTCCCAAAGACTGTTTCTAGAATTCTAGAGCAAAGAAAGCATGGAAACAGGCAGGTTCATATTTAATTATCACTAAATTGTAAGATAACTTTTTGTTTGATTTCAATATGAATGTGGACAATGGTCTCACCAATGTCTATTAATCTGTCAACAAAAGCCATTACTGGTGTGTTCACTGGGCTTTCCACAGTCACCCATCTCAAAATAGCATGATTTCTCCACAAGTCTTTGAAGTGTTGACAGCCCCAGATTTGCCTCAAGATCTTAATTAATCTTTGTTGCATTAATAAAGAGAGACATATTAGTTGATATTTATATATTATACTGACTGTATCTTAACATATTTTATATTATTGATCTTATGTTATTATCCTGTGGCAAGTTCATAAGCTTTTCTCAAGTTCCCACAAGAATTTCTGAGCAAAACAACTAGAAGAACCTGTGTTATAGACTCCACAGAGAAAGATGCTGCTATCCTCCTTGCTTTGTGCACAGTCCAGACATTGCTCTTGTCTCATAGCTTCAACTTTCAAGGGTAGGCTCAGATTCAGAGTCTTTCATGTCAATGCACTATTATCAACTGTTAAGACAACTACTACTGAGATATCCCTCAAAGCCTGGTAGTACTGAAGCTTAGGGCCATGAAAAGGTAGAGACCAATGGAAGAAAGTAGGGTTGTTAAAGGAATACTTTTTAGGGTGTAGTGATAGCAAAACTGTCCCCATCTTGTTTCTTCCTTGTTTATTTGTTTTGCTTCCTGGCTACCTTGAAGGAAGCCGTTCTCTGCCACGGGTTTCTACCATATTGTGCTGTAATACACAGTCAAAAGCAATCATGTACTCAACAGTTCAGAAAGCATGGACTAGGTAAGTTTCTTCCCTATGAGTTGATGTATTACAAGTATTTCTCACACTATAGGGCAGCTGAACAGCAGACCAACTGGTGTTCACTCTTCTCTGATTGGCAGCACCCACAGGGTGATGTTTCTGTGAATAGGGATCATGACAATAGCTATGGTTTATGGAGTGCCAGGTTCTTTACATATGTTTCATCACTGAGATCCTCCACTTCCCTGAGTTGGGTGTTACTGCTACTTAAAATAGCAGAAAGCAGCTTAGAAGGTGGTAGAGCTAGTTTTCCAAAATCTCTGCTTTTTTTTTCATATCTAGTAACGTCAACAATTGCATTTTGTCAGAGTAAGAAGTAATAAGGTCACATATGCTCACATACCCCCGTCGTCATTCACAGATACAAACATGAGCGACTTGCTGCTGTTCTGTGTGGCACTTAGCATTCAAATCCCCATGTGGTGTCCTGTGTACTTATCTGATGCTTTATTGCTGCTGTTCAAAATGAAAACAAGATTAAGAGGGAAAGCCAAGCCATTACGTCGAAAGCAAAAGGAATGGTCTTGTCAGGATTGTTTCCCTTCCTGCCAGTTCTCTCCAAACTGATGACATAGATATGCTTGAGTCTCCCTTTTAGGCAGAGTTTTGTGCTATTATCCCTAGGTGACAGGAAGGTGGCTTGAACTACTTTTGCTTTAAAGAGTCCACTGTTATATGTGAGGGAGAAGCAGTTGTCAAAATGATTTCTCCTAATAGAAGGAAAAATAGTCATTACAACATATCCATTCATTGTGTGTTTTTCTAATTGACTTGCATGTGCTTTATTTTTAAACCTAACTCCAAAAGTTTAGTCGTCATCATTGACCCTTTGCAAGGGTACAGGCAAGTAACCAAGGCAAAGAGAGTTGAAGCAAATTGCTCTAAAACACACAGTAGTGGTTGCAGAGCTGAGATTCCCAAGTAAGGAAGTGCACCAAGCCACAGTGACAGCTAACTAAATGAGTCTTCTGTTTTTCTCTGAGTCCATGGCTGCAATGATGAGAGAGTGGTGGAAACCACAGACCACGTTCCCCAGCAGTGAAGGAAACGATACTGAACGCACATTACATCACACAAGCAGGTTTGTCTCTATTGCCTTGACATTAGCTGTTCCTAGTGATATATCATTCTACATTTAAGGTGATCTTTTAACTATTTCTCAGTTGAGACGTGGAAGCAAAGAGCCAGTGAGAAGAATCAGGAGGCATTTGGCTTTCATATAAATATTTAAATGTTTATGAATATCTTCTATTGAAAAAGTGGCCATAAGTGGTCAGGGCAATTTTCTTTTTAAGTAAGGAAAGTATCATAACTCAATGAGTTTGGGAAGTATTTCCATAGGTTTGTGGTAGAACCCATGTCCACGTTTCTATAGAGCTGTGTGTTGCCTGATTCTGATAATGTGTTGCTATGTAATTTCAGCACTATGTGAAAGCATCATGGGGTGTGCTTACACCAACAGAGAGCTACAGCATCACAAGAGAAATCGAGCTAATGAGACCTGGTTTGTATATGCCACCATTGTTGAACAAACACCCTCATGTCTGGGACTGGGTATTGGTGTATATTTTTAGTTTCCTCAAACCCAAGAGGCACATTTGAGATAAAATGAGATTATTACATGGTTTAATGATTGACCAATTTTTGCCTATTCAGGTGAATTTTTCTTACATATTTTTCATGATACAGTGGACTTCACCAATATTGTACTACATCTGATGGCCAGGATAGTATTCATATTTAACATAATGCTTTCTTCATGTTGACTTCCAATAAGTAATTGCTTTTTCTTGGGAACTTGTCTTTGTCTGTTTGTGGTCTCATAACAAAAATACCATAGATAATGTATTAATCAGGGTTCTTTAGAGTAAAAAACCAGAACGTATAGAATGAATCTCTGTCTCTGCTTCTCTCTCTCTCTCTCTCTCTCTCTCTCTCTCTCTCTCCATCTCTCTCTCTCTGTATATGTAGTATATGTATGTGTATGTATTTAGAATGTCTTTGAGGCTGTGGTGCACAATGACTAGCTATGAATGGAAAGCCCAAAAATTCAGAAGTTGTTCACTCCACAAGACTGGATGTCTCAGATGGTCTTAAGTAGATGCTAGAATTCCAAAGAAGAGGGCTCTAATGCCAGTGAAGGAATAGACTTAGTAGAAAGGTGAAAGCAACCAAAGAGCAAAATCTTTCTTCTTCTGTGACCTATATTATATAGCCTTTCAGCAGGAAGTGTGACCCAAATTAAAGGTGTGTCTTCCTGCCTCAAGATGTGACATAGAAGTGAATCTTCCTATTTTCTACTTCAGATTAATCAAAAATCTTTCACAGATGTACCTTCTATTATTGGTTCTAGTTAATTTCATGTGTAATCAAGTTGATAACCAAGAATACCCATCACAGATGAGTAATCTATACATAAAAGAAATTCTCTTCTCATGGTCCTAAGGAGCTAGGAAGTTCAAGTTTAAGACAGAACAGATTTTGTCTGATGAGGATGCCTTCATGGTTTTAACAAATGGAATCGTCTATGTATTGGTATGGCAGAAGAGGCCAGCAAGGTCTTGAGTCTTTCTTTCTTTCTTTCTTTCTTTCTTTCTTTCTTTCTTTCTTTCTTTCTTTCTCTCTCTCTCTCTCTCTCTCTCTCTCTCTCTCTCTCTCTCTCTCTCTCTCTTTCTGTCTTCCTTCCTTCCCTCCTTCCTTCCTTCCTTCCTTCCTTCCTTCCTTCCTTCCTTCCTTCCTTCCTCCTTTCTTCCAAATTAAACCAAAAATTCTTTCAAACCTTTTTTTTCTTCCTTTTAAAAATTTTAAGTTTCCACAGGAGTCCTGAGCTCTGCCTATTGTTTAGCTTATTGTTTAGATAAAGACTTGATATACTGGGGTTGGTAGCCATGGCGGGGGAGGGGGGTGTCTCCTCTTTTCTGAGGAAAGGGGAAATGGTGGATAGGGGTTTGAGGGTGAGACTGAGAGGAGAGGATGGAAGGTGTTTTGATTAGGCTGTAAAGTAAATTAATTAATCAATGAGGGAAAATTTATTTTTAGTGTATGGGTATTTTGTCTGCGTGGATATGTGTGTACCGCTTATATTCCTGGTACCCGACAAAACCAGAAGAAGGCATATTATCTCCTGGAACTGAAGTTACAGATGCTTGTGAGGGTCTATGTGGGTGCTGGGATCAAACTCAGGTCTTCTGGAAGATGCTCTAGTGCTTTTCACTTGCTAAACCTTCTGTCTCTTTTTTTATTCATTTATTCATTCATTTATTTGTGTTGTGCGTGCACGTCCGTTCGTGTGTGTGTGTGGTGTGTGTGTGTGTGTGTGTGTGTGTGTGTAGGTAGGTGTGTTGTGGTATACATGTAGAGGTCAGAGGACTTGTTCTTTTATTCTGAAATATGGGTCCTTGGATGGCCATATTTGGCAGTTTTACCCCATAAGCCATTTTGTGTGCTCTAATGCCTCCTCTCTCTTGAGTGTACAATTTTCATATTCATGATAGCCCCACCCTCCAGCTCTAATTGCTCCCTCAAAGGCTCTACCACCTAGTACTATTGAGTCTGGGAATGTTTTCTAACATGAATTTCTGGAAGGGGATACAAATGTTCATTTTTAAAAAAAGATATTACTTAGGTAGAATTTATTTTCTTGCATCATGTTTTTGAACAGCTTCATTTTTATTCCTAATATAAATTAAAATATTTGAATGATTTTGAACATTAGAATACCTGTTTAAAAATGCCTGTGATCTTCCCATTGGCATTCTGAGCTCATCAAAGGCTTTTAGCCAATGGATAAATGCTCTTATTTGAAAGAAGATAAGCACTACTGCTGATGGATGGCTACTTTTATTACTTGACTAACAGCTCAGATCAGCCATTACAGATTTGCATCTATGTTGTATTCTCTGACTAAGAACCACAACAATATCCAAGTATCAAAATAGAATAATGCTTACAGGGGACTGATCAGAGACCCAGCCCTGAACCACAGCAGAGGGAAGGCTCTTACACTGCCAGTGTCTGTGTTGAAGGAGGCAAGCTGGGAGTGGGTAAGGATGGACCATAGAATGAGAGATGCATCAGACACAGAGAACAATGACTAGATGCACAGAAAGACAGAAATCAGAGTTGTGAAGTGTTGGCCAGTGTAAGCAAGTCATGTAAAACTACACAGTCTACTGGCGGCCTAAGCACATTTTTCTAGACAGAATTCTGAAATATGGAGGCGGTTTCCAAAGACTACAGACCAATCTATGAGGAATTCTGTTATGGCAGATCTATAACATCTTTGTATTGACAGCTCTCTCAACACACTGGCTTGTTCTTTAACACACACACACACACACACACACACACACACCCCGCTTTTCAAGATTCACTACATTTTTCCAAGAAATAAATGTCACAGTTTTTCCTGATTCAATCAAACTGGAGACCAGTCATGTTCTAATATGATAGTGTCTGCAATGGGAAGACTCCAGAAGCTGAAGAGGGTCCTTACAGGTGGGCTTTCTGGTGGTCATCATTAAAAGAGACCAGTTACAGCATTACCTCTTTTAAAGTTCTAGCTTTTCCAATTGTATGCCACTCCTCCACCTACCCTTGATAGTTTCTTTCTTGATAGCTGTTAGAGCCTATCCATCAGCCTTGCTTTACCTGTCCCAGGAGAGGCAGCTGTCTCTAACCATTTAAGGGTATTGGTTCCCTTTGCCCGGCTTCACTTTTATCTCATTGGACCTTAACTAGCCACACACACACACATCCCAGCTAATCTTTCCAAATTAGCATAGCAGCCGCTCAGGAGGTTCTCATTAGATGAGCAGCTGAGATTTATCAGACCTCATTTGCCTAATATGGAGCCTAACTTTGGGCACCTGGCCCTTGCAGTAGGGGGTAAGGGAGAATAGGAACAGGTCTTTTGTCACTGCTATGCAGTCTCACTAATTTGCTCCGCCTAATAAAATTACAAATGGATACAGCTTTATTCATATTGCCTTTATAGGTTATAATAACCTTGCTACCCCATAACCTCCTGCTAGCTGAATTAATCAGATCATATTAATATTTCTTCCCAGTTTCTTTTAACTGGTTCTTCTCTTAATTAAAGGGGCCAAAGACGTAAACAGGGTAGGTGAGTAGAAGCATGGCGTGGAGTTATAAACAAGGCTCATTAAAAAGATGGATGTGCAGGCAGACTGCAAAAATTGCTTACTTCGCAAGTGTACATTTTGTAATTTCCTGACGACTAAAAGAACTAATGCCAGATCACACCCCTCCCTTTCTCCCATGTATAAAAGATGATAATTTTTGAACACTGGAGTGGGGATGGCCAAAACCAAGCAACCTATTTATCAACTCACGGAAAAGGGCTTTCACATCACAGGACTGCTTCCTGTTCTACCAGCCTCCAAAGGCCGACAGTGGACAGAAAAGAAACAGACTGGGAAATGATCTCAGTGTGAACGAAAACGTAAAAGGATGCAGTACTTTGAACAGAAAGCACCCAATGTTTCAAACCACTGTCATGTTCGAAAACAAAACTGAGGGTCTTCTTAACTTTACATCTTCACAGCAAACACATGTTCAGGGATTGCCTAGGGTGCACTTACGTGTTCTCTTGCACACAGTCAAACAGAGATCTGCATCTTCACATGGGGACAATAATTGTTAGGATAAATAATCCCCAATCTGAAACTACCATGTCCTTCAAACTACAGCAACAAGAGATCTGTAAACAACTTGATTTAGAGATTTTAACTCAGATGTGTCCTATATAGTTCAGGACACTATATCCCATAGCGCACCAGACTGAAAGTACACTTACACGATATCACTGCATAAACAATCTCAGACATATAAAACATATATTTACAGTACATATGATTTAGAGAATACATTTCCATTTTATATGTTACATGTTTGTAATATACAACTTACATTAGTGTTTTTATTCTACACTTGCCCATGCATATATGCTTAGTTCTCACCCTACCATTCACAAACATTTGCTCCCAATCACTTAACTAAGCAAGAAGGTGCCAGTGGGGTTCATTCGTTTGCTTGGGGGGAGGCGTTGTTGTCTTGTTTTCTTGCAGCAGTTACCTCAAAAGCCCAGGCTTGCGTCCCCCGCACAAGCACCTCCTTTCTCAACAAGAGAGAAAGTCCTTCTGACAGCATGATGCACAGCCAGGCCAGGGAAGACCTGGCTCCTTCATGAATAAATTAGAGATGAAAGTTTAACAGAGCCCTTGCATGTTTATGGAAGAATCTCGTCCTAATTTACCTAAATGCTTTGAGTAGAAGGGAAGGAAATATAAGAGGTTGAGGAAAGGTTAAAATCCCTGTTTAAGTTGAAGGCTTTTTTTCCCCCCTTTTTCCTTTTTTCTCCAGCATACTGCAACCCATGGGTGTTGCAACATAACTGTCAATTTCTTTCTCAAATATTTAAGGGAGAAGCCAAAGGAAGGATGGATGAGTTCCTTCTCCCTCCACCTCTGTTATAAGGGATTCGTGTGTGTGTGTGTGTGTGTGTGTGTGTGTGTGTGTGTGTGTGTGTTTCAGTCGGTATTATCTATGACTATCTGTCTGTCCATCTACCCATATCATAAACACTTATAGGGAGACTGAACAATACGTGTTTAAGATCCTTATTCCCCAATGGTTCTTAAATTCTGTGGAAAGGGCATTTTTCTTCAAGTATTTCTAGGTTATGTATGCTTCAACAAGGGACCTATTATGCTATGTTCTTCATGAATGCTTTTTTAGTGCCAGGCAAGCATGACCCAAGATTCACTGTGGTGCACAAGATGGGGTGTGTGGTCAAAGTACTAGGTTTTCCATATAAGATTAGACCACTTGGCTCATGGTTTTAAAGACCTGCCTATGGCCCAGCCTATTACCTGATGCTTCAAAAACCAAGAACGGACTTGCATGACAACCCCAGCCTCTGAGATGCCACCCTATGGAAAATGGGAAGCTGGCAAGTAGAGTCATGTTTGTGGATGTGCTGAGGCTCTGGCTTCCAGAGGGTTTTGCCTTCTCTATCCTGTCTAATAAATTCATCAGCAATTGCAGTGCAAACTGATGCCATACACAAGTTCCTCCCTCTTGGTACTTGAGATAGAAGATCTGCCTGTGGCTTCTTAGTCTTCCTTGCCTTTGACAATTAGGAAAGTCGTTGAATCTCATGTTCTGTGTCTATTAAGGCTGAAGCAGAAAGCTGACATGAACAGTGAAGGAAGAGTCTGTCTGTGGAGGAAGCCACGGCGTTCCAGTCCATCCTTAATCTTCTTGCTTAGTTTGCGTTATTGATTTTTTTTTCATTTCTTTAGCCATAAGACGGCAGAAGGAAAGAAGAAAGAAAGAAAAATGGAAGCCACTCTGTTCATTTTTTAATCTCACTATTCCCTTTACATTTGAGCAAAATACCCACGAGGATGTAGATATGCTTTCCTCATAGAAGACATCATTATGAGTGTGTATTCTTCTTACTACAAATAAGGAAAGCTCCTGAGCTTACCCTGTGGTGCACAAAATACTCACTTTATTACCAAGCATTTTACTTTTTTCTTGAATTTTTCCCAATTTTTGTATCAGCTCCTCAGATAACTTTTGGATAGTTCTCACTATTTTTAGCCCAGCCTTGTGTACCATTCCTTGTTTTAATAACAACTCAGGTGTAGTGTTAAAGGAAGTTGTCTTTAGGATAAGAGATGTTTCGTTTAATTGTGCTTGATTTGTTTGTTTGTTTGTTTGTACTCAAATAAGTAGTTTCAGAAACATCTACAACCCAACATTTGAAAATTCAGTAACTTGCATTTAGTATTTGAGTGTACTAGTGTATTCTTTCTCTCTTTCTTTCTCTCTCTCTCTCTCTCTTTCTTTCTTTCTTTCTTTCTTTCTTTCTTTCTTTATTCCTTTCTTTCTTCCTTCCTTTCTTCCTGCCTTCCCTTTGTTTTCTTTCTTTTTTCTTTTATTTTTTAATTAAAAATTGTTTTCCTTACAATTTGTTTTAATCACAAGTGTCCCCACAACTCCTCCCAACCCTCCCCCCTTTTTCTCTTCATTCCCTTCTCTTCTTAGGAAAATAAAAGCAAAAAATTATTTCAAGACTACCTATGAATAGTTTTTTGGAATTCTGAAACTCATTTATTTCCTTTTTTTGGATCATTCTCCCCACCACCAAAACCCAACCAAACAAACAAAAATCAAAAACAAACAAACAAACAAACAAAAAACCAAAAAAAACCCTGATTTTTCTCTCTGTTCCTCTCAGCATTTGTCACAGGAGGAGTGTGTGATTTCTTGAACTTTCCCTTCAGCTTGCAACTTCCTCTAAACAAAAGGATAATAAATAAACAAAAAGATAAGACAGTCTCTTTGCCTGCCCATCCTCTTCCTTGGAACTCTGGGGCAGCCAAAACTATGTTCTTCGAATATTCTTTAAATAGTGTCCTGAATTAGAATCGGCTGTAACTCAGTGAGTCTGGAGTCCATATAACAATAGATAGCAAATAGGAGGCCCACTAACACATGTGGATGTCATATTTTTATACATATGTGAGTATAAAAAATTTTGTACATATGTGTGTACATATACAAAATTGAGGGGAAAAATATGCAATTTTTGCGGTGCTTTTGGTAAACGTATCTTGCTGGCTACGCTGATGAAGGTTGCAGATAATTCTGTCCACACTTCAATGAAAGACAAATGACCTCCTTCCCAAGGACACTTGGCCAGGCCTGAGTGTAAGTGTGTATGTGTATCTCTGCACGTGTGCGTGTGTGTGACTGTTTTCTGAAGATCTGACAAGGCATCTCGATCATTTCCTGGTTTTGAGGCCGACCCTCGGCCGTGCGCACAGCCCCCCTCTCTGAACTGTTATTATTCTGTCTTGAGGCCTTCTTTGGCCAGGATGTTGCTTCATTTCCACCTTTTGTCTCCGCCTGAATGTGAATGATGCTCTTTCAGCAATATCCAGCCGGTTAAACTCCCTGCTGTTGCCTTACATAAATATACAACACCCGTCTCGCCCTATAACTCACTTCAGGCCTGGAAAAATAGTGACTTCCTTTATTGGTCCGATTCTCTGGCAATTCCCAACAGCTGTATGTTCGCACCTCAGAGGATCCTTATCTTCGGCTTTCCATTTGTCTCAGCACTATTCCCGGGGATTGCCAATAAAAATGATTCCCATTTTTATAACCCCTGAGAACACAGGAGCCAGCTTTCCAGAGAAACCATGTCCTTTCACCATCCCCCAAATAAACAAACAAACCAAACCTCGGGACTACTTAAGAAAAAGGTGCATTTTGTCTTCAAGAGAGATGACCGGAGGGAGCCCAGTGCATGGGGACTCAGTAAAACGTGGAGTGTGGTCCCTAAACACATTAATTACAGTCAAGAAAATCTGTGTTTATTTCCCTCCTCATGAGAATAAATTGGGAGCTACAGCATGTGATTGTTAAAATAACATGTGTTTAGAGGTATATTCAGTATCCATCTATGTAGAAGGCTTACATCTCTACAGGATATTATATGGGATTTCCTATGCTTCATCAGTTAATTTCATCATTTTTCAGTGTTTCTGAATTCAGGGTTATTTTAAAACACATTGTGGGTGGGTCTGTTGACTTTATCTCAGAGATACAGAAAAGACAGATGTGCACTTCTGAAACTGAAGTTAAGTTTTAAGGTAGTTTTGTCAATAAAGAGTCTTTATCTAATTAGAATCAATATGCCTGAGCTTGGGCTCTGCAGCCTTCTGATGTGGGATTTGGGGTAAGGGACATTATCCTAAAGATGAGTCCCAGTCAGTCACATCTGTCAAACACAGAGACAAAACCCCTCCCTAGTATGTTAAAACTCAGAAATGCAGCATTCACTAATCTGTGAAAGGCTCCAGAGCGCCTGAGAGACGGGAGTCACATGTTATGTCTTTCTCCTTCATGATAAAGTCCTTAGCCTGACAGGCAAGTCTGGAAGAAGAACGTTCAGAAGGGGTAGATAGATGTGCGGGATTTACAAAGCGGTACAAGACTGTGTCCAAGGATGAAAGAGCAAGAATCCTAACCACTCGCATGCCAAACTGCATCCACCAAAGGTATAACTGGGGGAGATGAAGCGGGAAAGACAACGGCAAGTATCACCCAATGTGCTCCCTGCTTCTGATCATGCAGTTCTCTATAGGAGGAGGAAAGGGGACTACTGGTAGCTACTGAGCATAGGAGCAAGCGGGCTTGCTTGGGAACTCACTTGCAATGCTTACCGTCTCTATGAGTGTGGACTTGTTTTCCTGCTTCTCTTCCTCCTACCTGACGTCACTGGAAAGCATGAATGATGATCTTGTAGTTGACTTCAGCTGGGCTCCACACATTAAGCCCGCCCCCCAAAGACAGTTTCAAAACACACAAAAATCTTCCAGTTAGCATGGGTGCAAACGTAAAGGTACGGACTCTTCGTTCTAGCTCTCTGCTTGGAACTCGGTGTAAGGAGGCTCACTTTTTAAAGCACCTCTCCTCTACTCTTTCAGATTGGACCCACATCTCCAAAACTGTCCCTCTGAAGGAGAGGTGATGTCATTTTCCATGCAACATCATTAATAGCAGCCCAGAGTATTGCGTTGTCATTACCTCAAGCAGCTGTGGAAAGAACTTAACATTTTCTCAGGGTCAAATGCTCCCTTCTCAGTGGGGAAATTTTTCTGCTCTAAATGAAATGTTACGAAATACATTTTTTTCCCCAGCAAGCTTTGCACCATCGAGAGCTGTTTTATTTATCTGACTGTTGTGAGTGTTGTAAAACATGCTGTTTCACATGGTAACACAGCTCTTGTTAAGAGTGTGCCCTGAGTATTTGCAATTGTTATCGGGCCCAGATGTATCCTCCTGTCAGCCTAAAGCTCTGCGAGTTGGCTCAGATATCCAGAATGTAATTATCTCCAAGGCCTTCATGCTAAGTGTGCAAAAGCATATGACTGTAACCACTGGCTCTCTCCTGCCCACCCACTGCCCTCAAAGAACCTGTAACAAAGAGTAAAAATTACTGTTTATGGATTCCAAAGCTAGCCAGAATAGGACAGACCTAGATTTT
>NW_021604712.1:4147035-4192972 GCF_004785775.1 Grammomys surdaster | reverse complement strand
TGACCCTTGCTGGAAATCAGTTTATGCCCTGAAGCATGAAATTTGATTGTAATTATTTTAGCTTGCTTGGCTACATATGTTATTGATGATCTTTCCTAAAAAGCAGCAGCCTTCTAGAAATCCTGCCGCACTACTTGACTCAAAGACCTGTAAGGTATCCATAATAGAAAATAAACCGTGCAGGCATACTCTATTGATTGCTTCATGGAAACTTGCTCATCCTAAAGTGTGTGTCTCCAACTTTCTACATCACTGGGATAGAAAAACAAGGTTACAGTATCCAAGCTAAATATTTATGAAGTATGCAACAAGCACATGGTTTACTGCTCTGAAATTCCACGTGTTTAAGTAGAAGCTCAAGTAGACATTTTGACCCACTGATAGTATATATGAAAACTGGTTACTCTGCATATATGAGTTGAGACAAAGAGTCATATGATATAAATGATGGATATGCATATGGAAATAAAGACCCTATGGGATCATCTATATGTATCAGTTGAAAAGAAATGACAATTTTCCATTTCTTTATTTTTCTTTCCTACTGAACAAAAATGAATAGGCTTGCCAGGTAAGTTCATCAGTAATAAATCGATCAAATATTCTAGGTAATGTAAGATAGTAATTTCCTAAGGCATCCATTCTCTGAACTGCCAAATGAAGGCATCTAGCATACATAAGCTTTTGGGTATATGCATTATCTTTAGTTGTGTCTTTATATGAAAGAATTTTCCAGGTAGGCAGAGAACATTCCTTTTCATAAATAAAGAAATCCATGGCACTTTGTCTATGCTTTTGGAAGTCTTTCACTCCCGTTGGAGGGAATCCTGGTTGATACTGAAATCAGCCTTGGTGATATTACACACCTCCCTATAGTTGCTCTGCTGAAAGAATTTAATCTGGAAGTTCTGATAACCTTGACCATATTTCTGTTTCCTATTATGTCTGCTGTCCAGCTACTTAATGTAAACCTACTATGTATAATGCCCTTAGGCACAACTCCACAAAACCAAAAACCACTACACCTGCAAGGCTTTCATACTCTTAGATGAGATCAATATTTTAAACACAAAATGCAACAAATTCTTGCCTATGCCTCCAAGAAAAACGAAAATGGAACAATGAGAAGAAGCTCAAAGACAGGGCCCAGAAGACAAGTCCCTTGGCAAGGGCTGGAAGGGGGAAAGGGTTCCTGGGGAGACGTTTCTGAAACAGCTTTGGGGCTTCTGTAGGAAGTGAGCAATCTATTTAAACAGACGGCATCTCATACAGGAGAAAGCTCTCTTTTTGTTAGTGGCATGCATTTGAATTTTGTCAACTGTCTGAGGTGAGGTTTTCATTCAGTCGACACTCAGACAGTAAGATCAAGACATCTAGAAGAAACTTGGTTTCCTGTGTCTTTTGTCCAAATAGAGATAGGCAGATCTCTGAGAACTGTGGCCAGTCTGGTCTATACAACACGGTCCAGGACACTGAGGACCACACAGGGACTGTCACAAAACAAAATAAAATATAATTAATTTTTTAAACTGTAGTGGCACACATTTTTAATCCCAGGACTGAAGAATCGGAGGCAGGTGGAGCTCTATGAGTTCAAGGCCAGCCACAGCTACCTAGAACTCACTACTAGTCCAAGTGAATTTCAGGCCAGTCAGAACTCTGAGAGACCCTGTCTATAAATAATTAACTAAATAAATATCTAAATAAATAACTAAATTTAAAATATGCAAAAAGAAATCTGTCCCCTGCATTGTCAAATGGTCATTTTTTATCTTGAGGTATTCCTCCCTTGACTATTCTTGACTCCACTGTGATTTTTTTTTTCAATTTGTTAAGATTTACTTATTTTATTTCATGTGTACAGTTGTTTTGCCTGCATGGATGCAGGCACACCATTATGTGTTCCTGCTGCCCTTGGAAGTCAGAACTGGAGCTAGAGATGTCTGTGAGCTACCACATGTGTGATGGAATTTGGCTCAGGTCCTCTGCAGGAGCAAGTGCTTTTATCACTGAGCCATCTATCCAGTCTTCTACTGTGATTTTTCTCCGGAATTTGTTCCAGAGCCAATGAGACAACTTCGTAAAGTCATGGAGAAACTTGGTAAAACATGAGCTTCTGCATCACCAAGGGACACCTCACACCAGGTTAATTCCAGGCAAACACGTTAAGCCATGAATAAATGGATGAGAGAGAGTTCTGACCTAAGAGCATAACAATCAGAGAAGAGCATGGGAGAGAAGTTAGAGAACACAGAGGAAGAAGGAAGGATATCCTTTCTGAACACGTTTCCTAGATGATTCAAAACCACAAACGCCTAAGAGGCACTGGGGTGGGGGTGGGGGCGGGGGACGCTCAGAGGCCTGTCGGCAGGAGAGGAATGAAGATGGAAGTGGAGAAAGCTCACACATCTTTTTACGCTCGGATACCCTGCCTCCTTTCCTTTCCTCCCCTTCCCACCTGACCAGCCTGAGCAAGCTCCCCCACCTCCCCTTATGAGATAATTTCCCCTGCAGCCTTTGTTCTGCCAAGTCAACACGGCTTATGAAAATCAAGTTGTATTCTGTATATTTAATACATCATCTCTAAGGATAATCATCCTGAAATCTGAACTTGTTTCTGTTATCTGGCTCCACTTGACAATGATTTATGAACCAGAAAACAAGACAGCTTCATTTTCATAAAGCAAACGGAACCTTCTGGGCCAGGAGGAGCTGGGAAACTTGTTTTGACTAGGAAACTGAAACAAACATGACATAAAAGTCAATACGACTGCACCACTGGGCTCTCATTTTACAAAATAACTTTTTTTCCCCACACTCCAGCAGGATGACAGCTGAGATGTTGAATTCTCAGGTAGCAGTTTTTAGCTTCTCTAATTACCCGCCCAGTATGAGGAGGAAGGACCCTGGAAAATGGAAATAAGCACATGACAATCATCCGCATAGAAGTGTCACACACATTCTGCAATCAGAAACTTTAAAATGTTCAAAGGCAATATTTTATAGTTCCTATTAAGCATCCTTAATCCCTTAAAGACGAGACAATGTGGTTTGATTGATGTCCGGGCATCATTCACCCTCAGATAATGGGACCCAAAATGAAAATTCACAATATAATTTAATAATGTTAGTGAAGCACACTGACGAGTGCAAATACAGACTTGTGCCCACAAACACAGTTAACATACCCATCATTATGATAAGGATCCTGTGTCCATTCTTGGTGTTTTGGGGATAAGGACACTACAACAGACGATTCTGAGATGGGCCACAGTTCTCTCCACAGCCATAACTAGGAGTAAGTTCTCTTTGTCCCAGTCAACTTCCTCCTTTGTATAATGATGGTCTGAGCCTTACGATTTGCTGAGAGTAGAAATTATAGGATATCGTGGCACGTTATGATTTTAGTGCCTTCCGTTGTTTTTAGTAGCAAGTTCTGCTCAGCAGGGAGTGCTATTACCTTCCTCCATTTTATTTTGGGAAAAAGGACAAAGACACAAGCAATACAAATGTTACAAACTACTCCTAGATGCAGGACTAAAAAGATTTCTCTAAATTCCCTCAAATGATGCAACAAAAGTGACCTTCCAGTTACTTCCTAAACACACCCGGGAAAACAGGATGGTGGTACCTTAAGTGTCTCAGAGAGTCTGAAAATTGTCCAAAGGGACAGAGACATAAAACAATGGATATTTTAATGGACTGCATTTGGCTAACTTAAAGGTCTGAATAATTGATTTAAAATCATAATCTTTATACGTACTGGTAACTATTAAGTTCTTATGGAAATATTACATATAAAACATTTGAGGATTGAGTATAATTTTTCAGATTTATTATATAATCTCAGTGTAGCTTTTGATTTACATCTCATGCTACAGGGATACATTTTTATTTGCAGAATAAGATGTACAATATAGAGAACTTCCCATTCCTGCATATATTAAAATATTAATTGGTCATTGTCAGAATTCTATTCTTATTTCTTAACAAAAGGAGAATAGTGTTGGTTTGATTTTTTTTTTTTTTTGGTGTCATGGCCACCTCTTCTCGACTTCTATTTATCTAATTGTTACTTTTAAAATTTAAAAATTTATACTAAAAGATGCATGAGTTGTTTGTGTGCAATTTAAATTTCTGGTATTCTTTTGTTGCAAGATTAATAGAAAGCATGCTAATAATCTATTCTGGAACCCTTCTCTCTCTTTTCCATTCCGTCTCTGCACACTTATGGTAACAGCAGTCTGAATAGTGCAGTTTGCAACTCTCTTTCTTTCTTTCACATATTTTCTCCTTCTTATAGATCTACCCTGCCAATATGGGATATCGACCTGGTAGTTTTCAGTATGATGCAAACGGACCCATCCAAGTTTCCATGGTTCTCTCTTTCAGCAGTGCTTGCAGATGCTCACACACTTGGCTGGCCTCTTCTATTCTCCAGTGTGTAGATCTTGTCCATTCCATGTACACTTTGCTGTATTCCATTCTGCTCTAGGCGAGCCTGTGTCTTTTTCCAGATGTAGACCATTCTAAATAGTGCTGGGCAGAGACACAAAAATTCTCACAGGTTTGCATCTATAGAAGTTAAATTGACGTATTAGAAGGGAAACAAATTTACAAGTGATTAGATAATATTAAACTGTTGTCCAAGATGATTACATCAATTTATTCTCTATTCAGCATTAGATTTAAGTCCCTTCGTCCTCCATCTTTGCTAAGTCAAAATAATGAGCTTATTCATTGAAATATAAAGGGAGCAATTCAATCTATGGGCAATTAGTCATCAAGAGGACATTTTGATTGGAAGGAGACAGTTTAGTGGGTAAGAGCACTTCTGTGAGCATTAGGACCTGAATTCAGATTCTCAACACACATAAAAAGCAGGGTGTGGTCATTTACATGCCTGTTACTCTAGTACTGTGGGAACCAAGGTGTCGAGATGGACACCTTGTTGGGGCTTGCTGGCTGCTCCTTTCAGGTGAGCTACCTATCTGAATGTAATATGCAGAAAGTGACCAACCCAGCAGGTCTCTCAGACATCTCCCTCTGGCACTCCTCAGTTGATTATCTCCATACTCACGTTTTTGGGGTTTTTTTGGTTTTTTGTTGTTTTTTTTTTTAAGGGGGGCGGTAAGCATGAAAAATAGCCTCAAAATGCTCTGCCTGGGTTTTGGTGAGAATCATCTGTCTTTGAAAATGTCCACAGTCTCTCAAACCTCACAGTGCAGAGGTCAAGGCTCATTTGGGCTTTGAGGGAAAAGAAACTGACAAGGTTTTTCCTGGAGGGAGGACAGTAGGGCGCTCAGAGGGCATAGGAAACAGTAATGAGGAGAAAGCTTGGGCCAAAGACTTTACATAGGTCGCTGTGGATAGGCAAGCCAGGGCAAGTGGATAGAACCAGCTAGCTAAAATAGTCTGCCAGCCTCGAAGAGACAGAAAGGGGTGGTTCTGAGCTACTAGCTTCCTGTTCCTTAGACAAGTAAGGCAGAAGGAAGTAGCCCACTGGGGTGAGTGATTTGTGGGTGAGTTATATGTCTAAAGTCTGCCCGGGCAGGCTTTCTAGAGACATAATAGAGCTTCCCTCCTGTTTTCTTAAGATATTGAACAAAAGCAATAGTGAGGGCTTGTGATTCCTTAATGCAGGTTTTCTAACCCTTGGCCTGGTTAACGTTTAATCTGATTGGCAAATAACACAGTATGAAGATCTGGTATATATTGTAGTCATCGCGATAGGTTGGTTAACATTTCTGATTTCCTGAACATCTATTTTTTTTCGTGTGTTGGAAACCTTTGAATGCTCTCTCATCATATTCTTTGAGAATATGTAGTACATTCGATTACTAGATGTTCTCCATATACTTGTTAGTCATCTGTGCAAACTATAGTCATCTACTGGGCTGTACTACAGAATTTCTTCATCCATTGCCTGTGTTAGCTAACAATCTTGGATCTTCCAACTATGACTCCCACATTCTCTGGAGGGCGCTATTCTGTATTCTCCACCTTCAAGATCTACTTGTTTAGTTGTCGCAGAGAAAGATGCAGAATTTGCCGCTCAGTGCTCAGGTATTTCACTTAACATAGCATCCTCCCATGAATCCATGTCGTTGTCCATGGCAGGTTTCTGGAGGTACACTCGATGCTCATCGATTGCAGACGTGTGCACCATCTTCTTTTTCTATTCATTGTCCGGGACATCAGGAGGCTGCTGAACTGAACTGCAGTAAATATTTTACAGCAGTTGTCTCTCATACACTGTTTTTGTTCTCTTGGCATATATATAACCAACGGCAGGAAAGCTGGTGGCCCTACACCTACCCTTGTGAAGAGCCTCCATGCTCCCTTTCACATATGTACACTGGTTTATAATGCCTCCACAGTGTATGAGTCCCATTTCTTGGCATTCTCACAAAAGGGTTGTAAATTATTGTTTATTATTATTATTATTATTATTATTATTATTATTCAATCTCTTTCCCTACCCACTCAACTTTGTGAGCTCTCTCTCTCTCTCTCTCTCTCTTTCATTAAAATCATCAAGACTAATGTGCTGCCTACAGCATGGTTAACTTACTATGGGCTACATTTTTAGGGTGTTTCTTCCCCTCCCACCAGATAACAACTGTCACTAGCTCCATGACTAAGGGTTGGGTTTCATGCTCAATTTCCATCGCTATGCTGGGATTTGGTCCAACTTGAGTTTGCACAAGTCTTGTGAATGTTATTGCAACCTCTCTGAAACCCTATTGCAGCTGCCCTGCTATGTCCACAGAATACTGATAGCCACCTACCTTTTCTGGCTCTTACACTCCTCCTCCTCCTCCTCCTCCTCCTCCTCCTCCTCCTCCTCCTCCTCCTTCTCCTCCTTCTGCAATGATCCCTAAGCCTTTGGAGGATGTAATGTGATATAGATGTCCCATTTAGGGATAAACATTCTTTATTCTCTTAGTCTCTGCACCTAGGCCATTCATGAGTCTCTGAATTAATAATCATCTACTGCAAATAAAAGCTTTTCAGATGAGGGCGGGGATGCATTGATCCATGCATATATCAACTTATTACTTTTTCTTATTTTTATTATTGTTCTGAGATGAGACGTTAGTACCTGGCTGGTCTGATTTGTATTTGCCAGATAATTAGTAAAGGCTGAGTCTTTTAATTATACATTTTGATCATTTGTATATTTTCTAAAAACATTTTCAAGATATTAAAGCATCTTTCTATAAAGAAGATTGTGTGAATACCATAATACACACACACACACACACACACACATACAACTTGGTAATTATTTTCTCACATATAATCAACTGTTACAACATTAGTACAATGAATCTAATTCATAATGATTTCTAGCAATAAAGACATGGAATAATTTTTTGAGTATCCGTGTGACTGGTGGAGAATAGTCTGGAATCAACAGATATGAACAATCTACCCATGCTAAGTAGGCTGTATGAGAGGAACAAAGTTCACAGGGCAGATTCTCAGTCAGCATACAGATTAATGGTTTCCCTTCAGAGGAAGCAATGCAAAATAGTCAAGGAACATTGGGTTAGATCCTTCTATGGTGACTAGAACCCTCTGAAAAAAATACAGCTTAATCATTTGTACTACAAAGGAAAAAAATTACTTACTATATAATTAATCATAGTCAGTTGTCTTAACTATAAGAATAGACAAAGATGAGTTTGATCTCTACCCATCCTTTTGTTCAGGTGGGTAGAGAGATGCTCTCAAACACAAATTTTCTTTTTGGCAAAATTCTGCAGATACAATATGAATATAGGACTTGTTAGGCCATTTGTAAAAAAAATAAAAACAGAACTATTAACTTGAAAAATACAAGTTGACAGTTCTACTTTGTGAAATATATCTTGGGACATCTGTATCACCAAGGAACAAAAAGATCACACACAGAGATGAAGAAGAAAAATGTCTAAATTCTTCCTCCACTGTTATTAATGTCTTATCCTCTGAATAATATAAGTCTATGAGTCTGTGAGAGAGAGATCAAGCACTTTTCTGTTTATGGCGTGTGTGTGTGTGTGTGTGCGCACGCGCATGAGCAGAGGCATTGTCATGATTGTGCAGGTAGTGCTGGGAACAAATGGACAGAAGATAAAGAAGGACATCAGGTGTCTAGGTGTCTCCCTCAGTCTGAAGCTACTGACTCCAACCACAATGTATCTGGCGTGATAAGTGCATGGGCACCTTTGGGGTTTTTTTTTTTTTTGGATGTTTGTTTCAGTGTACATAGTAGGAATTTAATTTAAGTTCCCCATGTTTGTTCAACAAGCTCAACTCACTGAGCAATCCTCTCCCCTTTCCATCCACCCTGAGTAATACTTGTGAATGACTAATGATGAACATTGTACACTCACGAAAATAAGTTCTCATCAGATATTTCAGATTGCTGAGTAGTGTCCAGTTACCAACAGAGGGTTTAGCGATGTTGCCTTGAGACAGCCACACGGAATTGCTGTGTGAACACAGAACTGCAGATGTATCGATGACGAAGAGAGTGACGTGTCTTTGTTCTTCTACAGGGCATAGGTGTGTATCTTACCAAGTAGCCCATTTGATGATAGCAGAATGGTCTGGCCATTTGTCCAGTCTTGTCACTGATATTGTTTGATTGCCTACTGTGTCTTGGGCTCTAAGTTTGTGGCAATGATTCTGTTCCATCTTCCATTTGAAATGAAAGTGTAAGGCATGTTTCCAGTTAGCTAGAAAATTACCCACTTGGAGCAGTGGGTGCCAAATAATTCCGTCTGAAAATGCTGCTCACATGAAGGGGGCTGTTTAATCTGAGCTCACGTATGAAAGTGAAGTTTGCATCTTTAAAATTACAAAACAATTTCATTAAAATTTTACAGAAAATAATACAGTTCCCTTTGTATGTGTGAATGAGTCTGTGTATGTGTGCGTGTTTGTGTATGTGTGTGTGTTCACATGTGTATCCATCCTCGCTGGTGTAAATGAAATGTTCTTTTGGCAATAATTAAATTTCTGTGATCAAAGTTAGTTAGAAAACTATTTATAATGTTAGTAGGCTCTATATACTGTTTAAAAATGAGTTGGAAACTTAATTTATACTATATAATTATAATATTCACAAAGCAGCATATGTTTGGTTTTAAAATTTCAGACTCAAGAAACTGTTGCACTCTTAAGAAAACTCACGGCTTTGCCTCTGAGTTTACTTCAGCAATATAGACAGACGTTCTCACGTCAATGTGCTCATCACTGAAAGAGGAGGAAAGCCTAGCAGGGCTTACCCAAAATAAATATGAGTCCTGTTTAAATGCACCATGAACCATCGCCTAGATTATAATTGGTGCCAGTCAACACAAAGAGCAAGATAGAGATGCAGACATTTCAAAGGCTTCTGATTTAGGTCTTGCCTGTCTGCAATGTTACTGTAGAGTGTTGATGCTGACCTAGTCCGCTCCCTCCTGCAGGTGTCTGCCTGAGGTCTATGGGCAAGGCAAGTCACATAGAAACCCTCTAGCCTATAACTTAAACAGGCAGGCAGCAAAATTACACCCTAAAGCCATTCATTATGTGTTTTCAATATCCTCTAAAAGGGTTGCCCACCCCTAACTGCATATTTATACATATTTACTTACTAATCAATAAAGGAAAATGGCTGCATTATTTTGATTAAAATATCAGACCTACGTGTTACTATAAAATCACATTTAAGCAGACAGAAAAAAAAGAGGAGATAGCAGTCCGTGTAACCCTCCAGCCTATGATATATGGTATTTCCAGGCTGTGAGGAGAGCAGACACATTAAGAAAATAGTGCTAATGATATTAAAGTACTTTACAAGGCTTGTTACTAGGAGCTGACAAACCTGTCAAGTGTATAATGTAAGAGGCTATCGTAACGTTCTCAGAAAACCATACCTCTACCCCATTTCAGTGCAATCTCCTAATAATGGAGTTGCTATAAATTCTAGCCAGCAATGGGACGGAGCCGTGGCTTCTCACCCCAATGTGAGGACATGATAAATATAAAAGAAAATGGCTGTCAGTTTTGGCGCCCGAACCTTATTACAAAGTCTTAATCTTACTGGCCTCAGCACCTTTTATCACCGCCTTGTTATGCGCTGATGGCTTTTTTATTTGCTGAGAGATGGAGGATGTGTCATTTGATGTCCTTTTATGTAGCCACAGCTCTGTCCTCTCAAGAAAAAAAAAACATTTTATATGTTTATTACAGTAACCGATTAAATACAAGACCCACACTGTTGGCTTAGGTACTGAGGATTGAGGACTTAACAGGGTCTGGATTTAAATACGTCATTATGAGTATTTATGCGAATGAAACTCAAATAAGAAATTAATTCTTCTCAGCACTGGAACTGACACCTTCCTAATGTTCGTGATTGTTTATTCTTGCTATTATTTGTTATTGGGATGGGTCATTCATGGTTCCAAGGTCAGCCGGAAGTCTCAGCTCTCCCTTTGCTTCTTGCTGCAGACTGCCTGCTTGGAGGAAGGATACCAAGTAAACAGAGGCTAGTGAGAACTCGGCTCAGGTTCAATCTGCTTGATCCTGGAGATGAGATAGATTGCCGTTATCTAAATATTAGTCTGAATATCTCATAGCTCACTTCCCATCTTCTTCACTTGTGTCCAGTGAGAGTATGAACATCACTGGGAACACAGAATCTGCTGGGACTTTTATCTTTGGAAGCACTGCAAAGTGGCAGCTTCAGGGACTTAAGGGAACCTGACATTCATGAGCTAGTTTCAATCTGCAGCCAGAGTCTCCAACGCAAGTTCTTATCTTCAATTTCTGCCCATAAAAAGAGTGGGCTCTGAGTTTCTACATACAGAGGACTTGGTCATGTCTATTATGTCTGCCTACTGAAAATCAGACTCCAGAAGTAGAAAAAAAATCACACTGTTTTAGTGTGTGTTTGTGTGTGTGTGTGTGTGTATACATGTATGTATGATTATGGAGGCTAGAGCTAAGCATGTGATGTCTTCCATAGTAATTCTTCATTTTATTTTAGCAGGATGGCTCAGACTGTCACTGAACCTCCCAATGATCAGGGTGGGCTGGTTAGCCCTATCATGTGCCTAGCATCCACTTGTGGTCACTGCCATCCCATTACTGGGATCACAGACACATATATCCAGCCATACCCAGGTTTTTACACAGTTAATAGGGATCTGAACGCAGGTATTCATGTTTATTTGGCAAACACTGCCCACTGAACCCTCTGCTCAGCCCTGAGATCGCTAGTCCTATGGTGAGGGTGGGCCATGTACTTCCTCAGTGTTCGTTCCCCAAGACACTCAATAGAGACTCGGCCTCACTCAAGGTTTTTGCAGCAAAGTCAAAGGCCAAATGGATCCTGAGATTTATTTACCTATACGGAATAGGAGATTTTCAAATTGGTATCTCTACTCTTGACCTATGTGTGGTCCATGCCCAAGAAAGTAGGTGTGTGAAACAGGCTGACTTGATTTCATAGAGAAGTTGAATTTTACCTTCTTGATCTTCCTTTCTCTAGCTGTATCCAACCAAATAATGGATATAGAAGGTATATTTGACATAATGACACTTTACTAAATGAAAACAACTATCTAGCAAATTGGGAACTGTAGAGGCACACACCCCATTTCTCCTTTATTATTTTTTTTAGTTTTATACTTGGGGGTATATGTTTGTTTGATGAGGATGTGTGTCTGTGTGCAAAACTTTGCCTGCATTAGGGCACACTATTTTGTGCATGTGGAGGCTCAAAGTTGATGCCAGGAATCTTCCTTGATCACTCTTCACCTTATTTGTTGAGGCAGCATTTCTCTGTCAAACCCAGAACTCACTTACATGGCTAATCTTACTAGCTAGCATGCCCTGCAGATTCCCTATGTATGCTTTCTGAAGCTGTACCTGCAATCAGGCCACCAGATGCACAATGGGTTCGGGGAATCTAATCTTCAGGCCTCATGCTTGAGTGGCAAGTACTTTAACCACTGAGCCAACTCCCCACATTTCTCCCTCTCAGTGTGTGTGTGTGTGTGTGTGTGTGTGTGTGTGTGTGTGTGTGTGTATTTTGTTTTGTTTTTTCATCATCCAGGAAAGTTGTCTGAGTTAGACAGGAATCCTTTAGGTTCTTGGCTATGGCAAAAGATTGAGACTCCTTTACAAGTTTTAGTTTTCTTTTTAGAAAATGAAAGAACATAAGTACTTCTAGGAATATATCTTTATTCATGAGTTGAAAAGCCTCCATCATTTTCTTTGTTCTTTGTTCCTTGACTTTTCTCTACGATTCTCTTAGGTGAGTATCTGTGCTTGAAATATAGACATGGCCTGAGTGGGCACAGACAGCCCCTCCCGTGATTGTGCTTGTAATAAGCCCTATGTGATTTGCCACTGCACCAAGAAAAAGCTGATGAAAACCCCAACACTTCAGAAGAGGCAAATTGCATGTCTGGAAATTTAATTAAAAAGGAAATAGCTGTTCCTGTATAAAGGTTGGCAGTTCCCTTCACAATCCTCCTCACGGTTACACTCATGTCTACAGGTATAAAGAGCACTTACCAGAGCAGCTAAACACGCTCAGGAGTGAGACAAAACAGTCTGAACAATCCTGAGAGGCTGGTTGGCCACCTCTAACCCCACCCATACTCCCACCCCTACCCCTAACCCAAACTGTAAGCATAAATTTTTTGCAACCTACATTTAATAAGGGTTCAACCTCTCCTGCATCCCCCCACCCAGCAGAGGTAGTGAAAGAGAAAAGTTATTAGGACATGGGGGAAGTGGACCTGTTCAGCAATAGTTCTTTGGGGACAAGCTCATTCTTCTTTGGGAGCAGTTCAGTCTCATAACAAACACCAAATATGATTCAGCAGCTGGAGCCCAGTCAGACCTCTAGGCAGGCAGACACTAGGCATGAACTGGGAGTTACAGTCCAGTTCTCTTGGCAGACAGACACCAGACATGAACCAGCAGCTACAGTCCAGTCCTTTCAGCAAGCAGATACCAGGCAGCTAAAGTTCAATCCTAAATAAACTACCAGGTTCACCAAAGGGCCTGAGGCAAGCCCCTGGAAGAGGCAAGCTGCCATAGGAACCTCATGAGCAGTTCTTGGGTGAGTTCTCTCAATGGTAGTGTTACTACAAGTTGAGTTTAATAACTCTGCGAACCAATACATGAGTGTCTTTAGCGAAGAATAGTGAGGTGGGCAAACCAAACCAATGCCCAGTGCTAGTCACCCACTGTCTGTGAGGTCATATTTATACTCCTTCATCAAGTGTCCTTTCACATGTGTTTGCTATATCCAAACATCTGTTCACTTGTGTCTGCTTCAGGAAAACAGCCTTTCACATGTTAGCTTTTAGCAAGACATCCTTTCACCTGTATGCCCAGCAACACATTTGACATAACTAACTTTCCAAAGAACTAGAAGCTTCCACTTCTCCAACCCCAACTCCACTCCCACCCCAACCTACTACAAGCCAACTCCAGTAACTGGCTCATTATGGACAGTATCTCACTGACTGTATCTAGACATTCTTCAACCTGTCTAAGCACCAGAAATCACAGTCTACCAGTTGGATATTACTATGGATGCTTTTTGTTGCTTTTTGGATGTGTGAGCATGAAATAGCACCTGTGTGAAGGTCAAAGGACAACCTCAGGGATCAATCTTCACTTCACGTCCACCTGCTTGGAGATTCATCAGCATTGCTGATGCCATGATCATGCCCAAGATCTGCCAGGAATTCTCCTGTCTCCACTTCCCATCTTCCCATGGAAGCTTTGGGATTGCATGTAGGTGCAATCTTGCCTGGGTTCACATGGATCCTGAGAATCCAACCTCCAGGCCTTTCACTTGTGCACAACAGCTTCTAAACACCATTCAACATCCACAGCCCTTGTGTTCTCACCACTGCCTTCTACGCCAGCTGCAGCAAACATGCTCTAGTCCCTTATCACATAAAGGGATGGAGGTAAAGGTTGCCTTGTGAAACACAAGATTCCCAGCTGAATTTGAATATCAGAAAACAAAAACAACAGACATTTTAAATAGAAGTATATTCCAAATATTGCATAGGGCATTTTTACTGTGAAAATTGTTTTCTATTATATGTATCCTGAATATTAGATTGGTTTGTATGTGTGTGTGTGGGGGGGGGGGTGAGTATATAGGTGTGTGTGTAGGTGTGTGTAGGTGTGTGTGTGTATGTGTGTGTGTGTGTGTGTGTATGAATACATGTGCCACAGCTTCTTTGTGGAGATAAGTTAACAATTCATGGGAACTGTTTCCTCCTTGTACTAGGTGCGTCCAGGGGACTGAACTCAGGTCATTGGCTTGGAGGAAAGCCACCGTAGCCACTGAGCCATGTTACCAGCTTGATACTTTAGATTTTTATTTTCTAAACCTGTAAATGAGGGTGAAGGAAATATCCATCAATTAGTACAAGCAATAAGGAACAGAATTACTACCAGACACTGTCAGATCGGCTAATACTCAGAATGTATGTATTAACTCTTTTGATTTTGACAATTTGAGATAATTCTTCACGTTTACTAGAGGAGAAAACTGAAGTGTCTGAGAAGCAAGCAACTTTCTCAAGCTAACACTAGTGCCAAGTAGCAGAATTGGGTGTAGCTCATGCCGAGATTTTATGGTCTCTACTACCATATGACCTGGGGTGCTGGCTCTATGTGTGGAATCCCTATCAATTGCATGTTTCAGGTGACTGGTTTGAAGTCCTAACTCACACTTTGCAGACTGTACACTGTAGAACATAACCTGCACACGCTCAGTGTGCACTAGCAAGGCTATTCCCACCAGACCTGCTTGCTGGAGATGATGCTGACAAGGGCATTGTCATAAATGGCCCTTTGTTGGGAGTGCCCATGTCATCATGCAGAGCCTGCTACTCACCACATGAGGACTCAGGTGCACATGAAGAGATACATAAGGAGTCTATCTAAGTCCTGCAGGAGACAAGCTGTGGCAAGACTGAGCCTACACCAGAGTTCACAATAAAAATTAAAACAAAACTCTACCTAGAATTGTGTCTAAAGTCAAGTTTGTATCATATAATCACCCAAACGAAGAAGGTGAGCTGGAAAATGAGCAGACAGGGATGAGAACATCCTTTACAACTGTTCCCCATATGCATTCTAAAAGAGCTCTTTCCCAGCTAAGCTCTAGGTCTTTTGTCCTGTAAACTATTGACAAGACACACCTAGGATTCCCACATATCCACCCCACCAGGACACATGGTGCCCACTGCTATTTAGCTTTCTTGTTAGGTGTTTATCAGCACAGCCTGGAGCTGCTGATGTGTCAGTCTCTGAGTCCTAGCTTTGCAGGCCCCACCCGTACTTCCCAACTTACTCAATGAACTGAGAGAATCTTTTTTTTTTTCCATCTTGTGTAACAGCCCCCTTTGAAAATGCCACCATCTTGATGGCTCTCCTTTCCCTACCTCATGCTTGGATGGCATTTGGGAAACTGTTTCCTTCAGAAAACTAACTTCCCTGTTCTTGATCTCCACTGCTGCATGGCACTGTAAGTCAAGAGGAAAATTAGCATCTCAGGAGGAATTACCACTGTAGCACAGTTTTAATTGCCCTGTTGTGACTACCTTATAATCACATGACTAACACCATAGTCACACATTGGCAAGAAGCGAAACAGTGACAGGGATGCTAAGTGGCTTCTTTTATGGCTGTTTATCGGGAGAAGGATAAGGCCTTCCCCCATCCCTAAATATATTGCAACAGAATGAAAAGTACCCCACCCAAGTTAAGGCAGGAGTACTTTATAACAAAGAGACGTCAGCATAGTAGTTAAGAGATTACATGAGTATCTCCCCAGGTCCACTTCCATTCCACCAAGTTTACAGTTCAGCTGTGGGGCTAGAAACAGGATACAGGAGGATGTTGTTGAAAAGTGAAGAAGGAGCTCTAATTTTCTTTTTAGCCAAGGTTGGGCCTCCTTAAAAACAAAAACAAACAAAAAAAAAAAAACCATGTTCATTTGTTGGATTTAAAGTAAATTCAGCACTGTGGTTAAGCTCAGTCTTTGGTCCTCAACTCCCACCTTGGAGGATGCCACATCATAGTGGACTTGGGACAGCAGGAAAGTTGGAAAGAAACTACTATTGACTTCACTCCAGTCTTCTCTGTGTAATTTGGCATGAATCCAGTTTAGAGAAAGGTATACATGTACCCAAGAGCTCTATGCAAACAATAATTCAGGGAGCGACAGCTGATCTCCCACAGCATCCATTAGGACTAAGAAACAACAAACACCACAGTTACTGGGAAAAGACCTCGAACTTAGAGCCAAAAAATAGTAAAAGTAACAAACATGGGTTTGCACTGGGAGAAATGACTACATCAATCAGAATGCACCAGTACTCCCTGAGAAACCCAGAGGTAGTGCATAGGTTAGACCAGGATCAAGTGACAGGAATGGGGTTTTGTGCTGATAGTCACATAGGCAGGAAGACACCCAGAATAGAAACTTACCCCAAAGGCTCAAGACACCATGGGTACACAGAACTTCAACTCATGATGGACCTCCATGACAAAACTCCCTGCTGATGATATGGCAGACCCAAACACAGAAAAGGGAAATGAAGAGCTAGAGATATATCTTAGTTGTTAGACTGCTTGTCTATTATGCAAAAAACATGGGATTCATCCTTAGTATGCCATAAACATGATGTGTTAACACAAGTTTTTAATCCCAATACTGAGACAGGAGATCAGAGGTTCCAGGTCATCCTCAACTACACCTTGAGTTTGAGGCTAGCCTGAAATTGAAAACAAAAGAAAAGAAAAAATGACTGGTTGAAAGATGAAAGAAAGAAAGTAAAAGAGGGGGAAGAGGGATAGTGAGAGGGTGGGAAGGAGGGAGGGAAGGAAGGAGGTAGGGAGGGAGGAAGGAGGTAGGTAGATGACTGTGTCTAATGAGAGACATCTAAAAGACATACTTGTGCTAAAGCTCTTACATGAGATAGCCTAGCCCTAAGCAACGTTCGTGATAAAGCTGTGTATACAAAATTGCCCGATTATCCTCATTCTTCTGTCCCTTCTTATCTATAACACAAATGGAGCAAGAGTCAATGAGAAAAAAAAATCAAACAAATTAATACAAAACTAAAGTGTATCCACTCCACCTCTGACTTTTACCAGTAACCATCAACTGAACCAGATGTCTGTTTTGTAATATATGCTACATGAAAGAGTTCAACAAATAAAAGATAGCATTTTATCTGAGCTTTCAAAGTGATCTGTGGATAAGGAAACACCAGAACCAGAAGACAGGAGGGATCTGCAGGCTTCAAAACGTTGGACAGAGGGTATTCGGAGAGAGGAAAGGAATGAAAAATTCAAATCAAATTTGATTGATTTGGGCTAGCAATTCCCTACTGAGGCATGGGCTAGTTCTTTAAGAGTCTATGGTGGTCTATAGTTTCAGTAGCTGTGATTGGATGAGACCTAGCTATATACCACAGAAGTTAGATTCCTAACATATGTATCTTGGTTTATTAACATACTGTTAGGTACATTACACAGGAAACCCAAGTATGGACAAGTTTAGTCCAATGGCCTCATGCTTTTTTAATTTAACAGGTATAGATGTGAATTTAAAAGATGCTGAATTATTTATGAATCAAGCATTGACTTAGTCAAGGAGAATGGAAAGGAATGATTTGCAAATTACTCATACAGTTAGCTTTTAAAAGATCTTGTGACCACACTGAGAGAGTTTTGCTTCGAAGTACCCTGGTCTGTGCCATGTCCTTCCTACATACAATATAAATATTTAGCCCATGGGGTTTTTTTTTTCATTTTTTTAAGGGTAACTCTCTCTCTGTGTGTATGTGTGTGTGTGTCCGTCCATCAATAACACTTGTTACCTGATGTGGCTGAGAGTAGTATGTGCTCTTAACTACTAAGGCAGCTCCTCATTCCCTTGTCCCAGTGTTTAAAAGCTCTGAGAAGAAATAGCAAACACTCTGATACAAACCTGCAAATGAGAAAGTAGAGTAGATACCCCTGCTTAGCCCAAGCATGGAGAGGTTAAGTTTGACTTTGTTTCCCTTCCTCTCTGCCTTGATCAACCCATTCTTACAAACCAGCTTTCTGGAATGAGTTCTAGCACTTCAAGATCTCATCTCGCATCTTCTCAATCTTGCTTCGCAGCCACCATCCATGGATGAAAAATTCAAATAGAGACAAAATATATATTGCCCATATGTGAAATTGTGCTTCACATATTATTTGCAAATGTAGTGGCTTAATAGTATAGATATTGTATCTTACTCTTCTGGTGATGAGGTGTCTGAAATAATAGGTCTCCCTGAGTCACAGTCAAGATGCTCACTAAGATTTGATTCTTTCTGGAGGCTCTTGGGCACTGAATTTCATGTTTGTGTCTTTCCAACTGCTAGATACGACTTATGTTCACAGACTCCATGCAGAAGGCCTGTAGTGGGAGCAGACTGACATATCTCTCCTGTGATTGTCTTTCACTTCAAAGAATCCCTCTGCTCACACTCAGCCCTCTCCAATAATCCAAGGCAATATCTCTACTTTAAGGTCAACCAACCAATAGCATAACTCCATCTGCCATATAATTTTTTTTCTGTTGAATAGCAGTATATTCAAGGGTTCCATTCAGGTTGTGAACATCTCTGTGAATCAAGGGACCATGATTCTGCTATCTGGATCCAGCCAGTTTGTCAAGAGATGTAAAGTAGCATAGTGGACCAGCTTGGATCATTTCACCCCATCAACAACTACTGGAACCACATCATACCAAAAAGGGAGTATTTGAGACCACAAAAGAGAAGTCTGTTGTTTTCATAAAGAAAGGAGGAAGGAGGAACCATGAAGAAGAAACAGATTGATAACTTAGTCAAAACGAGATTTCAGGCAACAATGAGGAACGAATTTTTCCAAAAGAAAAATGCAAAAGAAGGTTGTAGGTTAACACAAATTATTTTTCTACCTTGGGGACCTTGACTAGCAATATCTTTGAACTTACAATAGGAACGATCATACATGAACTATGCCATACTGTCTGTTTATGCCTATGGCCCCCAAATAGCAAGAATGTGTGTTATTATGAGAGAGGGGCTTGGAGAAAAGAGGTGGAGTGAAACGGATGCTTTGTATTGGATGTGTGTTTGGAGTAGAGTACTAAGGAGAGGGAGGTTGCAAGTTCTCAAAATGACCAAGGAATACTATATACCTTTGAGAGAGGTTCATGGGCTACTTATATGACCATGTGACGATGAGGTGTCTCTTTGTGGAACCAACAGGAGAAAACCACTGAACATCACAACTTCCTGGCTATAGTCATAAAATAAGTTATTTGAAGATTGCAATAACTGAACACTTGTGCCATAAACGAAAGTAATCATTATATTATGACAGAGACACATATTTCAATGGGACAAGTGCATGTGCATGAGGCACCAGGAACACATTAAGAACTTCCTGGATGGCATTTTAAAAGTGGGAGACCCAATTAGAGATGAAGCTGACATTGAGAATGGCAGCATTCTTGATTGAGTGTAGGGCATCAAGATTTATCCTGCCCACCTGACCTATTGTACTTAATCTTTTGATACAGTTTTCAAAATGGTTTCTCATGCATTATTAATTCATTTGTTTCTCACTGAAATCATTTGAGCTAAGCAGAACAATCGTGACTGTCCCTTGTTGCAGATTTGTCATTTCATAGTGCTTTGCTCATAGGACAAATGTGACATCTCTGTTTTATCCTGATTTTCTTTTCTTTTTACTGTTCCACCATACCCTTCTATCCTTCATTCCTCCTCATCCCCTGGTGTTTTTCATGTCTTCTTACCTGTAACCTTTTTTGAGCAAGGTGTTCTCTTCACCACATGGTGAGCTACTGGAAGAAATGTATATTTTTTGTTTCTATTTGATTCCTGTAAAGTAACAACTATGTGCTGTTAGTAGACAGCACATGGCTTGAATGTTCCACACTCACTTAAGAGGAAATGGAATAAAACAGGGAACCTAGTATGCAAGAAAGTTTCAACAAATGCAGTCTAAATAGACTGTGGAAAACACATGGTCGATGACCTCAGAATGAATAAAAATAGAGAAAAAATGAATCGATGAGGTCAAAATCACAAAACAATTTGAATTTCAAAATAATAGGGATGGAAACATATCTAACAGCTAGTCTCAGGAAAGGCAAAGAAAATACAGTAAGAGCTGGTAAGCCTAAACAAAATTTTTAAAAAGATTTCCAAAATAAAACAACAAAATGGCATCAGAGTAAGAAAAATACATCTTATAAATTTGGGACTTTTAAAAGACCATTTGGAAAATATTATATGCTCCCTGATACACAACGTGGAAATCACGGATGGACACAATGCATCAGCTTTCTGTCAAAAACAAGAAAACCCAAGTACAACAATAATTAGGAAGACAAATAAGATAATGTCACACATCTGTCACTAAAGATGACTCCAAGATTTATGGGATAAACTCTGTAGAATTTTTATATATGGAATTCCTTTGTAGAATACCTCAAGATATAAAAAGATCTGGACATTTTAAGCTCATTATATGAGTTTTATGTAAACTTGCCACTAATATAATATTGTTGAAATCTCATTCAGCGTAGGTAGAGGAGATAGAAGAGGAGTGAGGGTTAGAAGAGAGGGAGGAAGAGAGAGAGAGGGAGAGAGAGAAAGAGAGAGAGAGAGAGAGAGAGAGAGAGAGAGAGAGAGAGAGAGAGAGAAACAGAGACAGAGACAGAGACAGGGAGACAGAGAGAACAAATGAGTGCAGAATAAACCCCTTAATCTCAAAACAAAAAAATATCAAAAGAAAGCATCTGTATATATAAACAGGCACAATGTGAGAAGTAATTCATGGAGATCACAAACAGTGTGTCTATAAAATGCCCCAAAGATGTGATACTAAGAAATCTGTTCATATGATCTACTATTTCAAACAAACATTATCATTAAAGGGAGAACTCTCTATTAGTAACAATAATATTTATAATTTTGGGGGGAGCCACACTATTTAAGCTCTTAAACAGTAAGGTCCCTTAATTTTGTAAATTATCCCAGTCAATTGAATTCCATTCATTCCTTTGCTTTCCCAGTGAAAATTTGAGACAGTTGTTAAGTGACGCAGCCAAGTGATATATGCAGCATCCTGACCCCAAAATACTCTCTGCATCGATGTATCATGGCACCAGAATATAAGTGACATTCATGATTTAAATGAAAGGCAACCAAACAGCAAAACATCAGCTAAGACAATAAGATGTCTCAAAGTTAAGCAATAGATAGTGCATATGATATTTCAAAATAGAATATTAGAATAATTACTATCGAAACTCACAAACTGAATAGTGAAACTGACAGTTTATATCTGTGTCAGAGATGCTGATTAATATGATATCAGGTGAAAGCATAAAAGAGATAAGTACTAAAATTAAAAATACAAATGAATCACAATCTAGAGAAGAGATGACTGTTTGCTTTTTTATTTTTAAGAAATAGATGGAAAAGAGACTGGTGGGGACCGTATTGTTCTTAGGGTAATGGAAATACAAGGTCCACATTGGAAACATCACACTTTCATAACACAAGTAGCAAATTTGCAAAGCATACTGACAACAAAGGCCATTCAGAATAATAAGAATACAGCATTCCTACGAATAGCATCAGTTAAATAGAAAGCTGCCTCTGTGAAGAAAGTTTTTACCACATAGTGATAAAGAATACCTAGTTATGTGTGATGCAGACATTGTGCATATCAATTGGATAATGCAATGTCACAAAAATATAAGTCTTTCTAAAGATACCTGTAAATTGACTGCAACTTCAATCAACATTGCCAAGGGATTATTGAGGGTGCAGGGCAAGTTGATTCTAAAGGGAAAAGTGCACACAAATATAGCCAACAGTTTTAAAAGAGAACACACTAGTTAAGAAAACTTTATTTTACTGTATTGAAGAACATAATCCACATACATAAACAAGGCTCACTGGTAACTTAAAATCAGTAGATAATAAGTGAGAGGATGACAAATACTGAAAAAAATACCTATTTGCATATGATAATGTATCCATGTCCATCAATGGTACAAGGCACACATGGAATGCATTTTGAGTTAAGTAAAACCTCCACTATAGAGCAGAGACAAATAGGCTAAATGTATCAGACAGTAGTCATAACTAAAAATCAGGGTACTCTTTATAATCTTGAATTGCATATGGCCAGATCAAAAAGTTGTTCAGGAGGCTGGACAAGGGAAGCAACTGAAGAAAAAAGTGAGGTCCGGTCTGGTGGAATGTAAAACAAGATAGCATGTACTCATATCCAGAACATAACGAGAGCTGCTCAGAGTCTCTAAAGATATATCATAACCATCAAAGAGTCATTCCATTAAAATGAAATAACAGATTTCTTTTTTTGTTATGTAATTGTATAATTCCTACATGAATTCTATTTCATAGCTGGTTAAAATAGCCAGAATAACAACTTGCTAAATCTCATTTTATTTTTCTTAATTTCTTTCTCTCACTTTCTCCTAGATTTCATTTATTCCCATACACACATTCCCAGGAAATACAAACTCTCTAGAATTTTGTGACTGACCCTCTGATTGCCTCTTCATAAGTTTGCATCCGCTTTTATACACAAGTTCTGGTTTGTGTAAAAAAATGACAATGTGGCTTGCTTTAACCTTGCCCTTTACATGTCTTTGAAATCTTGTCTAACATGCACTTGTCAGGGAAGCTGAGAATTCTATGCTGAAGACATGCCAAGGATTAGGATTCAGTTGCCCACTGCATAGACTTGCGACAACTACTGTGTTTCACTTATGAACAAAGCTATCTATAAATCTCCAGAAACATCTTTGTGGAATTTGAGTCACAGTTGTCGGGGACAGCTTTTTTCAGTTAGCTAGTTTACATTTGATCATGGCAAACTTCTCAATGGTGACCAACCACACATGCATCTTTGACAGCACTAATCAATATTGTACAAATTATTTCAGTTAGGAAAGCAATAATTGATAATGGTTTTCCTAATTGTTTTGTCTGGTATCTACATTTATTGTCTGCTTTCCTCTGAAATCCTTGTTAGCTTTTTGTCTATTTCTCTGTGGGCTTCCTTATCAACTTGTAGGAGCCCTTTGCATATCAAAATGTTAGTCCTATACCCTAACTCACTGTAAATATTTTCTCATGGTACATTTTCAAGCACAATGCGGATTTTACTGAGGGATTCAGAAAGTATATTTCATACATAAAAGAATGTGTCTTTTTAATATAGTAGTTAACTATGCAGTTAATTCTAATCAGTTTAGGCTTTAAAAATTCTTAGTGGGTAGTGGTGGTGCATACTTTTAGTCCCAATGCCCAGGAGGCAGAGGCAGACAGATATTTGGGTTTCAGACCAGCCTGGTCTACTGAATGAGTTTTAATACACCCAAAGTTACAGAGACAGGTCTTTAGAAAACACAAGAACAACAACTAAACAAGCAGAAATTTAGACATATGTAGATAATCTTATCTAAATTGCAATATAAGAGATATCATACAGACAAAGTGAAGTAGGCATCAAGATAGAGGTAAAAGAATTTACTATTGGCTGAGCATATTAGATGAAGCGAGGATGTGGCAGTTAGTTCTACCCAAAATACCACCTATCTTCATATTTCCTAAAAAAAAATTTTCACTAAAATTGTGTGTTTAATATGCATGTGTATGTGTGTATGTATGTATGTATGTATGTATGTATGTATGTGTGTATGTATGTGTGTATGTGTGTATGTATGTATGTGTGTATGTATGTATGCATGGATGCATGTATGTATGTATGTATGTATGTATGTATGTATGTATGTATAGATAAAGCACAGAGCTTGGGGAGGGACAGTGACAGGAATACAAAGTGTGTTATCCAGGGTTAATGATGTCTAGAGAGGACTGTCCTAGTGCTTCTAAATTTTTCTTAATGATCAAAGGCGACATTTTGAAAAGTGTAAGGACAGTATCAGCCTGCCAAGGACGTTAAACAGTTTGGCCAACCCAAGAGCTTGTAAAGAAGACACATCTCTCGGTGTGCTACCCTCCTTTGCTTTTCACGTGCTTTTACAGGTAGCAGCTTCAGCTACCGTGAGTATGCCATATGTTCCTTCCTAGAAAACATCACTTTGCTAGATTCACTGATATCAAATAATGACTAGCAATATATTAGAATGTATTTGAATTATATTTGCTGTTTATAAAGAACAGAGACGCAAATACTCTAGCCTCAATGAACTGGCCAACAGGAACAAGGGGTAAGTCCTTAATTGGTAAATACAGCTTGTGGGATGCCATATGACATTTTGAAGATGAACAATAATGTGGCTTTAGTCATTCTAAAACTTGGAGATGCTATGGACTGCAAATACACAGAGTCTGTAAGTTCTACTTGCTAGCTCTCACCTCCCAAATCATCTCCCATTTCCCAATATACTTTAACACACAGTTCTTCAGAAGACATTCTAAATACAAACTATTGAAACATTTCAGTTTTTCAAGAAGAATATTCCTCATGGTTTGAGTCTTAAATATTCCCATGAGACATCCATAAAGAACCAATCACTGGCACATAGCTGTATTTGGAGATAGTGGAACCACTAAGAGGTAAATGAGAGGGGAGGAGAAACTTGAACATTAAGGTGCATATCCATAAGAAGATACTGAGATTATGGGCTCTCTTACACTTTTCTTTGGTTTGCTTCCCGGCTGACATGAGGTGAGTAGTTTTGTTTTACACAGTGCCACAAAGATCCTTTGTTAACACAGTTTTAACACAATAGAGCCAAACCACCATGAGCTGAAGCCTCTGCAAAGGTGAACCAACTGTTCATTTGATTCTCTGGGGTATTGGGCCACAGTTACAAGAAAAATCTAATTTATTTACAACTCCACTGATTAGCCTGTGAATATGGTATTGGAACATGGTGGTCTTCCTTAAGCCATGGTATGAAAAATGGAACAAGCCTATTCGTGGCCATTGTCAGCTTCAGTTTCTCTTGGGACTTCTTGTTCCTTCTGCAATGTGGAGTTCTTACCTATTCTCGGGGAGGCTTCCTGCCAGTATGTTATGGAACTTCCAAGCTGATGTGTTTACGCCACAAAGAACCCTCAAATATTCGAAAGTCCAAAAGACTCACTGTATAGCTTTATTTTCTAGGTGACTAAAATGAAATGAAACCATTGGCTATCCTCTGAGGATAAAAGACCCATGGACATGTGGGGTGATTAGGAAATTCTTATCAAATGCATACCTTAATATATATTTATGTGTGTGTGTGTGTATATACATATATATGTATATATATATGTATATATATGTATGTATATATACATATATATGTGTGTACATACATACATGTACATGTGCATGTGCATATACATACATATACACATACATAAACATATAAATCATATACATACATATATACAAATGTGTATGTGTATATAGTTATCAACCAATTCATAGAGGAACTTAAAAGGAAATCTTCAAAAATATGAAAACTCACCCACTATTGGAGATTAAAGTTAACTAATTCTTTCTTTCAAAAAATATTAGAGTCAAAATTAATTTAAACAAATGCTACCCAAATCTCCTTTATTTTATGATTCATATGTAGACCTACCCTCAAAATGAACAGCTCAAAAGGCAAGACTTACCTTCACATCATTATGATACTTTGCATGCATGTACTGTGTGGACCCGGAAACACAATTCCACCTTGATCATCTGTAAGGACCAGGTAAGGCCACAGTGCTTCCTGACCCTGTACAGGGGAGGAGGGGAAACATAATTCCTGAGCAAAGTGCAAAGTAGAGTCTTAACTCTTAACTCTTAAGTCCAGTTTGTGTGGAGACAGCTCAGAGCACAGATTTGCATCCTCTGGAAGCTACCACTATCAAACAACAAAGTTCCCAGATTGTGCAAAATGTTAGCACATGATGAGAAACAAACTAGTTAAATCTGGCTATACCATCTACTCTCTCTAGATCTTCATCTCAGAGTTACATATGAAATCAACGTCACCAAAAGGTCAGCTCGTAGAAAAGTGGATAACCATAGTAACAGACCCACAGAGCCAAAGATAAAATCACCAGCAGGACCTAGATACATATGGTGGTACAAGCCTGTACCTCCAGCACTTGGGAGGTGAAAGTGGGAAAATCAGAAGTTCATCACTAGTCTGAACTACATGAAATACTGTTTCAAATATGTTTAGAGGAGGAAGAGTGAGATGGCTCAGTGGATAAAGGGACTTGTCACCAAGCCTGACCACCTAAGAGGGATCCCTGAGACTCAAAGTGCTGAAAGAGAGAACTGACCCTGGAATGTTATCCTCTGACCTCCACAGTACATGCTTTGGTGTGCATGACCCAGCCACAGCCCTCCACTTTCTCCTATACTCCACTATATACAGAATAAAATGGATGAATGTAATTTTAAACAAAATATCAATAGCACAATGCCTGTTAACTATATGTATGTCTACTCTTAATCTGATACTACATACCTGTCTCACTGAGTCTGACAGACACCAGATACTATCTCCTTTACATAGGAGGTAACTAGCTACCAGAGACAGATTAAGTAGCATGATGACAAAGGGCCAATGTGGGTGAACCCAAATGTGACTGGCTCTTCTCTCTCTCTCTCTCTCTCTCTCTCTCTCTCTCTCTCTCTCTCTCTCTCTCTCTCTCTCTCTCTCTCTCTCTCTCGTAAACACTGAGCAATTCTCTCTCTCAATTACAGCTTCAGGAAGAAGTTCTAAGATTTGAGAGAAACCTTTGGCATTTAATATTGAATGATTAAAAAATATGGTTTCCTCAAAGAACAGGGCCAGTGCTTAATCAGTATTTGCTGCATGCCATCAAGCTTATTGCCATGATGGTAATATCTACTTGACAACCCAGAATGAAAGTGATATTCCTTTTAAGATGAAATCATAAACTGGTATTTAAAAAAGAAAGAAATGAAGGAAAGAAATTCTGGTCAAACTTATGTTTAATTTAAATCTTGAGAAACAGCTTACCCAAAAATGACTTTTGCAAGTCACGTACAGCAGCATTTCAATCTGTCAGTTTGTATTGACCTTCACAAGCCTGAAATATATTGCACTGGACTTGGGTAGCTTCTGAGAATCATATTAAAGCTAGTAATATTTTTAAGTCTTATTTTATATCCATATCAGATATGTACATACAGTTCCTGGAAACAATGATCCTCTGGCTCATTCTTAGGTCAGTACCAATGTTCTTGTTAATTGGATGTTACTGAGATTAAGCCAAAGAATCACTGTGAAGATGCTGAGTTTACTCAAAGGAGACATGAAGGGTCAGACATAAGACAGTTTCCTTGATAACTGCATGCTGAGAAGCAGCTGGCATTTCAATGCTTTATGTAGGTGAGTTTCAGGCCTAACACTCACATTCATTAGAGTTGGTAGGCACAAGTTGAATTAGAAATAACTTGCTTTCATTAAATCTTGCATCATTGAATATAACTCTTCTGTGGTCTATTTATCCTATTTCAACTTGCAGTCTTTAATAACCCCATAATAGAAATTAATCCTTAGTGTGTGATACCATCTCCTGTTGTGGCTAATGCCAAACGCAATTCTTCATCACTCATTCTGTCTGCTCCCCTTCACAGTCGGTCATTTTTTACTAACACTGGGGATAATCAGTTGATGACATAATAATATGCTACTTCAAGTGACATGATATTGATATAACCTTGGAAAGCACTAAAGCATTTGGTATATACAATTAGCATCTACCTTGGAAATTAGGAAATTATAAATATTAATGTTTCAGTATTCTTAACTATATGATTTTACTTCCAAGTGCTTTTAAATCTCAAATAAAATAAGCTGTTCTTGGGCTAGTAAAATGTCTCAGTAAATACAACACTTGCTCCCAAGCTGGATGACCAGAGTACAGTCCCCAGGACCCACATGGTGGTATGAGAACACCACTGACACATACAAGTTGTTCTAGGGACACACACACAGAGACATACACATACACACACACACACACATACACACACACACACACAGAGATAGATAGATAGATAGAGAGAGAGAGAAAGAGAGAGACAGAGAGAGACAGAGAGAGAGACAGAGAGAGAGACAGAGAGACAGAGAGAGACAGAAAGAGAGACAGAGAGAGACAGAGAGAGAGACAGAGGGAGAGCGAGAGAGACAGAGAGAGACAGAGATAAAGACAGAGACACACAGAGAGAAATGTAACACATTTTTAAATGAAAATTTATTGAACTTCAACATTATTTTTGTGTAAACAAAATAAAATCAATCAAAAGGGAAATAGCCAGCATAATCCTGAAGTGGCCACTTCCTATAGCCAGGATGTACTCCTAGTAAAGGGGTAAAGACAATAACCCAATCATGAAACCTTCGACCCAAAATGTGTCCTGCCTATAAGATGTACAGGAACAAAAATGAAGCAGAGAATGGCAAAATGGCCAACCAATGACTCCCACAAATTGAGACCCATCCCATGAGCAAGAACCAACCCCTGACACTATTAATACTTTGTTATACTTGCAGACAAGAACCTAGCATAACAGTCCTCTGAGAGACTTTACCAATGGAATGAGATGCAGAGACCCACAGCCAAATATTAGATGGAGCTTGGGGCTGTTATGGAAGAGTAAGGGGAAAGATTGAGGGACCCAAAGAGGACAGGAAGACCAATAGGGTCAACTAATCTGGACCCTTAGGGGCTCTCAGAGACTGAGCCACTAACCAAAGAGGAAGTACAGGCTGGACAGAGCCACCCTGTATATCCTGCCCATATGTAGCAGATGTATAGCTTGGTCTTCATGTATAGCATGGTCCCCCAAACAACTACAGCAGGGGCTTACCCTGACTCTGCTATCTGCCTGTGGATCCTGTTCCCCTAACTGAGATGCCCTGTCTGGCTTCAGTGGGTGAGGCTGGCTGCATCTAATCTTTTGACTCAATGTTTGAGAGTAGGGGATGATACCCAGAGGGGTCTTCTTCCTTCTCAGAAGAGAAAAGGAGGGCATAATGGAGGAGGATATACTTGAGGGGGTACTGGGAGGAGGGAGGGAGGAATTGATATTGGGATTTAAAGTGAATAAATAAATTAAAATTTTAAAAATAAATAAAAAATGTTTTCTGGATAAGGATGGTGGCTTGAGTTTATATTTCAGAAATTAACCATGAAGGAAGAAGAAGAGAGGGAGGGAAGGAGGAGGAAGGGAGGGAAGAAGGGAAGGAAGGAAGGAAGCAAGGAGGAAGGAAGAAAGGAAAAGGAAGAGAAGGAAGGAAAAAGAAAGGGAGAGAAGGACATGGAAACAGAAGGGAAGGGAGGAGAGGGAGGGGAAGGCTGGGAAGGTAAAAAGTGCAAAACTCAATAAATTATCCAAAAAAAGGAAGAAAGAAAAAAAACAAAGAAAAAAGGAAAAACCAATAGGTGTGCAGTTGTTGAAGAATTAATTCAAGAAAATGTGCTGGCATTTAACGATCTACATTGCTATGTTAACAAAGCTTTTTAAATTCACACACACACACACACACACACACACACACACGCGCGCACTTCCTTTTCCTTTACTAGAAAGCTCAACGTTCAACAAAAGTCATGTTAGAGAAAGAACAGGTAATTGAAGCAGTACTAAAAGCAGAAGCATCCATATAAATTTAGATTATTCTCTAGCAAAAAAAGAAAAAAGAAAAAAAAAAGAAAAAGAAAAGTCTACAAAATACAGAAGAGGTTCTACCCTGGAGTTTGCCGGCAGAGACTCCCAGTTAATCTCTACAAAACAGGAACACTGTGACACCACAAAGTCTTTGAACATTTTCAGAATGAGCCAGTAGAAGAGGGACTCCTGAATGGAGGGCAGACTTAACTGAGAAAGACAACAGTTGTTAAGGGATAGCCCAAAATGGCAGCTGTACCCCACAGTCAAGGGTAATTAATGCAGTTGGAGGTAGATCAGAAGACTCTGGAAAAATGATTTTCTAAATTCTTAGTTTGATAACCAGGGGCTAGCAAGATGGCTCAGCAATTAAGGGTTTGTTCTGCCCTTCCAGAGTCCTTGTATATGGTTCCTAGCCCCCATGTCAAACATCTCACAACTAACTATATCTCTAGTTTCAGGGGATCTGATGCCTCTGGCTTCTGTAGACACCTGCACTCATTTGATGCTATATCCACAAGCAAACACATGCTCATAATTGGAAATAAACATTTAAAAGCATACTAGCAAAGAACATCCAATTCTAGGTTCCAAGTTTAGAGGGAAGTTTGGTAACTATCTAGGGAGGTAAGTGAAACAAGAGAATATTTTAACACAGAGCACCAGAAGCATTATTCCCTAGACCAGCTTTAACCAGGATTTATTTGTAACGATATATATTTTGCATTAATTTAACACAGATTACAACAGAATCGCCTTGAGAAACTAAGAGATTAGAGGAAGTGAGAAACAGAATTAGGGAAAAGAGACAAATGTTCATTTTCTTTAATAGAAAGTCAACGAATTGACTTGTAACACTAACTAATACTAAGGAGAAGGAGAAATGGAAGGTAGTTTGTTAAAAGGAGGTGTAACTCTGAGAGAACACAAAGGAAATTCTAGAAGTAGTTGTGCTACTAAACCAAGAGAAGAATAACCAGGGATGGGATATCCTCATATTTTGGAGGTAACTTTTGAAATCAGAGGTGGTGTAATTATACCATACATAAAATGAGATGTATGCAATTGCATTTAATTACTAGGCTAAAGTTGACAATCTTATTAATCTGCAGCATCAGCAAAGTTCAAGTCAGTCAGAATTTTTAATAAGCTCTGCCCTCATTCTATCAAGAATTAAATACATGTGGTTTTTCGTTGTTGTCATTGTGATCACTTAAGACAACTCCCCTTCTCAATTACCCAAAAACATACATCGAAAATTATATACAGTTTTAGGGTTCTGGGCATTTTAGTGATTATATAGGAGAGGAAATGATATATCCAAGGATCCAGGGTCATCAAAACAGAGTCTTCCAGTCATGATAGCACCATTGTTTGGTAAATGACATACATAACCGGAAATATTTAGACGCAAATCTGTTTTAATTTAAATCAATGGTAGAATACACAATTCTTTTACGTTTCAGTCTAACTCTACAAAGCAATAAATATTCAGGAGCGTCCATTTATAAACTAAATTCAAGAGGCTGAGCATTCATTGAATACTCTTTGAGGAAGGATTTCTGAGATGACGGATGTAGTCAATTTGTCTGTCTCTGGCACCTGCCCATGAATGAAGTCTTAAGATGCTTAGGAATCTTTGAAAATGACACTTGTATTTTAATTTGCTATATTTTCATATTTTTTTAGCTAAGTAGTATGTTTGAATTTAAAATCACAAGCTTGGTGACATTTATTAAATATGCAGTACATCTTTGATTTAGGTATAGGTCACAAGAGACAGAGAGTGAATGAGAAAGAGAGACAGAGAGAGAAAGACAGACAGAGAGAGAGAGAGAGAGAGAGAGAGAGAGAGAGAGAGAGAGAGAGAGAGTAGGCGGGCCTATATTCCAGAGAAGAGTGTTAAGAGTGTTTCATGAATGTTCTCAGTATACCTTATTTGGAATCTAGAATTCATTTCCCTTTGAAAGAGTGGCCACTGAACACTGTACTTGTGTTCTCAGATCTCTATGGATCATTTGTTTTCTAGTGGCAATACTCACAGGCATGTTTCTGAACATGAAAATGGACTCAGATCATGTTATGTTTGTTAAAAATATGTACTAGGATAGTCAACTGGAGAGGCTAGAAAATTCTTTTCTTTATTTCCTCACCAAGGCAAAGAATGAATCATAGAGCCAAGTGCCTCAAATTCCAAATTAGCCTGGATTCAACATGAAATTCAACAGTTGATGGAGTAGCTTCTTCATCTCCATAAACCTTTTAACATGAACTGTGGTATGTGTGCTCCAGGGTTTAGCAAATGAGACTGACAAATTAAATCCAAATTCTCCTGAAGATTCCTTTCAAGAATAAATGAAGGGATATAAACAAAAGACTTTCTCTGTCCAGTCACTTTAAGGAGAGACTCTGTTAAAATAAAGAATTTTTTTTTGATGTTTCAGCTTTCTTGAAACTATTATTTTGAAGCAAATATAACATTTAGCATTTAGCTCATTGGCAGAGACTCTTGTTGAGGCACAGTGTTGCAAATGTGTGAGTATCTCTGCAATGCATAGGGTTTCAGGTGTGGACCCACTGCACACTGACCTAAATGATGCCTTCAGTGATCTCCTCCCTGCCCAAGGTTTCATACATTAATTAGAAGATTTTTCTATTGTATGAAAACTTATTAAACCCAGCCAATGTCCAATTGTCTCACACAAGTGTTACCACACAATGCAAAGCATCAATGTTTAAAATAAAAATTGGTGTCTGTCTTGGCTTGTACAAAAGGACGTGGTCTGGAGGTCAACACATATATATTGTGCATTTTGTAGTGGAAGGAAAATGCATCTGCTTTATTGACATTCAATAATTACTGGATTAAATAATTAAATTAGCTTTGAAAATGCACAGTTAAGACAGCTTTTTAAAAGTTCCTTATTTAAGAGAGGTGTTTTGACTTTTTTTTTTAAAGCTACTTTGTTAAAAATTGCTTCCTGAGCAGACTAGAATATTAGTCATCAAAATCTAGCTCTGTCCTTGTCATTTGAATATTAGCAGTCAGTATTACAGCTGTTCCATTTAGAGACACACGTTACAACTCCCACATTTCAGCCGTCATTTCTTCCCCTCCTCAGCTGGCCCTGGCCCTTAGCAAGTTTGCGTGGTGACACTGCGAATGTGCTTCTAGCAGAGTTATATGGCATCATTTGGAGAAACATTGCGTTAATAACCAGAGTTCAAGGGCAAAGGATATAAACGGAGCAAATTACAAGTCCGAACAGATATATAGCTTTTGCTAAAAGGGACATGGGCTGCTACTTTATTTACTGGGCACCGGTGTGCTTGTGGAAGGTGCGGGAACGCAGGAAGACATTTTTAAATGACTGGCCTCACAGCTTAAGAAAACAACACACATTTTCAGACTAGACAACGACGAGCCAGTGCGAGGATGAGCGATTCTGGCTTTCTAATCAGAGTGTACGATCTGTGTAACGCACCTTAAGTTTCAGGGTGCAATTTCACAGATGAGAATATCATTTTATGTGCCACCCTGGAGAGAAAGCAAAGGCTTGCTGGAAACCTAAGTTCAGTAGATAATTTCTGCCTGCAACTTAGCCCGGTTTTGTTGTGATTTCCTGCGTTGCTGATTGTAACCACTTTAACCGTACCTTCCACTTTAGTTCAAAATTAACGGCTTGAAAGAGTGATTTGCGAAAGTGCTATGTTCTATTTTATCTGTAAACGTCTGAGCCACCTTTTAGACTAAATGAGAACGAAATCAGACATTAAGCAGAAAGAAATATCAAATAAGAACAATTGGGTATAATCACATTTATTAATAAGCAGAGAAAGTGAATATCGTCTAATAATTTCCATGGGTTATGTTACTAGATATTGTTACTAACAGCCTCTGTAACACTAAACATAAATATGCACTTTGGTAATTTTACCTCAATAAAGCAAAAAATAGCATATAATAATTTTTTTCCTCGGAGTGGGATGGTGTGTGTGTGTGTGTGTGTGTGTGGTGTGTTAAGAAACATATAACATCCACAATTTAGGACATCTTTTTTCTTAAAATGTTTTGTACTGGATTGTTTACTGACACCTACCTAAAAGGAGTCTGAGACTCAGAGACTGAGTGGGAAAACAGCTGAGCAAATTATATATACAATCCATGAAAGACGATGCAGCTACTGAAACCAACTGATATACTTTGTAATAATATTAAGATAATGTGCTATGAAAATCCACAATATTCAGCTGTTTTATTTAATAACTGTATAAGCATGATTTGATGGCCTTTACATTTCTCTGGGTTCTGTACGAACCCAATGGGGGAGAATGAATAGGTGTCTTTAATTTTTTTTCTGTTTCCTAAATACACTGCTATGAAAATGTGGCATTAAAAAAAAAAAGATTAATGCATTGATACCCCAGCCTTGCTGTTCAGACTCATCAACTAATGTACACCTTGGCGCTAAGTTTCAAAATCAGCTCTCCCTTTCCCTAGTGAGGGTGGTGTTGAGGGCAGAAAGGGAAGTTGGGCATTTAAAGGCACCATCAGACAAACTACAATCTCTCTACATGGGGGTGGGAGGGATGTGGGGACCAGCTCTTCCTGAACTCTCAGAGGCGAAAGAATCAGCGCGCTGACTGGACAGGCTTCTCCTTGACATGAAATGTATTCCTTTTAGCAGCCTGGCTGGCTGGGAGAAATATTTGCCTTGAATGGGCCTGTCCTTCAGTTGCCACACAAGAGACCAGGTGATACAATGACTTGCTAGCAGGCCCATTTCAGTGGCTGATACCAACATGTATTCTCCTGCTATCCATCTATCTGTCTCAACCCCCTAATGAGTTTTAAAAGGACACTTTACACTGACCACGCTAAAACCATGGGCTTCCAGCTTTTTTTTTAACAAGGACGAACAAAAATGCTCAAATGGTTTGTGACTTTTAAGCATGTAAATAATGAAAATGTTATACATCTTAGCGCGCAAAATATTTATTCTCTGCCCCACTTCTGTCTCTGTATAAAGTGGCTTTGAATAACCAATGATATTGCGTCTTTCCCTTTGCATAGAATATCGGAAACATATCTTCCTACTTACTTGCCTTTTAACAGTTTTTTTTTTCCCTTTGTGGTTTTAACATTTCCCTGGTATGAGGCTGAAGAACAAGTTTTTAGGTTTGATACCACCGTACGTCTCATATTCGGACCAGGAATCATTATCATTAAGCGCTAATATGAGTTTTAAACTGTCTGCAAGTTGGTGTAGAGCGGCTGGTTTTGCTTCCGAAATGATTTGTCAGATAGTCTGAAATCATGCGGGGCTCTACTCCCTCTGCTTTCCCATCCGGAGGTTTTCCTTTCTCCCACCAAGATATAATAGAAACTAACCTTCAAAATCTAAACATTCCAGGGCCCGTCCTTTTGTGAAGGCATCTCTCCCTCCCTGCTCAGGCGCCTCACTGTGCTGTGAGTGTGTTCCTATTTACATGTGCAGGTTCCCCGCTGGTGGGACCCGGGCGGGCAGACAGACCATCCATCATCCATCCTTCTCCCCGCTGAGCACTGCATCCTTCGCAGATCCCATGGCCGGTGGGGCAGCACCTGCGAGACAGCCTGCAGCTTCCCTCTGCTCTCCTTGCCACGCCTCACAGGCTGGTGGTGCCCTTGTGAGCTACTGCGTTCTCCAAGGCCAAAACCAGAAAGGTAGGCTCCAGTGACCAGCTGCATTTGTGCTGAATTCCAAGGTGTAGCTAGTGAGGAAGTGAGAAAATGGAAGTATGTTTGCTTTGCATGGGCCCCTTACAAACCCTCACTAGAGTTACTCTCTAAAACACTGAGGGCTATGATGTTTACCTTTGAAAGGAGAGACTAAGAATAGGTTTCAGGGGCTGTAGTATATATATGCCTCTGGCCTGTTGCTCTTTCTGGCACTGACCCGAGAGAGTTTGCAAGCCTAGTTTGAATTTGGATGGCCCATGAACCTTTAAAGTAACATTGTTCCAAGAACAACACCCAACACAGTTCTTGAGATGAGCCAGTCTATATAGTGCTTGCAATGCAAGCAAGGCCTGAGATTGACGCCAATCTTGACCTATGTCTCTCTCTCTCTCTCTCTCTCTCTCTCTCTTCTCCCTCTCTCCTTCGGTCACACACACACACACGTACACATACACAAACAAACACACACACACACACACACACACACACAGCGAGTCCAACACAGCCCAGAATTTGAAAACAACTTCTATCTGACCCAGCCACTATCACAAATAGCAACTTAAGGTTTCAAGGACCAAATCCTAGGTTGTGACAATTCAGTTTAGGAAAATGGGCACAAAGCTCTGGAAAATGTTTGTCTTAGAAAAGGATGTTTCTTAAGGAAGGATCATCAAGGACAACATCCAATACTGTCAGCATCACCCTCAACCTTCTGCCCTTGCCTTGCTTCTGAACCATAAATCATCAAAGGAAGGAGACATGAGGATTTTAGTACGGCCACACTCTTATAACTCGAACAAATACGGCTATAAAGGACCAGAAATAGAGAGGTTATGCTTTGTTGCTGTAGAAAGAACAGCTGTACTAGGGAAGTGCAAGGGTCTTTCAGGGAGAAGTGTGACATCTTCTAAGTGAGTGGATCTTCTAAATGAGTGGATGACAAGCCTAATTTTACTGCTGACTTCTTTGGCTGCTTTTAAAGAATTATCTAATGACGTTTGTCTATAGTGTGGCCAGGATAGAAGTACTCTGGAAACTTACCCAGAACTGGAATATTTATATCAATGGGAATCCTGGAATAAGTCTCTGACTGGTGTCCTGGATTTCTCAGCCCTCCACACTCAAGTGTAGACACCTGAGGAAATCGCTCAGACTTTTCACTGAAGTAACTTGATAGGAGTTTTGGATTTTTTTAATACTGATATTGATGAAGTTGTTTACAGGTTATTTAGAATAATTCTTTCAGGTAGGTTAAAGGAAAGTTACAGATGGAAGATCTGAAATATCTTTCCCAAAATTTGAGATCTCAGACTGCTGGAACCATTACTGTTGTGTCATTTGGGGTTTTTTTTTGGGTGGGGGGTCTCTCTGAAGTGTGACCCATATCGGGCAGGATCTGTCTCTACATTCTGTATGAATGGAACATTCTTCATGTTGACCCAAGTGGAACTGGAATTTCTCTTCCTTGGCTTTTCTCACCATCCATGGCCAGCAGAGGCTCCTTTCTGAGTTGCGTGCAGTACATTTTGTTCTTGTGAGATAGATGGTCAGTTCTTGGATTGGACACCTTGACCTTTTACGTGTGTTGGTCATTGATCTTGGTCAAGACTGGATAGGAAGCTCTTGACTCAGCTGCCAAGACACCACAGGAAAATTCAATTTCTGTGTCCTAGAAGCCTGGGCTCAATTAGGATCCCTCGTTATTATTTTACTTTTATTAAGGGAAGCTGCAGCCCCTGCCTTCCTTCTCTAGTTTTTAGTTACAGTAATCAATTTTTCAGTATAACTGGCTGTAATTGTTGGCATGGATATTGAGTTTTCATGGCACACAGACATAGTGTGTACCTGGGAAGGCTCTTCTCCATATCTTGCCGACAGATGGGTAATAATACCATACATTAATACCTCCACATTGGTTTATGTGTGTTTGACCACAGTGCAAGCATAATTATTTTTGCCCAGTAAAAGCTATTAGAGATCTATTTGGTAGGTTTTACGATCAATAGCTCCTGTGATATTTGTGTAGCAGCCACAGAATAATCAATGGAAGGTCGTATAAAGTAAATTACCACCCTCCCATAATGATTCTACTTTTTTTTTTCTGGATGAGAATTGGGTTTTATTATTGCATCAAGAGCCCCTCACAACGCATGCTCTGTCTGTCAGGGAAAGAGAGATATAAACGTTGGGAGCGTGTTTTGAACATAGTATTAATATCCATTACTTGAATTTATGTTATTGGATTATTGAATTAGTGGATTCACACTGGAATTCCTTCAGAACCCTTTCTTATGTACTCAGTGACACAGTTAATAACAGTCGGGAGCGTCGGTCGGATGCCTTTGCCACATAGGAGAGAGAGTCACTTTGCAAAAGTCAATCTCAGTAGCTGTCTCTTTAAAGCAAATTTAGAGTTGGTTAAATGTGTTATATTGACACTGTGACAGAGCTTCTCTCTGCGAAGCGTTTGGAGAATTAAGCGGAAGACGAAGCAAGGAAGGCTGAATATTATAAATGCCCATCTGTGAGTGGATTCAGGTGAAACTGGGGGAGGAGGGAGTTGTCTAGCACACATGTGTTCAAGTACCTGCCCTCATATCCCACCAGAGATACCTAACCTGGATTTCATTCTTGCAGTTCGAGTCTCAGTGATGGCTGGTCCCTTATAAAAGATTGCAATTTGCCAACCAGAGGCATGCAATCCCCCAACTGTCTTAAAGGGACCCATTTTCAAAGTTGAGCTTTTCTTTTCGTGGGTGCAATCAGTTGTGCACTGAAAAGCCGCAGCCACAGTTGGATAACTGCAGGCACAACAGGCCACGAGAGGCCTCTTTGCTCCAAATTTTGTACCTGCAACTAATCGTGCTTACAGCAAATGGAAGTGCAGAAGAGACTTTTTAAAGAATTTGGGCCAGTAAATTCTCCATGGAGGAAACAGGCAAGAAGGAGACAATTACTCACATACTTAAAGACAAAGGAATATAAAGATATTTCCCCTCACACCTCTGATCCACTTTGTAGCTTGCTCTGCTAGCCAAGCAGGAGGTACTACAGTACTGTAATCTTTTGTAACATAACCTGAGACTTGATTACAGTTTACAAATGTGTAAGAAATAATGTACTTAAAAGAAGACTCCCAATGATCAAATGGAGATCATCAGCATTGATGAACAAGTGAAGTGTTTCAGATGATATGGGAATGGGGTTTTTCTTTTGCAAGAAATTGTGTGATTACTTTTATCTCAGTTTTATTATTATTTTTTACAGCAAAAATATGACAGTAGTTCCTCTAGACCTCAAATCCAATCAAGAGTAACACCAGGGGAACACTTCAGATTTATGTATGTAGATACACATAAGCACATGCATATTTATTTGTATGCATACAATTCATTCTCACAAATTGTACATGTATCTGTGTCTATGTATATACATATACATATATATGTATAATCATATATATGTATGAATATTTTACATGCATGTACATACATTACTATTTTTAGTAAGTCTAAAAGGAAAACAACTTTCCCTTTTAAAGAATGCATAAATGTGACCTTTGTCATCTCCAGTTCCAAAAGTCCAGCTATCTGCCCATGGGAGCTTGTGATCCTATGATGTTACAGGGTCCTCTTCTGCCCTCTCCTCTATTCAGTGTGGTGATATGGGAATTAGGATGAAAACCAAGATCTTGCTTTCTACTTTTTGTACAGAACAAAACTTAGGCTCATATTCTGAAATTTAGGTATCAAATACAAAATGACTTTGACATCCTGAGTTATTGTTCTTATAGAAATACCTCAAAAAAAAACTTGTATCCTGGATGGATTCTATCATGGCATAGGAGATGGCAAAGGTCTTTCTTATTCTTATAGGTCCTAGGAATTCCTGGTGAGTGACATAGAAGCAGTTAAAAAGCAAAGAAGACTAGACAAGCATATAGAGGAGCAAAAAAACAGAAGAGAGACCACGGAAATGACTTTATACATATACAATCAATGCAGTGAGGGTGCCAGGAATACACAATGGGGGAAAGACGGGCTCTTCAACAAATGGTGTTGGGAAAACTGCAAATCCACAATCAGAGAATTTCATGACAGCTTCCTCTTACCCCATCCACAAAACCAAAACTGGATTGAGAATGGATTATAGACTTAAAGGAAAATCCTGAAACTGTGAAACTTCTAGAAGGAGAGTAGGAACAAGGTCAGGACATTGACCTGGGTGTGTTTATTTGGAAATGAGCCCAGAATCCCAGACAACGGAGGCAAAAGTAGACAAGTGATATTACATGAAAATGAAAAGCTTCTGCACAGCGAAGAAACCAGAGGAAAAACAGAGAAAATATTTATAAACCATATGGCAGATCAGATATGAATTTCAAAAATGTGGAAGAACTTTTACATCTCAATAGCAAACAACTGACAACCAAATTTTCAAAATGGGCTGAGAACTAGAATAGACATTTCTACAAAGACAATATACAGAACTGTTTACAGTGGCTCCTGGCTATAATCCCAGCTCTAGGGAGATTGAACCTAAAATTCCAAGGTAATTTACTCTGTATAGTGAAACCTTCTGTCCAAGGATGAGGAGGAAGAGGCACCATACAAGTAGCCAAAAAGTGTGTGACACAAGGTCCATTGTCACTAATCATCACCAAAATACCTACAATGGGGGATGAGAATGATGACTCAGCAGTTAAGAATACTGCTTGCTCTTTCAGAGAACAGGAGTTTGGTTCCCAGTATCCACATTGGGTGGCTTACACCCATCTGGAACACCCTATCCAGGGCATCCAATACCTTTCTAAAGCCTCTATAATCACCTGCAAACATGTGTAGACACACACACACACACACACACACACACACACATTTTAACTATACATGATAAAATCATTGATTTTAAAGAATTACAGTGAAGCATCACTTCACATATGGCTGAAGACATATCCTTTCCTACATACCCACAAATTGACAAGAATGGTAAAAATATGGTGAAACTGGAAAACTCCAGCACACTGTTTCTACAACCGTAACACTGTTTGACTACTGTAAAATAGGATAATTTAACCAATTAACTAATGGAAACCAGTGCTATTGTTGACACCAGTGTGAGCTCAGTGTTGTCTGTTGAATTTTATATTAATACTGAGAGGCAGTTATTAACCTTTAGTATTTTTCTAGGGGAAAAATAGCCAAGTTTCAAAATATGTTCTGAACTTATGTTATGATAAAGAGACATTTAAAAAGCATATATCAAGGAACGAAGACCCTTTACCATCTTGCCTGATTTTAATCTAGGCTACACTGACTGGAGACCCTAGTCTCCCTTGCAAAATCCCTTCAAGAGAATAAAGTACAATTAGAAATACAAATTAACTCCCCAAATCTTTCCCCCTGCCCTCGCCCTCATCTCCGACACCCTGTGTGTGTGTGTGTGTGTGTGTGTGTGTGTGTGTGTGTGTGTGTGTGTGTGTGTTTTATGTACCTCTTTGTGTACACTTTGGTGCACATCTCTATGTCCATACAGCAGAGGCAAAGGTTGACCCTGGATGTCTTCCTCAATTACTCTCTATCTTTTGAGACAGAATCTTTCACTGAACATGGAAGCTATCATTTGAACTAGGCTGACTAGTCAATGAGCACTAGGAATCTAAGCTCCCCCAGTGCTGGGACTACAGAGGTATGTCTCTGCATTTGCTTCCATGTGAGTTTTGGAGGTCCAAATTCAGGTCCTAATGATTATATGTAAAACACTGTACTAACTGAGCCATTTCTCATTCCAAACCGCTTATTAGAAGCCATATGTCTGTTCTATAATTCAGATAGGTAAGATTACAGATCCTGCTTGCCACATCTCCTTGTCTTAGTTTGTGACACTGTAAATCATTGAGATATCACCGTCCTTTGAAGAATTATTAAATAAGAGATTAATTTTCCCCCATCCATTCATCTAAATTCTGCATTTAGCTTTGGTCCTGCACTACAAAGGGAGATGGAGATGTGGTTGAAAGTTCAGAGACGAGAGACTCAAATGATATAAACAACAGAATTTTGAGACATGTTTAGAAAATTATCCTGCTGAGAGTAAAATAAAAGACAATGAGGCTAAGAAATGACCTATGAGGAAATTGCAGGACCATTTTCTCCCGAGGTAAAGGTAATAACACTTGAGGGAATGGACTTAATTTAGGAGCAATTTTATATGTACAGAAAAACATTACATTAACCATAAAAGCTAAAAAGAACTTGTAATGAACAACAAAGAGAAGCAATAAAACACCATTCCTTTGTACCTAAAAAAAAAAAATGCTACATGCAAATGAGACCTTCAATAAATAATCAGGTGCTACGGATGCTGATTGACGACAAGAATGGTGACAGGTCGGAATCACTTCCTTGGGAGTTCCTGTAATAACCCTGTACCACACAATCTTTCAGTATTTACCTTACATTACTCTAACATTGAGTTAACTCAGCCATGCTCCTTCTCCACACTGTGCAAGCAGCATCTCCCTACCAATGTTAGCTGACCCTAGCTAATGCTGATTTTGCTTTGTGAATAAAATGGTATGCCTCAAATAAGCTACACTCTTCCTTGCAAAATGCTTCCTTCAGCTCTCAAAAATGTCTCTATCACATTAGAGGGCCAGGAAAATGATTCTAGATTGACCTGTGTCCCTCCCTCTTGAAGTCTACATGTTTCCTATTCACCAACTTTATGTCTCATCTTCCCCTAAAACTTTGTGCACTTGATCTTCTAAACCAATGTATTTACTGTGTCAACACATGAACAAAACAGTAAACAAACTAGTAATAAATGTTAATTTTCATAAGGATGGGAGTCAACTTTAATAATGATTATTTGTTTCTTAGGCTCTTGATTAAAAAACGAACTGTATTTTTAGATCAGATGTGAGTTCTTCCCATTTGTCCAGCAGCTTTGTGAACGAATACAGCATCTTCTGAGACGGCATCTCTGCCTCCGATTACTTCCTCATATGTGGATGTCAGTCCAGTTGTGAGGTAGGAAGGTCTAAGCTGTTACAGTGGCCTTGAGTTTCTCACCCGCCGCCGTTCTTACTAAAGATCCATGCAGATTAAGCTGCCATGATTTTTCTCCATCATTTTGCTGGCAAATTCTACCCTTACTGACACTTTCACCTGCTCACCTTCCTAAAACTCATCTTATTAAAACTATGGGCACCTGTTTGTCCTTTCCTCCATAGATAAGCACTTCAGTCATCTTCTGTGGGGACCTTCCCATCTTCCCTGTTACCACGTCTCAGCCTGCTCCAGCTGACTTCTTCCTTGTACTCACAGAAATTGTGTCCCATTGGCTTCTGTGGCTACCATCTTACCTGGCCTTATCTTACCCGACAAAGCAAGAACAATTGTCCTGATCTAGTCTCTTTCTTCGGAGACCCCTTCTAGACTCCTATGATGCTGTAGACACTGCAATTTCCTCAGCTTTTCTGTTCTAACAGGTCTGTACTACAGCTGACCACTTTAGCATTATTTAAACCTAATATAGGCAATACATAGCATATACACTCTTGATATCCGCATTCCCCAAACCCGTTCAACCTCGATGTTCTCATTCAGTTTTGCAGTGTGTCATCAACTCTAATTCTACCCCCTTATTTACTCCTTAGAACCCAATTCTCAAAGCTGAGGTTGTGTAAGAATTACCCTCAACTATTTCTGTCCATCTTAGCCCTCAACATAATAATACTTTTCCTGGTTCATGGATGATGTGTGACCTGGTTCCCCAAGTCTATTCTCTGCTTATTCGTTCCCAGATTGACCAAAAGAAATAAAATGTTATCTCCACAAAAGTCTAACCCTAACCTCCTTAACAAAATGCCATGGACAACTGCATTCTCTCTCATGGACTTTCCTCTCAGGTCCTCAGAAAGAGCATAAGTTCCCAGGCCTGATTTCTGGAAGCAGACATTTGTTCTCCAGTGTTTTCTTACCTATGGTTTGCACAGTTGTCTTCACTTTTCATAGTCCCCCTGAAGTATCACTGACCCAGCAGAACATTCTATATTTTAAGAAAATATATATATATATGTGCATATACCAATCTTCTGTAACACTTTCTGGGATTTCTTTTCAAGTCACAATTTTTGAGGTGTATTGGGAAAATTACTTAGATAATATCTCAGTGGATGCTCTGAGCTATTACTTAGTTCCTATACAATTTATCTGATTTAAGTGTGTATTCACTCTTTTACATTTTAAACAAACTTGGCACATTGAGAACCATCAACGCAATTCACTTAAAAAAAAAAAAAATACTCCTCCCATGACAATTAGAGTCAACTGCTGTTCCCAGCCTGACTCCCGAACAACCCAGTAATCTAAATTTGACATTTTTGAGTTTCCCTTTTCCTTGACACACAAATGGAATTATATGACATACGGTCCTTTGCAAATGTTTTCTCTCATTTGTCAAAATAGAAAACATGTTATAAGTAAGCTATTTAACAGGAAAACACTATAGCACATTCCAGTCCTCTGTAAGTCTCTCTGCTCCCTCACTGTATGGAATGCCATGCTTTGTATCACTCTTATCCCCAAGTGACAGTCATTGAGGCTGTCCTCAGTTGAGAGCTACATATTGTGATTACAGAACTTATTACTTTTAACTGTACAATTTTAACTTTATTGATTTTATATCTTTTTTCCAAGCCTACAAGTCTGAGAGCAGAGTCCTCTACCTGCTTTGGCACCAGGGTGTGCCCAGGACCGAGCAAATTCTTTTTAAGGAGCAAATCCTCCAGATGCAACTGCCAAAGAATGAATGATATTTGACTTCATATGGATTTCCAAATGTTTCCTTCTAAGGAACGTTGGTCCTTACATTAGAAATGTGACTCTCTACATTTGGAAAACATCAGTTCTGAGCGTTACCATCTTGTGATGGTATGTTCACTCTCTTTTCCAATATTTGTGGAATTACAAATCTAAGATAAGAGGAATATAGTAGGTTACATATCTATTTCTAACTCTGAAAAATCTTGAAGCCATTCAATGGGCTCAGGTGTGGTTATTTGATATTTATCTGTACTTCTGGAAGAAAACCTTTGAAGGATTCTAGAATGTTCCTTCTCTGTAGTTACATTCAAGTGCTAGAAGTGAAATTATTAATGAAAATTTAGGGAGTAGTTTCTAAGTCAGCATGTATGTGTATGCATGTGTGTGATCCTTTTGATCCTAAAATACTACTTTATATCTTAGTCCAAGTAGTTTTCTTTACTATATGTTGATGAAATTGAAGGAAACCTTAGTCTTTGGGCAAAACTAGAAAACTTAGCCGCTAAAGCTCAGAGTCTATGTGAATATAGACCATACAGAGGCATGGACCAGGTGAGAACCGTCATGTTGCTATCATGACTGTGCTCTGGGTCTATTTCATTGAAATGAGGATATTTCAAACATAATATGAGTCAAGGAATTTGGGGCAGTGCCTTTGTGATTTATGGATGATATTAGGGAAACAGAGTTTCACCTCTTTAGACTTTTTGTCTTGTTACTAAAAGAACTAAAGGGAGCTGGAGAGATGGCTATAAAGTTAAAAGCTACAGATACTCTTCTAGAGGTTCTGAATTCAATTCCCAGCAACCACATGGTAGCTCACAACCATCTATAACGTAAGCTGGTGCCCTCTTCTGGCCAGCAGGCATATACACAGGTAGAACGATATGTATAAGAAATAAATAAATCACTTCATTTAAAAATAATAGATTCAACTGAAAACTTCTAGACACCATTATTAGAACGTATTAAAGCTTTGCCGCTGTGTCAGTTACTAGCAACAAGTGTCAACACTGGAAACCCTATAACCTTCTTTCCTTTTTATGTCAGAAAAATAAGAAGACATTCTGTGAAATTCTTGATGAGAGATAGAAATCCTTAGGGTCATGGTAATTATATCTCACTTTACACAGGGGAAAACATGGAGTCCAGCATCTATAAGAAGCCAATGTTCAGGCAGATGAACCCAATCTAGAAAGGACTCTTAAGGTTCTGGGTAGGTTTCATGCAACAAAATCCTCAGAAAAGGTTAAATAAAGTTCTTATCTTGTATGTGGGATATATTCAGTTTTACTCAGTAATTTAAGAAAAATCTAAATGGAATGTAGTAAACACACAATTATTTCTCAATCATTCTTTTCTACAGGAGAGTAATAAAACAAAGCAGATACCCCCCAAAAATGCGAACAAACAAAATTTTGAAATAACACTGAAAAGAGACATCTGATATGCTGGACCAAGCAAGATTGCTGGCTGAGAGTTGCTTCCTATAGCTTGAATGTGAAAGGTACCCTGAAGGTTTATATGTTAAAGGTTTGCTCATGAACTCAGTGGTCTTGGAAAGAGGGGGTGGAGCTTTTTACAAGGGGAACTTAGGCTTGTC
>NW_021604712.1:4136406-4146935 GCF_004785775.1 Grammomys surdaster | reverse complement strand
TCTGTGTGAGGGTGTCAAATCCTTTGCTTCTGAAGTTAGAGATATTTGTGAACTGCCATGTAGATACTGGGAATTGAACCCAGGTCCTCTGGAAGAACAGACAGAGCACTCAATCACTGAGCCATTTTTCATTTTCTCTTTTCTTTTGAGGTGAGGGTCTCATCTCTTGTAGCCCAGGCTTTCCTAGGACTCACTATGGTGTCACAAATGATTATGAATGCTTGGTCTTCCTGAATCAATCTCCCCACTGTTACATTATAAGTATGTGCCAGCAGGCCTTCCGTGTTTTGTCCTTTTGAACATTTGAGAAGCATTGCAAGAAGGGGTCATCTATTTCTGCCACACCCTTCCCACTATTCTGCATTACTTTATCATGGACTCAAAAAACAAGGGCTAGCTGACTATGGACTGACCTTCAAAAATCTATAGACATTGGAACCTTTCCTTCTTATAAGATGAGTAGCTCAAGTATTTTGTCACAGTGCTAGAACACTGACTAATATTTTTCCCATTTAATCAGGATAGCGATTGCTAAAAATAACAACAGGATGAGTTTAGAGATAGCTGCAGAGCTATAAGGGGAAGAATATATGTGCATCTGGCAATAACAGGGAGACAGGGAGCAACTTCTTAAAGTGTGTTGTTGAGGAGGTTCAGCTTGATAAAGATTAAGCAAGAGTCCAGATGAAGGAGAGGGCAGTTTGTGGACATAGGTGTATTTTGTTGTGGCAAGTTGTTTCCTGTAGGGAAAGATGTGTTAGAAAGAGTACACACTCACTAGAGAATGTATGATATCAGAATTTGCAAATTAACTTGCAAGTATGCAGAGAGCCTAAAACAGCCTGTTTTCTTGAGGAATGTTTAGAGTCTCTATAGCAGACTTCAAGGTCCACAGGCCACCCCATGTGTCCGAAAGCTGTATCTGTGGAGCATCACTTCTCCACGTGTTCCACATTCCTGTCTTCCTTGGTGCTTGCTCTTTGCATCAAGGGAAAACACTTAGTCCAAATGCCATCTAAGTAGCTCTCCACCTATGTGGCAGTACAGACTAAGATAAAAATAAGTAATGCTGTTGACTGGCAACCATTAGTAAGATTTCGAATAACTTCCACTACCTGAATAGTTTTAAAAAGTGACCAGAGACTGAAAGCAATTTATTGTCTAGGTGAAAAAATTGTGAGCTACTTAAGGACTCAAAAACATTTTTTTAAAGTATGTAGATATTAATAATAAAATATAAATTGTGTTTAAAATTAAAGGGTATGTGTGAAGGCAGAAAATTTGTAGCCGAAAAAAATATAATGAGAGATAGAATGAAAGAAAACTTTAGTAAGTTCAAAAACTGACCTGGATGTTTTCATTAAATAAGTTCATGGCAATGTGAGTAGTTTGGAGGGGCAGGGGTTAAAAGGATTGCAGGATTATTAAGTTATTAAAGGTAATATCATGTAAACAAGTAAGAATAATAGTAGAAAAGGGAAACACATGAAAAATAACATTAAAAAGACCTCCAACTTTGTTGTTGAAAATGTCAACATTAGTGGAGAAGGAGGCCCACTTGTGTGATACAATTTGTCTGCATTGTCACTGATCAAATTTACTCTTGCACAAAAAAACATTTCATAAGTACATTTGAAACAATCTGAAAATACACACCTGTGAACCTTGATTCCTGTAACTCAACCCACAGAGAAATGAATCAAAGTCAAGAAATATGGACTAGGGACTTGTGGTTTGAATGAGAGTGCCCCTCCTAGGCTCAGGCATTTAAATACTTGGTCCATCATTGGTGGTACTGTTTTAGAGGGATTACAGAACTCTTGGGACATGCAGCCTTACTGAGGGAAGTATAACACTTGGGATGGCTTTGATAACGAAGAGCCTGGCCCAATTTGTAGGTCAGACATTTTACTTCCTGTGAGCATTTGAGATGTGGTGTCTCAACTTCCTGTTTTAGCCTGCTGCTATGCCTCCTCTGCCGTTATAGACTCTCCCTCTGGAATCACAGCCAAAATAAACTCCTTCTATAGATTTTTCTTGGTTATGGTGTTTGAGCTCAGCAACAGACACATAACAGATTCAAGACTTTATCCATAAAATGGTTGCTTCCTCGCTTTCACCCTGGACAACCTATTTCAGGCATACAATTAAGGAAACAAAATCAGGAGTCTCCTGTCATTGGAAAACAGGCTCTGGTCCTGTGCCACTGTTCTTTGCTGCTTCTAGGAGCCTTCATATCAGAGCTAAGAAGCAGGACATGAGTGCTATAATTTTGCTACCTAGATTGAAGTAAGACTTAAAGCTGTAGCCAATAACATTGTCTTCAGCTCCTATTTTGGGTGATGCCACTGCATCAGACTCAGGAACCTGCCCTGATCTGATGATAACCTAGCTTATATAAATTGCCTTGGCCCTAAATAAAAATTGTTTGGGAATTAAATGATTATCAATTTGTTACTTTAATATGCATATATCTTCTGGGTTAATGTTATCTCTAAAAAAAGAAAAAATCAGTTGGGGTTAGTTATTCATTTTAATTGTGAGAGTTATCAACAAAATCCTAAAAGCGAATGGTAAAATGGTTTGCAAAAGACAGTGTCATCTGGTCTGGTTATAAAAAGAACTGATTGGAGGATGAAATCATTTAGACCTTGCATGCTTCCCAAAGACCCACAGCATAAAGGATGGCTGCCACCCTGTACATTGAGGAGGTAATGTAACCTTAAGAGATGCAGCTTAGTGAAACAAGCTAGGTCAGTTGTGGCATGTCATGAGGGAAGATATCAAGACTTCTACCCACTCCTACTATCACTTTGCCTCCTGTCCACTATGAGGTAAGCAGCCTCCTCCACCACACAAACACTCCTTCCATGACATACTGTGCAACCACAGCTCAAAGCCCTTAGCCAAAATCAGCTTTTCTTCCTTATGAACTGCTTATCTCAGGCACTTTGTCACACAGATGGAAACACGGAGATTCGTTTTCCAAAATAGATTTCTTTACAGTTATTCTCACACATATTTTAAAAATGAGTATTAAAAAGTGACTCATTTTGATGGCACCATTTTTTGTTGTTGTCTTTCTCTTACAGCTTACAAGCTCTCTTCTTCCTTTCCTCTCTCTTTCTCTCTTGCCAGACACATTCTTATAAATGATGTGAGCCGACTAGTGATAAGCCTTCCTGTATCATTAAGTGTTGATGTTCTTATGAAAATATATACATCTATGGTACATCTATGGGTAGATATAGAATATATATATGGGTTTTTATTTTTTAAAATGATCTATGTCTCCTACATAGGGTTCTCCATATCTTTATGGAATTCCATTACTCAACTGATATAGCTTTAATTTATTACTTTAGTGGTTGCATAGTATTCCATGCCATGTTCAATTGACTGTTTTCTAAGTGTTAAAGTGCTATAGCGAACATGCTTACACATAGGCTTGGCGGTGCTTAAAGGAGGTTGCTTTTCCTCCTTGGGGTAGATTTCTACTAGTGGAACCACAAAGTGAAAGGCTATTTATGCTTTAAATATACAATCATTGCATTGTAAAAAAAAAAAGATTTCTTAACACTTCAATAAACTATGTAAGAATGCACCTTTTTCCTGCACATCCTGTCTATAATAGATTCTACCATTCTGTAGATGTTTATGATGGTTGCCCTTTGTTGTCAGCTGGTTAGATCTGGGAAAAATAATACTCTGGGGGCATCTTTAAGAGAGTGTCCTGGAAAAATTTACTAAGAGTGGAGATGCACTCCATCCTGACAGACTGGAAAAAACTCTTGGTGTATATTAACTATCTTTTGGTATTATGATAATAAAAAATAATTTATTTGAGAAAAAGATTAAATGATCTGAAATTCAAAAGATTAAAATACTTAAAAGGTATTCTTGCAGAAAGATTTTCATTTTAATTAGTAAGGAGCTTGAAAAAAAAGAGGTAAAGATCTGGGGGAGCTATAATCATCAAGGCAGGGGCAAATCCAACCTCTGAGGTAGTCTGACATGTTCTCATCCTACAAATATGAAGTACAGGCATGCTACAGTATGTGAGTACCCAGTAAAGCTAAACAGTGGAACATCTGTTATGCCCAGACTCACAGTGGAAAAAAAGAAGCAGGTACTGGTCTCCAAGGGAAACTTCCAGGTCTCAGGTCCCCATAGCCCTTCATTGTTTTGTCCTGCTGAATAATTTTCACTGGGGTAAGCATAAGGTCACTCTGTCTTACCACTTTTACATGAACACTGAGAGGGATTAATGCTGTGTAGTCATCTAGACCATCCAACTCAACCTTAAGATCTACGTTTAGTATTTTATTGCTATGAAGAGAGATCGTGACCAAGAAAACCCTTATAAAGGACAGCACTTAATTGTTAGCTGGCTGATATTTTTCTAGTGTTAGGCCATTACCATTATAGCAGGGAGCATGGAGGCCAGCAGGAAGGCATGGTGCTGTAGCGGTGACTGAGAGCTTTCCATCCTGACCTGCAGCCAGAAAGAAGCCAGACAGAGAGAGACTGGGTCTGGGATGATCTTTTTGAAACATCAAATCTTACCCCTAGTGACTTACCTCCTTATCCCTGCCAACAGGTCACCAGCTGGCAAATAAGGATGCAAATATATAAACCTCTGGTAGGATGGTCTCATTCAAACCTCCGCACTATGAGAATTAAACTCTAACTCTTCATTTCCTCCATCTCCTAAACTAAAAGCCACCATTCTGCCTTCCATCTATGTGTTTGACTACTCCAGGGGATTTCTCTATATAATACCCATTTTGGGTAATTTCACTCTGATCCCCCTTTTTTTCCTTTCTACCCTTCTTTAAAATTTATTTAGCAGGATTTGGAAAACACCATGCAAAGAAGTCATATCCTTCAGCATTTGCTACTAAATGATTAAGCACTTCTTATGTGACCTAGGAACCCCTCGTTCTGGTTCATTTTATGTTTAACTTTTGTGATTGGCTTATTTCCTATAAAATAATATTCTCAAGGTTCATCCACGTAACATGAAAAATTTTTGTCTCTTGCTTTTAATCCTATGTGCCTTCGATGTATGTGTACTTGTGTGTGCTTATATATGTGTGTGTTTCTGTGTTTCTATGTGCTTGTGTATATGTGTTTGCATGTGTATGCTTGTGAGTGTGTATGCTTATGTGTATGTGTGTGTGCTTTTGTGTACATATGTATGTATGTATGTATATATGTATGTATGGTTATATATGTATATGTGTGTGAATAAGAGAGAAAAGTGGTGTGATATTCATATATACACATATGAGGGGCTCAAATGTTAATGGTTACATTCTACTTTCTTTGAGACAGCTCTCTTACTATTCACCACTGTGTACAACGGGTTACTTGGCCTGTAGGCTTCAGTGCATTCTCCTGCTTCCATCTTCCACCTCACTAGAGGAGTCCTGGGCTTACAAACATAGACATAGGTTCTGGGAATCCACTACCTGGTAATCATTTTTGCTTGTCAAATGTCCTTTGAGCTATCTCTTGAGTCCTGGTGAGGAAGAGGTAAGCAGTCAGTGCTGATGCCAAGCATGCTAAACATGACTACCTGCTACTACAGCAAGTGATAACTTTATATTTACTTTTTTACGTATAATAATAATATTTAACTTGTTAAGTAAAGCACATTAGGAGCCTTGGCAATTTTTTTGAAGACTTTTTCCGTGTTTTTGTTTTGAAGAAGAATGTGGTAGAGTTCAAAGTGACTTCATTGGAACTTCTAAAGGGATCTGGAAACAAAATGGTGATCTTTCATCCCTTGGCAGATGTGGAAATAGTGATCTCCGCTTCCAGAGAAGAATAAAATTTATTGTGTAGGGTGTTCATGTATGTACTTAGTATATGTTAATGTGAGTGTATGCGTATGCATGGGATGAATGAGTATTCGTATGCATGAATGATGGAGTAGACATAGGGTATCATTCCTCTATCACCCTCTACCTTACTGTGTATGTGTGTGTAAGTTTGCACATTCATATGCACACATTGAGAGGTCATAGGACAATGCCTAGTGTCTTCCTCAGTTGCTTTCACTCTTATTTTTTGAAGCAAAGGCTCTCAGTAGGCTTAAGGTTCACTGTTTCAGGTAGCTTTGCTGGCCAGTGAACTCCTCCTAGGATCAACCTAGGATGACGCACACTGAGACGACACATACTTACAGCCACAGTCAGCTTTTCCATGGAGTATAGAAGACTGGGGCTCTAGTTCTCTTGCTTTCAAAGAACCTATTCTTATCCACCATAAGGTTCCTACCTTACTTCTTACGACATTGCCTTTTACTAAAACTAGAGCACACCAATTGGCTCACCTGATTGGTCAGAGAATTCCCTAGCTCTCCAGTTCTGGAGTTACAAACAAATGCCACCACATCTGTGGTTTACCTTGGTGCTGAGAATTGAACTCATGTTCTCCTGCCTGCAGGTCACACTTTATCCACTAAGCCATCTCCCCAGCCCTCTGAAATGGAATGAAAGTTCTAAGAAAGTAGCTCCTGTTTCTGAAGGGACAGAAGAACAAGAAGGGTGAGAGGGACCACTATGATGTTGATTCCGTCAGTCAAACAAGCAAATACACAAACAAAAACCCTCTACGTTCTAGAAATGTTCCATAATTCTATTCCAGCTGTGGACGTTATACTAGAATAGCAGGAGAGAATAAAATCTCTACAAAAATATAAATAAATAAAAATGAAAGCTGGGGACCACTTTAGTGGCAAAGTGGTCATAAACCATAGTGTTAGAGTTTCACCGATATGACATCATTCCCAGTGAGACACCGAAGAGTCCACCATCCACTCCCTCCACATTCTCTTCTCACACACCCCCCTCTCCTCTTAGAGAGATGATGAAGCTGCTTGTGCCTCACAGAAGGATCATAAAAACCTGTATCCCTTAAGCTGAATTCAGCCCAATGAACTACACAAACAGCAATAACCAAAACAAAGCTAGCAGGGAACACTCACGCAGCATCTGTTATGATCGCACAACCACGAGACAGCTGTTTAATCCCAACTGTTAGCATAAGATCATTTGAGTGTTTGAAGAGCGATCCCATTTGGATTTCCCCCATTTATTTATTTATTTCCTAGCTTTTCCAAGAGCGAGGCTTTCTCAGCTGGAGGACACGATCTGTGCTTCTGGCTCTCTCCCCGCTTTCACCCGCAGCTTCCGAAGGAGAGAGGTGATGTGATTTTTCGAACTATAAATACTCAGAGGGGAAAGAGGACGGCTGTGTGGTCTTCTAACTGAGCAAGGCATGGCCCTTTCTCAGCCTCTGGGACCCAGGTTGTGCTCCCCAGAACATTCATAAACCATGCTGGTCAGATTATGGGAAAGGGCCCTCACATGAAACGCACTGGTGGTCTAAGCCAAGTTCTGGTACGGCTGAATTTTCTCAGCACCACCCAAGGTTGGAATCAATCCCTGTAAAGTTCAGTTCCAAAACTCAAAAACAAAGTCATTAGGTTCACAATTGTTTGGGAAGGGTCAGTGAAGGATGTCAACAGTTTGGGTGGCCCGTTTAAATGCCTACAGTGGAAATGCAGACAGGACATTCTTAGAGTGGTACTACAGATATCTCTCTGTGTCTCTCTCTGTCTCTGTCTCTATCTCTCTCTGTGTCTCTGCCTCTCTGTCTTTCTCTCTGTGTCTCTGTCTCTGTCTCTCTCTCCCTCCCCCCTCTTTCTTTCTCTCTCTCCTTTTCCATTAAGTCCATAACCCCTTGCTTGTAGCTTTCCCAAATTCTCCTTAAAGAACAGACACACTTCACTGTGGCTTTGTTGTCCAGGCATCACACAAGAGGCTGGTGTAAGCAGGCAGCTATTCAGAGTTGATCATGTTGTCTTTGAGTAGAAGGAACTGGCCATGGAAACATGAACAAGTGTTACCCTTGAAAGCTGCCTGAAGTGTCTACTGCATGCATCTCCCTTCATATCCTGTTTTAAATATTTCTCTCCAGCAAATCCTCCATGTTGGTCTGGACAGGGGAAAAAAAACATGACTACTACTAAGTTTGTCTTTGGGGAGGAAGTCAAAGCTCAAGTCTTTTGAAAGTATAAGGAAAAAATGTGCTAAGTCTCACTCTAGAACAATTCTTTTCTAGGTCATGTCAATCTTGGAAATGTAAGGAATGCCTTTTTTCTTGATTCATTTTCAGCTGTAAGTTTATAAAAGTATCCATTGTATAAGAGCAACCTGGCTTTTGAAATGACAAGTATTGTGATAAGAATTCAGGAATGATCTCAGAATGAATAGTTAATACAACTATCATTCTTCCCCTTGTTTATGGCGTCACTGTGCCTCCCCCAGCTATTAGCTTATCCCCTTCCCAAATACCCTCAAAGAAAAGGTAAAATATACACTGACACTACAATAATATCCACACATATCCTAAGAAAAAGAAAAGCAGTCAGTTGGGGAATCTGTCAAAAGATTGACCACCCATGATAGAAAGAATTAAATACTTAGGCCAGTCTCTGGTGTGAGCTCTTATCATACTTAGATAAAGCATTTTACCTTTAGTCTGCCATTCTTTAACACACACACACACACACACACACACCACAATTGCATAGCACCGGAGGGAGGCAGACTGTGGTCTCCACAGATTATGAATATCCATCTCAGTGTTCAACTTCCCCAACACAGGACAAATCACCAACATCTTCAATGGGAGAAAATCGTTTATCGGCTGATTCATTTCCATGTTTTGTTTCTGCAGGAGACGGGATATCCTGTGAGGCTGTGAGAGGGAGGGCACTCGGTGGGATCATTTCAGATATGCCATTTACCATTATTATTGTGGTCGAGACTGTGAATCTGGTATTATATTTATCAACTTATTTTCATTTTTTGGCATTCTCATTTTTATCCCCTCCCTTCCCTTTTTACCCTGCTTTAAAATTTACTTAGAAGGTTTCAGAAGACATAATGTAAAGAAGTCATATCCCCCTGCGTTTGCTATTAAATGATGAAGCACTTCTGACGTGCCCTGAAAACCCCTAGTTCTGTTCCAGTCTGTGTTTTCTATAAGTTTGGAAGTAGTAGGCAACATACCCTCCCCTGATGTTAGAGGAAGGGAACGCAGAAGCCAGGCTACTGAGAGACATTCCAGTGTGAGCAAGCTCACAGAAGTCCCAAGTATCTCTTACAGGCTCATTAGTCAGCCAAAACCAGGAAATAAATATCCTCCTGTTTTGTGATCACCCCCTAGCTACTGCTGTAACAGGAAACATAAATGAGAGGAAGACATCTGAGCACACTGCAGTCCCAGTTGGAAACCAGCCTTTTCCCACACCTCTCCTGAACCGTAGTTCTGAGGGAAGGAGCCCTTGACTCCCCCACTGCTATCCTGGTTACCTATGAGACTTCACAACAAAGTTTCAGGAAACTGTTTGTCTGGATTGTGAACTTTTGTTGCATTTTGGTCAGGTACAAACTGCTTCATTTTACAGTGACTTGCTTCTGTGAAATACAGCTGACGATTGTCTTTACATCATGTATTTCTTGGAGTGGAAAACAGATCTTTGCCAGAAGTCAACAAGTCGAGATTTCATAAATAGGTTTATCTAAAGAGAAATGAACTAGAAATAAGATTGCTTGACACCTTAGGGGAAAGAGGGAACTTTTGAGAAATTAAGCAAATATAAATTTTTTGTTTTGTTTCGTTTATCCCTCTTAGAAGCTTGCCCACGGTGGCTTTCCCTCAATGTGGTTATTTTGTGTACAATTCACAACCAAAAACCTCATGGTTTTAGCCCACAGAAATGTTGCCTCCCAGTTAGCTGTTCCAGTGGAAACCCCACCTTACACTCCTGGGAAGTCCCTATCAACCACCCTGGGCACACTCACCAAGGTACACTGTTTGCTTCATCCTACCTCCTGCCCGACTCTGTTTTCTGGTTTCTCCAGGTCCTGTGATATACGTAGCTGTGACATTTAAGGTTGCTACTTTGATTTCTCTAATCTGCATTTCCATTCCAGATTAGTCTGCACGCCAAAAGGAGTTTCTGCTTACCGATTATCTACTTCTTTGTTATTTCATTATGTATCACATTTCCTTGGACCTCTGAGTTATGAGCAGTACTTGAGAACATCCTTAAGATTTTGAGGTATAACCAGAACTTCAAAAATTACCTCCCTCATATCCTTTGATGGCTTGTATCTGGTGTGGGGGGGGGCGTTTTGAAAACAGAAAGTGTTTGTGGCCGTCTTCTAAATAGCCAGTCTGTTTCCCATTGAGTCACCTCTTCTCTCTCACCCAACAATACACACTAATTATGGGGGCAAGTGGAGGTCATGTCCCTGGCTGGTTCACCCCTATTTGCCCTTATGAATCTGACTGAGCATAACTCAACACAATATAGATGATTCATTTAATCTGACTCATTAAACAATTCAAAGAGAACATTTTATACCTCCAAGTATCAGAGTTGAATTTGTTTACTAGCATCATTGCTCTTTTGTCATTTAAACTCTGTGTGTGTGTGTGTGTGTGTG
>NW_021604712.1:4106894-4133806 GCF_004785775.1 Grammomys surdaster | reverse complement strand
TCTCAGCTGAATTAGCACGGGAGATGCTTCAAGTAGCCCACATCAAGCATTCGTGGCCGCAGATGTGATACCAGGTTCTGAAAGTGAAAAGTATAAACTGCTCTGTACAAAGAGAATCAGAAAGTCATTGCCCGAAGGACAGGGTTGGGAAAGGCACATTTCTAGTGCCAGGAACCTAAAGCAGATGAAGGTAGTGTGCCAGGAAAGGAAGGAGGGACAATAGCATGTTACCTGGAGAAACTGGTCAGTCAGAGAGGCAGGCCTTTTGATCAGGGACTGAGACCCTGGGAAAGGACTCAAGGACAGCCTTAGGTGATGCTCAGATAAGGGAGTGACACAGGAGGGTGTGAAAATTAGCCTTTCCTGTACCTTATGTTTGAGAAAAAAACTAGTTACTACCCAGAAAGCAGAGTACACAGTTACATGAGTTGGGAGCCCAAGAACACCTTTGAGAGGCAATGCCAGAAGACACAGGACTTAAACAAGTTTTTAGTAATTTCATAAAAGCATGTTTTCTAAGTAGACAGAAACTACCCAAGTGTCTCATCGTCTTTTTAGGGTGTATAAATGGGCAGTAAGCACTGCCTTAGGTACAAAGTTCAAGGGAAACGGGAATCAGGAGATTTGCTCTTTGAATGTATTAGGCAGAGGAGTCCAAATGAGGGCAGGGTACCTTACAGGTAACAAAAGACTCAAAGTTTAAGTGAAAGCTGAACTTTTCCATCAAATTGTCTTTCTGCTCCAGGTTCATAGATAATTTCCCGGCAGCCATTTTACAATTTTTTTTTCTTACACATGGTTACAGGGCTCACCAACTTTCCTGTAATCCAATCATGGAAGAGAGAAGCAACCTGACTGGCAGTGGTGTACTTTTCATTGTTGACCACACTTGACAGTACGTTAGTGAAGGTAGTTGCCAGCAGCAATGTTTTGAAGTAAATAAACAACTTAAGATGTGACCTCTCCACATCATCTAAATTCAATGCAATTGTCCCAATGTATGCAAAGTCCAAACCCACAGCTCCATCCAGTATTAGACTGAAAATATTGTTTAAAAAATGACATGTGCTGACCAGACACTTGATCTCCCTTATTCCCTGTATGGCACAGTATTGTGATAATTTTTACACAGCATCTACAGTGGATCAGATGTCATAATGATTTACATAATTGTCACCTAGAGACCATTTATAGTGGTACGATGGTTTGCATACTTTCTATGGAAATAGTATACCGTGTCAAGTTATGTAATGGGCACAACCGTCTTCCAACCTTTGTGCCTTATGGGAGTCCTGTAACCAATTCCCCTAAAGATTCTTCTCCGGGAGAGGTATAAAGATGAGATGAATAGTTTTGGTTGTGAAATTGATTGATTTATGCAATACCTATAGCATTTGTCAGGCACATGTTTAGGGGTCTCACTGAGAGCTCTTTCAGAGAAATTTAATTGAGCAAAGATAGCCCCTAACCAGGCCCCATATTAGAGTCCTCCACTGAGAAAATGGAAGACATAGGGAGTATCTAAGCTGCCAACTGCAGCTATGTGCCAGCTTTTCCTCCCTCCAATTCCAGATCTGCTGAGATGTGAGCACAGTCTCCTGTACCTAGAGTCCCCTCCTTGAAGGACAATGTCTTGTGACCTGTGAACCAGAATAAATCTTTCCTCCTTCAAATGGGGTTTTCTCTATCATAGCAATAAGAAAAGTAATTAATGCAACAGTTAAATCTCTCATTAGAAAATAATGGGATTTCAAGAAAATTATAACTTTTTTAAGTAAAGAGAGATAGACTAGGTGTTCCCCAGGCCAAAGGTCCCTCAATTAACAAAACTATATGATTAGCCGTGTATTTCTAGAAAATATCCCCATGAAAAACATACATGTACAATGACTAACTTAAAGTGAAATTGTATTGTGTATAACACATACATACATACACACATATGTAATGTATATGTAATTATGAACTATATTTATGTAGCCTATAGATAACAAAGTATAAAAACCAATTAGGAAAATCTCCAGAGTACCATTTGTTATGTCTAGCCACAGGGATGTCCATGGGAGCTATGCAGCCAGGCAAGAGGTGTCTGAGAGAAACCTAACTCATTCAAGGGTGTGGCTCATCAACTTGGTTTCAGCAACTGGAGGGCCTAGGTCACATCCAAGCAGGCTCTCTGTGTCGGTTTAGTCTTCGTGAGCACCTATGGACCCAGGTTAGTTGATCCTGTGGGTTTTCTTGTCGTGTCCTTGACCCCTCTGGCTACTACAATGAAAAGGTATCATAAACCAAAGATGCTGTGTATCTGCTGTGATAAAAAACAATTAAAAATTGACATATGAAATCTCTAAGATGTGAATGCTTTCACCTGCATGAATAAGTCCGTGTTATTTTTTTTCCCTCTGACCTCCTATGAGATTCAAGGAGCTTTAGAGTGTGCTCAAACAGGAAAGGCTTTTCTCTTCCACTCCTCCTCCTGCTCATCTTCCTCCCCTTCCAGCTTATAGAGAGGACTTCAGAATCTCAACAGAAATCTCAGTAACGTCAGCAACGGAGAGTCAAGGTGCTCAATAGCAAGACAGCAAAAGAAGTAGCGTGTGGCTGTTCAGCACTGTGAGGCTCCTATGGTCCACTGGCGCAGTTTTGAAGAAAGGCTTTTATTAACATACTTACACACTAGTTGATACGCCTCTGGTAAGAGAGAGCATGGTATACTGTATTTCCTCTGGGATTATACATTTTAAGTAAAATGTTTGCAAGGAAACTCCTATAGGGACAGAGAAGTGGCTCAATGGGCTTAGTGAGTAAAGTGCTTATTGTATAAGCCTGAAGACCTGGGTTCAAATCTCTAGTACCTATGTAAAACTTGATGTGGCAGTGGGGCCCTGTAACCCCTAGCATCATTGGAGCAGAGACAGAAAGATCTTTTAGGCTTAATGGCTTGTAAGAACAAGTTTTGGTGTCACTGGAAAGACCCTTTGTCAAAAGGAAAGTAAAAATCAGATCTGAGCACACAGGCATCCATACATGTATTCACACACACATATCAAACACACACACCCAGACACACACACACACACATACACACACACACAGAGGCGCACACACACATCACATATACATGAGCACAAAACCTAAATAAATAAAACAATAGCAATACTTTCTCTTTAAAAAGATAACTTTTCTGTCTGTTTGTTTGTTTGTTTGTTTGTTTGTTTTCACCCAGGTCCTAATGTCTTTTCTGGAATTAGGCCTGATGTCCCCATCATTTCAATATCAGGCAACATGCCCTCATGAGCCAGGTACTAAAACTTACAGGGCCAGCCAGAAAAGAGAACAGAGCCAAAGGCTACCCAAATGCAAGCTGGTAGCATAAAGAGCCCAGGGAAACGTGTAGCTGTCACTAGCAATCAAACTGGAGGCCAGAGAAAACTTCTCTTTGTACAAAGAGCTGATCGCATGTTGACAGCTGGAATCTACATGGCTCCTTATTCAATAACCTCGCGCCTTCCCCGCATTCCAACATCAGCAGCACAATAGTGGCACAGAAGCAAACTGACACATTCCACATGGTCCAGCTGTCCCATCCCCTCTCCGAGGGCCCCTTCTCCTCCTTCTCAGTCTCCTTGTCTCCCTGCCACTCACTTGTTTCAAGAGCTAAACACATATCCAACCTAAAGGGGACCTGCACCATGGCTGCTCATTTCTACCTGCCTTTTAATGCTTGGCTGTATGCGGAATTCAACCCCTGTGTGAGAGATGAAAAACAAAAAAAATAATTGAAAACTCAATACAGGAAAACAAACAAACAACAAAAACTCAACACACTCCTTTCAGCTTTCCTGCAAGTGGGAGAAAAATGTATGTAACCAAGGTCTGCCTCACCACATTCGTGACAGAACATCACAATCTCTTTCCCTATCTCCGTGTTTGTGGCTTAGTTGATGAACTTTAACACGAGGAGATGTGACATGTGGCATATCCAGTGCTAATTAGTGCAAATTGTTTATATTGCCTGATATAACACAAAACGAAACAAAAAAACAAAATATCTTCTGAGAGGAGACATAGTTTCCACAATAGCCGAGAGCTCACAGCACCTTCTTTGAATATAAGTGCATTTTGTTCATAATGTTGGCAACACCAACCGATCATACTTGTTTAATATTCCCCACTAAGTCAATCCAGAATGTTCCCAGGAAGAAGGATACATTAGGGACAGTGTCTGTTTATAGTATAGTATACTTTGTTTAACAGAGAAGTACAGAGTGTTGAAGATATACAAGGCATGACACAGAGACACAGGAAGCAGCTCCCTACCCACAGGGCAGACACACACTGTTTAAAAGGCACCCTCGGCCAAGGCAAGAGGGCACGCCTTAAGTCTCAACCATTCTGGAAGCTGAGATAGATGGATTACAAGATTAAGAGCTCAAGGTTAGTCTGAGAAAATAGCTACTTCCAATTTCTCGAGGGAAAAAAAAGAAAAGATACATGTTACTAATTATTAAAGGACTCGTTAACAAATCCCAGAAAGCATTCCGTATTAAGCATAAGACTGGAAAACTGTGGTGGCTGAGAGCATGTAGTATGACGAGGCAGCCATTATGAATTTCGACCACTAGGGGGCAGAAGGTAGTTCTTTTCTGAACTGACTGCTAGGCAATCAACCATCACATCATTGTAACATTGAAGGCACTTCAAAAAGACTCAGATGTTTAACTATTACGCTAGTGATCATACATTCATATTGGGCTGCAGGCCAAGAGAGAGGGGGAAGGGGGGAACTCAGAGATTTGCAGCTGAAAGTAGTGGCTTTTACCTTAGAGCGAAACCATCTTCAGTGACAAATTTCAAAGGCCATATGTAGGCGATTTCCATGAAAAGCAGGCAACCCTAAATTTCTTTGTTTAACTAGGAGCGATCTTCTTCACAGAACAAGCGGGTTCTTCCCTTCCGTTCTTCTGGTTTATTATGCTGTTAAGGAACTCACGTTCCTTTCCTTTCGGATAGCACAATCAGGATTCAAGGAGTAACACTTAATGCCAAAGGGTATTTCATTGATACTGTCACTACCAGAATCTTCAAGGATTTTACCCCAGGCACAACAATACTGAAGGCAAATGAATGTTTAGAGTGTTCTGATAAAGAACCGATTTGTTGTTGTTGTTGTTTTATATATTTTTTTTCCTTTTAAACTAAATTCTCCAACTCAACTGCCATTCTTCACTAACAGCTCAGTGTTCCCAATGCAATTTTCCAACTGGAGACATTATGATTTTTTTTTCCCATGTACTTAAAGCACTAAAAGGGATGAGTCATTAGAAGTGTGAAGATTATTTCTAACAAAAATAGTTTTGGCTCATGGGACCTCTTTAGAATGTTTACTGTGTAGAGTTGATAGCTAGATATTCCTGATTGTATTTTACACTGGAGACTCAGATGCCTTGAACATACTTCAGAACGTGCTAAACAATGAGAGACATGTTTTTGTAAAAATCCGTAGCAGATAGTCTAGGGGCTATGAGCAGGGTCTTAGCTAGGCACTAAGGGAATTTATAAATTCAGATAATGTTTAATTTTTTATTTAGAATGAGGCTGTTGTTTTAGCTCAATTCCTTTTTTTTTTTTCATTCCTTCTTTGAAGAAGATTGTGGTCCCAGGAAAAGCAAGTAAAGTCCTCTGTGAAGTGCTGGGTTTGGCACGTTCCCTGCCCCCACCCTTCTGGGAGCAGAGGCCTCTTTTGTAAATAGAGATAGTCAGAAAGGAGACGCACCTCTTTTGCACCAGGAGTGTTACTTGATACGTACCAATATTTCCTGACAGCGCAACAAAGCAAAATCTCAGGCCTTATGGTATCCTTAGGTGGCTAAATATTGTTTGCTTAAGTCGGCTCGCCCCAAACCTTTTATGCAGCCTGACAGTTGATTGGGACGAGTCCCACTAACTTTCTTAAACTGTGCAGTCATCCGTTTGGCGGCCGGCTCCGGGGGTTCCACATGAAATCCTCTTTAGATAAATTCATACCGGCGCAGGGCGATTAGTCTTACAGCCTGCTTGATTCGCTCGTCTTTAAAGACGACACTTTCATGGGTAGTGTGGGGTTGAGGTGGTCGCCTATTAACTGTCTCTTTTGCCCCCCTCTCAAAACTGGTAGAGAAGATGCAACCAGTAACAAAAAGGGGGAAAAAAGAAAAAAAAAGAAAGACAAGTAAAAAGGAAAGAAAAGGAAAGGAAAGTAGAAAAGAAAGGAGGAAGCAACTTTTTTTTCCTGACTCCAGAGATGACAGGTTGAAGTTGACAACCTAATCCTTCAGACTTGTCTTACTTACTGAAGGCTCAGCTAATGTCAAAGGAGCCATCTGATAGCCGTCTCCATGCCAAGCCTAACAGCTCTATTGCAACAAGAAACTTTCACATTAAATTTCCATGTGTTTTCCCTCCACACTACTTCTTAACTTTACTGTCTACCCTCTCCTCACTCCACCCCCACCCCCCTCTTTTTTTCCAAAGAGAAGAAGTCTCGGCTGCTAAAAACCAAATAGAAACTGCTGGAGAGGGCCAGCTGGGAGCCAGTCAAATTAGTGGGTTATTATTACCTTGGGGACCTTAGAAATCAAGTTTGTTATTGACAGCCCCCTGTTTCTGTAAGAGCTGTTAGGAGCTGAGATGTAAAGGCAGTTTGTCAATCAGCACAACATTATTTTCTTAAGTGGGTAACTGCCATTTGTCTGTTTTAGTTTGCCACTGCTGCCTGCAACCAAATTTACCTCCATTTTTTTTTCTTCCTCTAGAATCAGGAAGAATATCAGTTCATACAGAAGCAGAGAGAACGATTTTCTCAGGACCTAGGCTTGTAACCTAGGAGAAGAGGTGAGAGCTTTGGTCGTCTTTATATTACCAAGCAATACCAACGTGTTAGGCTCACTGGAACATGTAATAAAAACAGGAAGAGGATGGCTCTCATTTGTGTATGGTTTGGACATTAGATATTGTTTTACAGGACACAGGGCTCCTTCTGAGTGGGCTGATGCTTGGTGACATTCTTGCTAGACAGTTTTACACTTTTGAAGTTAAACAATTCATGTAAGGATTTAAACTTGACGCTATGGACTTTGATATTGTTTGACTGATATTGTTTAAGTGTGATCGTAATTTTCCAAGCTCTGTAACGAGTTTAAACAAAACCAAAGGGGAAAACAAAGCGTCCAACCTGCAAGGCAGCCTGCAAGGCAGGAGCTCACAATAAATACCTCTTTTAACTTCTTCCCTGAGGTAAGCTGTATTTTTAGGATAGCCAGGATGATGCATCTCCATGCCCTGATTAATTAGTTAGAAGTGGGGGGGGGGATCTTCGAATTTAGCTCACTGTGTGTCTGACGAGGACAACAAGACATCTCAAACATTCTTGTTAAAGAGAAGAGAGTTTATCATTTCCTCAAAAACTTTTGCTAATTTAATTGTGTTTAACTCTTGGAGTGACTTCATCTACCAGGTGGCTGGATTGATTAACAGTAGGGGTTCCCACCTGGAAAAAAATGTATCAAGGGTTAATCAGCAAGAACTTGATTTACAAAGGCATGGAGTGAAGGGGGGGGCATGTTTTCAGTAAGATTTCTCACCGTGTAGATTCTGGAGCTATTTTACAAATGATACCCACAAGTTTCATCACCTCTGTAATAAAGTGTGCATGAAACAGCAGAATCTTCCAAGACATGCAGAATAGGTTAGTTGGATTTCTCCCCCATTGCTGTGTTTAAAACAAATATTCCTTTCCTACCCCCACCCTTTGTAACTTGGATTCAAGGAAGCAGAAATAACTCATAAGCTTTGCCTGATATGAGTGTGTTTGGTTTTCATGCCTAGTATTGCATTGCAAATTGTTCTGCAGGAAAGAAAAGGAATGGGGCGGGGGGAGCTGCTGGTGTTAGCTTTAACAACAGCTACAAACATACTCGCATCCCAGGAATTCTAAGTTTTATTGCGGCCAGTGTCCAGCTTGCAGCATGAACTGAAGACAGCTAGGTAAGGTAGAACAGCATACCCAAGCATTTAAAATGGGTCATGAACAAAGATGTGCTGAGTACTGTACATATGACACAGATCCACTGTATTCAAGACATGTGAGCCCTAAGCAATGTGATTCCAGTGATAGGCTATGTCCATTTTGCAGATGGGGAAATTGAGATGAGATGGATTAGCTCTAGGAGGAGAGCCATCAATATTCAGATAATAGAGAAATCAGCTAAAAGGCTGGGCACCTTGAACATCAGAAAACAGACATAAATATCTCCAGACATAAAAATCTCCACTATTCAGGCTGGCTTGCCAAGAGTGTACACAAGACAGGATGGTTGGAAACGTTTAATGCAAATTAAATCTTGGAGCTAGGAAAAAGACCGATCATAATAAACCCATTTTCCTAGGTCCGTTCGACAGCGGCCCTTTTGTGAGCACAGACCACCAGACAGACTCTAAAGAAAACAACACAGCCGATTTGAACTTTCTTCAGGCTGCAAAGTGTAGCTGCAAAAGCATCTTCCAGTCTACAGTAAAAAAAACAGCTCCCAGCAGCCTGGCTCACAAGCATGGACCAAGTAGTCACCAGCCCTTCCCATTTGACCGTCTTAGGTTTTTGCCTGCCAGAGGCGAAGCAGGAAGCTGGCTCTGTAATGTCCTCCTAGTGCTGGCACGGTTCTGCGCTTCCCCTGGAACACACGGCCTCCCCCAGCTCGCACTTTTGTTTTATTTACGAATATGTTGCCAGAATTCCAATGAGTTATCTATTCTGCGCCCCGTCATTTTCCCACCGAGGCCTTGTCGCCGGCTGACTCAGGGTCCAGTCGCAACAGTGAGAAGAAAAGAAGACAGCGAAAGAATTCTTTTCAACTTTTTTTTTTTTTATGTTTCACTCATTTCTGTCTCTGTCTCCTCCAGGGCCTCCTCCCCTCCACTGCCCCCTCCAACCTCCAGGCCTCCCCCGGCCTCCTAGGCCCTCCTTCGCCCCTTTATGTTACACGATCGCTCAAATTGAAGCTCAGGAGGGTCCTATAGGGAATGCATAGGAACCCTGGGAGAAAAAAGCCCCAACAAGCTATACACCAGATGTATAACGTTATATGGTCAAACTGGCAAACACAAAGGCTCAAAAACAAAAGGCGTGAATTAGGGAGAGGCATTCAAAGGCGTGTTTTCAAAACAGCCAGCCAAGAGCCGGGATCCCCCTCCTGAGACTAAATGCTTGAAAGAAAAGGTGCTAAAGAAAGAAAGGAAAAGAAAAAAAAAATTTAAAAGCCCATTTTTTCTAATTAGCTAAGGCCTAACAGGGCCTGAATTTAGCAACTAGTTTTCATCAGGGAGACTGCACTTGTGAGTCTGAAAAAGATGCTTTGAAACCTATGATGTAGGCCTTCTTTCGACCAAAGCTAAACTCGGTCCTTGGGTTTTTTTATTTGTTTGTTTTGTTTTGTTGTAGGTTTTGTGCTCCCCCTGCCTTTGCTTTTGTGGGTTTACCTTGCATCATATCTCACTGGGTCCCCATTTTTCCCCCATATCCTTCCCCCCCAAATACAAATGTTAGCTGGATATTATACAAAGAAAAAAATAAATAAGCAGGAGAGAAAGTCACAATGGCTCGCTGGCTCTTCTGGCTCAGAGGCAGCATCTCCTCTTGTCAGTCATAGAGCAGAAATGCTAAACAACTCAGTCCATCTCTGTGCAGAGCACCTAAGGCTTTAGGGAAAGGTGTCACCTCAGAATATGCTCCTGCCCCTGTGTGCCTGAGTGGGTGTGCTTTCTGTAAACGCTGGGCTTGGACATAAAAGGCTCTCCACCACTGTGGATTTGGATTTGGGAAGACTGATCTCTTGCTGAGAGGGTTGTTGTTGTTTTTGTTGTTGTTGTTTGATGCAGCAAGGCGAGGTTTTCAAGGCTTTAAGGTGTATGGCAGCCCAGCTGCTTGCTTCCGAACCTTGGAACCTTGGCAAAGGACACACACTGACAGAGGCAGTTTTCCATTTTATTGTCTTCCTAACACATTCAAAACGAGGGTGAGGCATGGACTGGATCTCTGCTGCCTGACAAATTATGAATCTGAATTCTTCAAACACATTTCTAATAAGAAAAACAAAAAAGAACTGGTGAGTGATAGTTGGGGCACAGGTTTCGTTTAGGAGGGAGGCAACTTTAATTGCTTCATGTCTCGGCTCCGATTGCCTGTGGTCCTGGGTGGGGGGATTTAGTAACAAACACTTGTTCTAATGAGTTGGCTTTATTAGGGGGCTCCTCGTAGTCTTTCATAAAGAACAGAGCTATTCTGAACTTCTGAATGCAACAGTCTCTTGATATTCTCACGCTAAAGGCTGTAGTGTGAGATTGCATTTCCTTCCCTGTGCTTGCAAAAGGCGTCTCATTTTTAAAGGCAGAAGAGTGGGCAGCAGAGAGATAAGAAAACACAGAGCTTGCAGGTAGCAGTTATCCCGCCAATCCGAGGCCATCAAAGGCGCTTGCAAAATTATTATGCTAAAAATGCATTTGCCTTCACAGCTGAACAATCCGGATTTTAGTTCAGTCATCTCCTGGCACTTTTTTTTTTTTTTTGACAAACTTGTGGCAATGGATAAAACAGATTCATTAGCTTTGATTAACCTTCTTTAACTTGAGTTAAAAAAACCTGCTGGAGGCAGCTGAGCTACCAATGCAGCCTTAAAGATACTTTATCATGTTTAAGACCCAATTACTGTTGCACTGAATACGAATAACACATCACAATAAAACGTGGTACAAACAGGCACTCCACTGCACGGCAAATAGTCATTAATTTATAACAGCGACTTCTCTGTCTCTATGGTCTGTCTGATAGCTGCCCTTAATTCAAGTTGAAGACTCTACAACTGGAGGCAGATATGAGAAACTCTATTTCCCAGAGGTATTGACTGTTGGATTTTTTTTCCCCCGTCTTCTAGTTTTAGGAAGAAGTCTGAGAAAACTCCTTCAGTAATTTTAAATTAAGGTTGCAAAGGGTAAATTGAGCCAGCAACTTTGCACAAGCTCTGAAAAAAAAGGGGGGTATTTATAATAGAGGAAAAAAACTTAACATAAAACTTTTGGTTTTAGAGCACAACTTTTCAATAATTAGGAATACTTTTCTTTAGGAAATTTAAATATTAAAGAGACAGAGAAGTAAAATCAGTTGAATTAACTTTTAAAAAGAGTTATCATATAACCTATGTGAAAAAAAAATCTACAAGTCCTACAGTGAGGTCCCTGCTGTGCATTATGGAAAAAAAAAGCGTAGAAAAACACAGCAGTACACAAGGAGTTAATTTTGGACAGGATTTGACTGAACAGGGAATAATGAACAGTGAGATACTGCAGCTTTCAGGCAAAACAGAGTAACAACAATTAAAAAGAGAGAGGGGTATAAAGAGAAAAAACAATCTCCAGTCAGCTAACTACCAAGAGCAGTCCAGTGTTTGAAACAGATAAACCCGAGGCCACCAAGCACTCTTCTGTGGCCCATGCCGCCGCTGCTGGCTTTGTGCAGGAGTGTGTGGTAAACATTACACATTTGTGAGCCAACTGTTTGTGGGTTTCTTCTCATCTCCCTTAAAATATTTGGTTTTGCTGTATTTCTATAATAACCACACCACACTCTCCTTCCACACCCCCTACAACAGATGTGTGTTCTAAAAGGAAATAGAGACGCTGATATAATCAGACACTAGTTAGAGAGCTTTCATACCAAATTCTCCAGCAAATTCACAACAACAACAACAAGAAAAAAAAACCCTTAAAACCACTGATGGAATTAATCTAAGGTCCTTGATTATTTGAAGTTCTAAAAGTTTTCATTTTGCATTTTGTGTTTGAATGTATAGGGCTTTATTTATCAAGCTGCTGCATAATTTTCCCTTCAGTTTGAGGCTGTAACTATGAAACAAATAAATTGGAACTTAAGGGCCTGTTCTCTCCAAATTTAGTCCCATTATCATTTTAAGAATGTACACTACTTGATCATACAAAAGGCGAGTGTGTAGATGGGTGTTTAGCTGCTAGCTCAGCGATATGTTGGGTAACACAATTCTCAGCCAGCTCCCTTAGGGCTTGTTTTATTGGTGTGTGTGTGTGTGTGTGTGTGTGTGTGTGTGTGTGAGAGAGAGAGAGAGAGAGAGAGAGAGAGAGAGAGAGATTTCAGGGCTATATGATCTCTTCTAACAGCTAATATTTACTTTTTACAAAGCAAGAGAATGAGTATATATTTTCAAATATTTGAATAAAACAAATCCCATTTTAATTTTGAGAGGGGATAGTGATGGTTCCTTTGAAAATCATATTTTATCAATAATGTACTTGTACCATAGTTATATGCCTTTCTTATGTGTATCAATAGCGACTTAAAGTATATTATATGTTCCATATGATATGAAATCTTTTAGAGCTTGATGGACTGTCAAATACACATAGTTGTTCTCTCAGATAAATACTTTTGTGATCTTTGGACTATGACATTTGGGGCATAGAACTATAGTCTCTTTCCTGAAAAGGCTCGTTTAGTCTCCTCTCATTGGGCATGCTAATAGATGGACTATATTCATACACCAAAAACTAGTTAGGCAAAGAAACTAGAAGAGAAGTTTTGAAACAATCATAGTGATGATCACTTTGGCTTTCTGCCTCTATAGAGAAGCTGGAATCACTTAACCCCAGCCTCCAATCCAGCCCCCAAATGCCTGGAAACCCTCTTGACCCCAGGCCTGGGGAATTCAGGGAGCAATGGACCAGCTGTTCATCAGCCAAGCACGAAGGCCCCTTGGCGCCTAGAAAAACTTGGTTCCACTTCCAGAGACTTGGTCCAAGTTTGTTCCATGGCACAAGCCTTGAACTCTTAGTTCAAGTGTTTTTCATTCTACACAATTGCCCCAGTACAACACTACCTCTTGCTTTTTGATAAAGAGGCCTTTTCTGAGCATCTGATAATATGTTCCCCAGGTACCTGACATGTCCCATTGTCATTCTAGGACTCAAGATTTGAGTTGGACAGCAACTGTAGTATGCACTAAATGCAGATATGGCATTTGTACCCATTTCCATGCTTACTGCTATCAAGCCCCATGTTGCTTATATTTTCTTGGATACCCACCAGGCCATTACTTTTTGACTCCTTGGGAAATCCTAAGTTTTAAAAGAACAACCCCTGAGCTCTAGCCAGTTTGATTCTACCTTTTTGATCTGGGTAGAGCTAATGACACAAGATGCACAAACCGAGGAAAAGATCAACAGTGCTAAAGTCAAGATTATTGGGATTTTCCATGGGTTTCATTGCTTATATCCCTTATCCTTGGCACTGTATCATCTCTTGAAGCTTTATCCCCATTGGAACTACAAAAGGCTCCTCATGACCATAGTCATTAGGTCACAGAATATGTGTCTGCAGTGCTCCAGGATAATATCAGGGCCAGCCTTCATAGAAGCTTTATCATCTACACACCAAATAAGAAGTATCAATGACCAACAGAAGTTGAGTAGCTCTGGGTTCCTAACTCGATTCTTCTTTACTCAATATAGAACGAACTGTGAAGGATCAGATTCAGTTCTTACCTTGTTGGGACCACCTGGATGGTGTCAGTTTGCACTGCTTGCCTCTTGCTAATAATTGCCCTTTGATGCATTTCCAGATGCTGCCATTAGAGATAACTGACAGTAGAGTCACCATAGAAAAAGTGATTTGAGTGTAAGCCTCTTACACATTTTGTTTTTTATCAAAAGCAAAATCGTTCCTAAGCTTACACTGGAACCATTTAGGAAACCTAAACCACACAGGGAAGCCCAAGTACTCCCCCTCCAACTGGAGATTTAAGTTCAGTTGGCCTGGGATAGGAGTGGGCTAGCCAATTTAACTTGAAGAAATTCAGGGGTTATCATTATTCCACACAGACAGGGAACACTGTTCTACGTCTTCAGTTAACTAAGCATGGGTCCAACCATTGTCTTACTGAGCAATGGGAAATAGGAATGTATTATCTCTCCCAGTTTGCCATGCTAGTAAAACGACTCAAACTTTCTTCCCCGAGCAGCTCCTGTACTCTCGTTGATCTAAAACACACTTTTCTCTAAAGACTTGATCTGCATCATTACTTGTAAGTGATGCTGTATCATTAAGACATGGGTTGGAATCTGTGGGCCAACGAGGCTAAGAGTCTTCTGAAGTCCTACCTCACTCTTGCTAACCAGCTACTTGATTTATCCAACTATTTCTTGTTCACAGAGACTCCTCTCCCATCCTAGTCTCTCTCCCCTTACTATGCGATTTTATTTTTGAAGAGCCAAATGATCTGCTATGGCTATTTCGACGTATTGTATACCAAGCTTGCTGAAGTCTTCTTTCAGCCTACGGCTTCAGAGATGAATGCTTTCTCTGCTACCCATGTATTCTTCACTTTACTAATTGCATTTCCAGGATAGGTACCAACTTGTCTTTCGTCTCAGCTACTAAGTTCAATTCCGTTATTCTGGAATCTTGAACTCTAGGTTCCGGAAAGTCCAGAAGCCAGTAACAACTTTGTCATGTGAGCTTAGAGATGGAATTAAAATATTGTGAGAACTAACAACATCGCCTCTTTGTTTTATTTCTCCTTCCTCCCTACTTCCTCGAGGAGAATGTCACTTAGACCTTGCATGAGACTCAGCAGCCTATGATCCCTATCCAGTATCTGCATTTCTCTAAGAACTAGAGTGGTTTTTTTTTTTTAAATAAATTCATGGGCCCTGACAATGTATAATGTTTGCAGGACACATTATGGCTTAAGTAACACTTTTATATGCATTATCTCATTTAATCTTCCATACGGAAAGTGGCTGACTCATCTAGATAAAAATAAAAAGAAAGTAACTTAACTATGTAGCATTGCTTAGAGAAAGAAGCGAAGTGCCACTAAGTGCGATGGTATGTAAGTACTGCAAACATCTTTTAAACTCCTCCGGGAATGTGCTGTCTACTGCTTACATAGTATACTTCTGAACAAGACACTACTTTGCCTTTCCCTCTCTTTTGGTATAAACTGCACAAGGCAGATGATTAGCCAGACCTCTGACAATGTCTCCTATGTCTTTATTTGGGTCTTTTACCAATTCTCTAAGGAGAACTTCATAAGTTGCTGAATTACATTTTCCTAACAGTCTACAAATTGTTAAAAAAAAAAACCCACTAATTGGAAAGCAACAGTAAAGTGAAATCGAAGTTAAAGCTAAACATCTCATCCTATCGCAAGACCCCTCTTGTTCCTTCTCAGCCTTTGGTGTCTGTAGTTTAATCATATTGCTGGTGTGGGAGGGGCAGAGGATGTCTAAAGGTCCTCTGTAGACATTGTCACTGCTCTCTGGAAGTACGCAGACAAGAATGTCCAAGAACTCACTAAGGTTTAATTAATTCTTAGGCTCAATGCTGGGTCACAACAATGAAGAGCGGGATCTAAGATCATGAAAATCGTAAGAGCTTAAAATGTTTGGAAAGGAGCTCATTACGAACACATGAACAAATTCCATTTTGTAAGAAAGACTGCCACCTCATGATATAACCCAGCAAACACACCAGAGAGATTTGTTCTCACTCTGGCCACCACCCTGAAAAATATATTCTGCCATTCTCAGTGGAAGGAGAGACTGTCCATCATGAGTTTCCTCTGGATTGTGGGAACTCTTCACCTTTTCCCTTCAACAAATCTCAACAACCACCAAATCTGCGATTGAGGTCATTAAGATTGACTTTTTAATGTTCAAAATGGAAACTGTTGGTTCTATTTTTTTGAAGCCCAAGTCATTGTCTCAGTTAATGCATAAGAAGCAAATAGCATCAGTGTTCTTTTCCAACTCACAATGGGCAGTATAAAGACTAAAGTGGTCAAAGGCGCTTAACACACAAGAAGTTCCAGTGAGACCATGAGTTCAGTTTTACACCTAATGGAGAACTGGTCGACCCCTTTCAGAACTGAGGTGAGTAAAGGAATCATACTTATCTGGGGGAATCTAACACTTTGGTGTTATATCTGCTTAAAATGCCTGGAAATAAAATTCAACCAACAAGTAAAAAATGTGTAGTTCAGTAATCTTCTCTCCACCACTAACAGTACCAACCAGTATCTTCACACAGAAGTAGTCAGGTAGAGATGACCAAGATAATCCTAGCATACAGCACGTCGGGACATACAACAGAACAAAGTTATCGAAAGCCCATCTGATTTTCCTATGGTGTTTGTGAAGAATTCTTTAAAAGTTGCTTTCTGATAATATCCAAGTCTTCCATCACATTCCCTGTTTTTTATACAGTGACTTTTAACATTTTGACTTTGCTTAAGATGAAATATGTGTGTTTTAAAAGAAGTCTAGCTTTGACACAGTCAATAAAAGTCCAACATAATATATTATACGATAAAAATAGGTATCTGAAGGTATGGTATGCTTCTCAGACTTGGGAAGTGACTTCAATTAGATTCAAGAAGGCAGTGTACTTTCTTGTACTGATCTAAACCAACAAATAAAGAAAATGTCTCAGAAAGCACAGTTCTACAGACATGGGACATCTGGACCCTTTAAAAAGGAATCCACATTCTTGGCAGTGTGTCTAAACTTGAGGGCTAAATCTTCTGAAGTTTGCACATCACCATTATGAGAAAAAAAAGCTTCCCTACCACCAGGGATCTTTTTCATATTGTGTCAAGGTTATCTGTTCAGGATCTCTCATTTAAAAGTTGAGGAGCTGAGAGTAAATGCAGCTTCATCCCATAAGGCCATGGAACTTGATCCCATTTGTTCATCATTCAGGGAAGGTACTCCATGTAATTTGCAGCTCATGATTTGAATGTTGGCAAAGGTCACTGGCTTAGTTCAAATAAACAAAACGCCTTCTCTATAACGTTCTGGCACAGGAGGCAGAGAATGGGTAGCTAGAAGGTGGAGGAACTGAAGGGAAAAATAATCTGAGGCCAGTCCAGTTTAAGTTTAGGGTAGGCTTATTTTTTAGTAAATACAAATTACTGGAAAGAAGACAAAAAATGGCTAAAATAAAGCAAAGAAAACCAGCTGGAGGGTCCACATTTCACAGGAGGATTTAAAGTGAACCACCTAAGTCGGTCCAGTCCTCTCCAGTTGTAACTGTTGAGAATTGCCATCCTGAGAACCCAGCTGACCTGTTCTCTATGCATTCTTTCTATTGTCTTAACCTGTCTGCCAAAGGAGAGAAGAGGTTCTTTTATACTTTATGGAAATTTCCAGAAGCCCTAAGCCTAGACAACTGCAGCAACTAACACTGAAGATACTTATTTTCAAAAGAAAATGTCTCAACATATTCAATTGCTTTCTGTTTTTGTTGTTGTTGTTGTTTTGTTTGTTTTTGGGTTTTTTTTGTTTTTGTTTTTGTTTTTTGCAGGGAGAGGGAGGGAGAAGGGGAGCAGGGACAGTTTTATACTATGTAGCCCAGGCTGTCTTTGAACTCACAGCACTGAGTCTTCTGAATATTGGGATTGTAGGTTTGTACAAACAATCAGGGAAATTTGTTTTTTGTATCATTAATGGACCATTTACTATGCTCAGACTTTTAATATCTACTATTTTTTCCTGCAACTCTAACTTTATCGTAATATGCCCATATGTCCATATGTCTCTTGTGGGAATGTTAGATTTAAGTCTCAAGCCTTGTCTTCCTCTAAAACTCAGGAATCCCAGTAACAGCAATATCTGCTGATAAGAAATCCAAGGAAGGCATCCTCAGATGCCCCCAGAAGGATCTCAGGCCTTGTAACTGACAGCCAGGAGAATGGTGGCATTAAATTATTTTTCAAGTATGGCTTTACCAGTTGCAGAGTTCATGGACTCTGGAAAGAAGTCAGGTGTGGAAGGAAATGCTGGGCATTTTTGCAGTGGGCTTTAGCTAAAGAGCACCTTGAAAAGCTGACTGCTAGATTTATGGGGAAGGTCTTGCCTAATGAACTTGTGAAAGTTCCCTGCAGATAGGATAGCAGGCTTTGTGCCTGGAAACACACTGGATTCTGGACCTCATCAAAGAAAATCATTTGCTAGCTCACCATATCAAAGTGCACGGCTTGCAGTAAGAAGCCAGGCTGTGATGAATCTCAGAGACCAGAACAGGGCTAGGAAGAGGCACAGCTAGACTCCTTCCCTAGCCAGAAAAAGGCTCCCAACAGGGAGGCTCACAGGAGTCTTTGCAGGAGTGTTCTTGTTTACATTAAAAGTCATCCACTTGGGAATGAAAATGTTGAAATGCAGTTTCCAAGAGCAAGAGGGCCTAACAGTGATTTAGAGTCCAAAACTCCTGTGTTTATGATTCAGTGGTCATTCTGCAAATGGGGCTGTGATTGTAGTGGGAGGAGGGATCAGAACCTTCATTTGGAGTGACAAAGAGGCTTCCCAAGTCTCTTTCTCTAATGACACAGAATAGGAATTTTTTTCCAATATGGATTACTAATTACAGATTATCATAAAGAAACTGAATGTTGAAACATAAATTATGGAGATTAAAAATTAAGGAATGCTTTCCTAATATATTAACATACGTTAATCTATATTGCATTGGGTATCCAGTGATTGCATTAGACATATCCAGTGATATTTTGCCCACATAGTATAGAGAAAGCCAAATGAATAACAATAATAGCAGTGAGGATTTTGCAAAAATTATAAGAAAAAGAAAACATACATGAATACAAACAACTGAAAAAATAGATGATTTAGGAAAGCATAATTATGCTTATATAAATATTCATATAATTGCAACAGTTACACTTTGCACTGCTTTTGTTCAGTAACTTTGAGATAGGTTGTTACTTGGTTTAAATAATGGAAATTTAAAAGATTCTTAGTTGTGTATAGGACACACACACAAAATGTAAACCATACATAAATAATGAAATACATTGATATGCAAAAATAATTACATCAATGCTATGAATTATAAAATGTTTTACTTTCCCTGTCCCACTTGACCCTCACATAAACACAAGGGTATTTTATTCTGCAGCTTCTCTTGGAAGATTTCAAACATTGCTTGACTGCTCCAGGAAGATATTTGAGCCCCTATGAAAAATCTTAACCCGTTTCTGCAATGAATAGCATGCCGGCTATTCTCCCACATAAGGAGTGCCAAGAAGAGAGAAACTGTTCTCATTACATATTTGACCATGGTTCCCACCTACTCTGTACAGACTCTAGTTTCTATAGGGATCTCAAGAGAGTAGATTAGAAGATAATGCAATGTGCTGATATACAAATATCTTGGCAGTACCAATATAACAATATCTAACCTGGATTCTATAACCTGTCTTGATATCTCATTGACTTCTATAACACTACACAGCATGTGTATCTTTGAAGCTCCTGTATGGTTGCTTACAGTGAGAACTCCCCACATCTGTTTGCCCACACACATGTGAACAGAACACATATACACATGCTAATATATGCTAATATACTACACACACATAAAGAAATCCATTAAATTCAATGAATCTTTATAAGGGATAACTTACCAAGTGCAAGGAACAGAAGTGGCTAGAGGGTTCAAGGGATAACTATCACCCACTACTCCACATGATGACCATTGAGATATGGATATGGCGTCTTCCCCAAATCATTCCACAACTTTAACTCACATGGGATCCACAGCAGATCCCAAAACTGTAATACATGCTTTCAAACTGATCACAAAATGGAACCTAGGTCACAAAACGCATTTTGGAACTGAGAAGTCCTTCTTTTCTTTTAAGCCTACCAAGTAAATATCCTGCTATTTAAATAACAGAAAGTCTTCTATTGTTCAGTTTTACAATCTTAGCTAATAGCCATCAAATTTAAAAGGAATGCCCATTGATTTTCAAGTGCTACAGTACATTTCTTGCCACAGCAAGTCTCATGGATCTAGAAGTGGATCTCAGCTACTGCTGGGACATTTTGCACCCATATTTTCTGGGAAATCAGGTTAACTATATATTTCAGCCATGCTCCATTTCACCTCTGGTTGCATGGACTAAGCTTTAATGCACCTGAACCCAATGAAGTGTGCTTTCCCTCCTGATAGGACCAGCATGTTAATGCTAAAGAATTGAGCAAATTGTGGCTTGCTTCTAAGGCCAGGATGGGGGAAAAAAAAGAGTAGGAAAAACATTTGAAAACCACTTCTAACAATTGGAGATACTGGCCAAGGGAATGCTAGAAAGAGTACCTGTTCAACAGTGTATACTCACTCAGCACTAACTACCGAAAAAGTAGATTAACACCACCAATGAAGATTGTTCCATACAGATGGCTATAAACTCTCTTAGGAGGAACATTGAGGGACTATCTCTATGTGAACTCCATATTTGAATAATCAGCTATTTGGTACTCTAAAAGGCTTCATTTGAACTTTGTTTCTCATCTCTGCCCAAACCAGAAAATATCAAAATCGCCATGATGGAGCATCCAGTTTCCAGCTTACATTTTCCATCTCCAGAGATTTGAAAAACTTAATTTATCTATGGCCTTGGTAGAGATCCAGGCTGGACTTGAACTGCTGATATGTGAGAATAACCCATCACTGTGCCCAGTCCAAGTTGTCTGAAAAGGATTGTATGGGCCATCACCTCATTGTTTATGATAGTAAAATTATAAACAGATTGATAAACCTAGAACAATTCTTACCTGTCAGTTACTGTCACTTCGTTCTTTCCCCTGTTGTTCATGATGACAGAGTTTCTAAGTGTCCAGTTGGTAGAGCAGTCAGTAATATAGACTAGTTAATATGCTCCTATTTGCAGATATATTTCTTTTCTTTATAAAAAATATTTTTACTTTTATTAATTAATTAATTATTAATTAATTAATTAATTAACTTTATGTTCAGATCATAGTTTCCCCTTAACCTCTCCTCCAGGCTCTCCCCTCAGTCTCTCTGCTTTCTCCTCAGAAAAGAGGAAACCTCCCATGGATATGAACCTACCTTGGCCTATCAAATTGAAATAAGTCTAGATCATCTTCTCTTATTGAGACAAGACTGCCCAGAGAGGGAAAAGGGATCCAAAGGTAGGCAACAGAGTCAGAGACAGATCCTGTACCTGTTGTTAGGGTTCCCACATGAAGACCCAGCTACAAGACTGTTATGTACAGCAGAAAGCCTAAGTCCATCCCATGCATGCTTTCTGGTTGCCAGTTCAGACTCTGAGCCTCTATGTTCCAGGTTAGTTTATTCTGTAGGTTTTCTTGTGTTGTGCTGGGTTGATGTCCCAGTCCTCCCATTGAAAGTCTTACTTGGTTTCAAGTTCTATATTCCCCGTTATATGAATCTTAGCTAGGGTCACTTTCAGAGATTCCTAGGAGTTTCTGACTTTGTTACTACATGATAAAAATGTGGGGTATAATTTATATATACATTTATATACAATTGCAGTATGTTTTATACAATCCATTTGGTCACAATTACACATCTGAGGATTCTATATATATATATATATATATATATATATATATATATATATATTCTATAGGGGGAGTAATGTCAGATTCCTGAATGTGAGAGTTACAACTATTCCATTAGCCTAAACTGTAGGAATGAAAGAAAAATAGGAGAAGAAATGAAGTAATGAGATACCTCAAATGGAAAAAAAAAACACTTTAGACATGAGGTACCCACTAAGTTCACAACATCTACAAAAACAAGTGTTATTCTTGTCATTATTTTGTAGAAGGGAAATCAGGCTCTTCAGCAGACGACATAGTCAGAAGTGATCTCGGGCATAGCTGAATGAAAGCGATCATTTTAACTTCTCTGTAGTCAATGCAAATGACTGATGTTTGGACAAAGAAGGTTGGTTTACCAGCTGGTTTGGAAGTGGAACTGGTGTAAATTGGGTCACAAACAAGGGCAGCTTGTGCTATCAGTGGCCAGCTGATGAAGACAAGAACATACTCGAAATCACAGTACTCATGGCTAAGTGTGTGCCTAGAGACACAGGTGAGGTCTCTTCATCTATTTGGTAGCCAAAGCAAAGAGGATTACATAACGGTGAATAGAAATAGTAGCTTCTTATACAAAAGAACAGTGTTCAAATATGTTAGAAAGAAGAAAGAAGAGGGTTATCAACACCATAAAAAGTTTTATTCTTTTCTTCACTATTTTAGTAGCAGGGATTAAAATATAATTTTTGCCTAGGCACTATTCCAAAATAAACTGCATATCTCAAAAGTTTTGTAGAGTACTAATGTACTCAGAAAGGCGTGACTCAGAAGGCGTGGAGAGAAAGTCTATGTTTAGCCATAGTTAGTGGAGTATAGCTAAAACCAAGAGGACCAGGTTGGTTGCCATTTTTAATCGGGTTAAAAATGGAGAAGGACTCAGTATGCCATAGATCTTAAAGGGATGTGACTGTGGAACTCAGATTTCTTGGTACACCTTATGAAGGTAGAATTTCTTGGGAGCACAACACGGATGAAGACGGAGTAATAGTGAAATGTGAGGGACGTCAGAGCAACTTTATGGGTCAAAGAGAACAGAAGATCAAATTTAGTCAGGTTAACCAAAGATCAAATTTAGTCAGGTTAACCAAAGATCAAATTTAGTCAGGTTAACCAAAGATCAAATTAAGGCAGGTTAACCAAAGATCAAATTAATGGAAGTCTTTAAGGATAAGAGGCAGGGCTTTCAGTTAAAAATAACTAAATGAGGATTAAAAGGCTTGAGGGCCAGTACAGGCAGACACTGAAAAAAAAATAGTATTGTGTTGTAGATGAAGACTTTGCAATCCCAATGAATCAGAGGTCCCTTTCTGATATCAAGGGAAGCTGCTGAAGTACTGGGTTAGAGAGACTCAGTACCATGGGGTTGTGCACCAGAAACAATTGACTGTGGTGTTTCTAGAAGTGTGAGTGATGTTACTCCCAATCCAGGATGGACAGAGAGTTAAACTGTCCAGTGAAGAAACATGTTAACTGTTCAATTCAGAATTTGAAAATCCTGGACCCCCAAAACAGCACCACTCCCATAGTGTCTTACCACAAACAGGCTCATGGTAACTGGAAACAGACCAGAAAATTGAAAATTGTAGACAAAAGTTCATGGTAAGTGTTAATGTGTCTAGAGAGATACCAGGAGAAAAAAAGAATTGTGGCTTGACCAAAAGCTCCCAGAGACACTGGGGAGGAGAAGTTCAAAAGCACATCCGGTCATTTGATTACTCATGTGTTGAGCAAAGTTTATGGCCAAGGAGTCCTAAGATATATGACCTGCTGTGGCAAGAGCTGTACCAGGCACTAGAGATACAAACCTCATTAAGGAAACTCAAGCCCAGAAGTTGACATTTTAGTTTTGATCATGAGAATGAAGAGTCTAAATCCAGTGCAATAAATGATGTCCTGGAGATGTGCTCAAGCTGTCGGTCTTCAGCTCCTGCTGCCCGACTCTAGTGGGAACTCCCAACATGTTCGTTTCACATGGTTCAAACTTCTTCAGTCTTGTTTCTTTTAACACAGTATTCTTATAACACAATCATGGAATCCTCTCAGTCTTTGCAATCAAGCCTAGAGAGGTAAAATAATATCTGATATCTACTCCACGTACAAACTGATTTCTCATTAGCAAACTTTTTTTATAACAATATATGTTAAATCCTTGAGCTGACATTATACCATGGAGCTAGTTTTGTAACAGCAATGAAGGTAGTATTAATATAGCCTGCAGTCTCCATCCAAGACCAAAGTGTTTGAAGGGCTTAAATATTTCAGGGAAAGCCCTATAAACAAACAAGGGCTTAGAGAAAGCTGAGTATATAGATCCCAAATAGTGGCCTCATCACTCTCTCTCTGTCTCTCAGGCTGTGGCAGGGACTCCACGAACTTGGATCACTCTTTGAATGCTCAGTAAACAAACATACTTTTGTACTTTGAATTAGTGGTGGTGCATGCATTGCCCAAGTTGTAAACTTAGGCAGCTGCCTGGATATCTATCATAGAGTGTAATAAAGAATAAAACTAGGAAGTATAGAAATCACAGCAGATATGTCCAGCTTCTCTGAATTTCCTCAGGAATCCCTATTGTCATTCTAATGTGGTGTTATTGGGGAAAAGAGAAAGCTCCATTTTCAATCAGAGGCAGCAAAGATAAGAACTATAGGAAGTAAAATCATTCTTCATGGTAACCAAACAATGGATTAGGAAAAGGCAGCCGGATAGAGGGAACAGGATGCAGGCAAAGGAAGTCCTGCTTCCCTCTGTGTTTTTGAAGTATATAACTCTCAACTTAGTGGGGTGTGGGGTGGAGTTCCTGGCCTCACTTGTCACATAGAACTGGCTGCTTTTCAGGTTTAAAGGATCTATAATGCCTAGATAAATCCTGGAAGTCCAAGAAAAGAGAAAGCAAAGTAAAACCTGACCTATTTCCTGGCTGCATCTTGAAGAGAATGGAAGGATGAAAAGGGTAGCAACCGCTATCTCTTCCTATTGATAAAAACACTATGAGGTCAATTCAGAAGCTCTGAAGTCAAGCCAGCTGTTCCAGTAGACTAAAATTTTAGTAATGTCTCCATTGGTAGCAGAGCCATGCATGCACCCATCCATCTACCCACCCATCCATGTATCCGTCCATCCATCCATCCATCCATCCATCCATCCATCCATCCATCCATCCATCCATCCAGGCATTCATTTAATTTAAATCCAATGAAATCTGCAAAGTAGATTTACTTTTGCTGCCTGCAGGGTCAGAGCATCTAAGTTTTCATGCATAGGGTTACCTGTCTTAGGGAAGATTCTTTGAGATTCAGATGAAATTCATAAACGTCTGATGAAGTCCAATGACCATTTTGTAGACTTTTAGGTTTTGTATATAAGTTAAGTTCACTTAATCATTAGGCACTTGGGCATTAGAACACTTAAAAGAATCCATTGACAAGAGAACTGACTGACCTTCAGTGCTGGGGCATGGTGAATAACTGGAAGAGATCACATGACCAATACACTGCCAATAAATCATCTAATGACAGGTAAAAGGCATCTGATGTTCAGATCTTATCTCTGGGAACACCATATATTTATGAGTGTTTATTTCATTAGGCCATTACCAGGGACAGAGAAAGGGCATATTTTATGAGTTTAAAAATTCCCACAAGAGTCACAAACTGAGAAATTAAATATGGAAAAACCATGATCTGTTAGAGTGAACTGGTTCCTTTTGGCTTAGTTTTTCTGGCCTATCCCAACCCCCTTCAGTGGAATTTTATCCAATGTAGTCTGTCTCAAGTCTAGGGAGATTTTCCTCTTCCCTTGAGGTGTTGTTTCCAAGATGGAATATTTTTCTAATATGTAGTATAAATTGTTATCTCATGAATTCATAAAAAAATTATTTTATCTCAACACTCCATAAGTAACAATCTTTTTTGTTTGTTTGTTTGTTTGTTTTAAATGGGGAAACTCAGACTTTCTGAAAGACTGTATTTCCAAAGGGTAAAAATGCCCCCATAAAAGGCATACTAGTTCATTAAAAAGAAGCATTGAGACATATTGCTCTTTCTTGAAGTCTGCCCATAAGAAGCAATGCAGATCTCATTTAGAAGATGTTATAGTGATAAAAATTCAGCATTCAAAAGAGGGCTAGGTAAGCTTCTAATGGGTACTAAAACTCCCAAAGGAGATCCACTCTTTAAACTTCCATGATTGGACCATCTGGTGCTCTCAAGAGCATCTTAGTTTTGTTAAGCACCAACAGCTGGAAATGAAGTACAACTGGATCTATTTACATAGGACTCACATACAGTAATACCCGGAAGACTGAGGACCCAAAGCCTTCCTGAGCTGAGATGAGCGTAAGAAATCTTCTTGAATTTAAGTGTAGTTTCTTTAACATTCCACACTCAGTGCACAGTTGACCCTGCAACACCAGGAATGGTTTTGGTAGTCAGAGTGACAGAGTTTCACTATACATTAGAATAAAGGGAGAAACCAATAGGAGAGGTTTTCGATAGGGGCTCATGTTTGGCTTGACTTAATCATGCAACCTTAGAAAGTAAGATCTCCTTGGATAATGTTAGCACTCATTAGAAGTTGGCTATCATCTTTTATAACACTGATTTTTTCAACAGGACACATGTTCTAAATAATCTCTGTGGTATTTCATGTAACAAATTAGAAGACCACAGCATACAGACTTCACCTACAAATTGACTGTTACTACACTGTATGGGCCATTTTTATTATTAGACTTTCGAGAGCTTTGAATTTCTTTCATACAAAGCAAACTAAGGTTGTACTTATTTTGGTGGTCTTCCTCTCCCCTGAAAAAAGAAGCAAATCTCATTGGTAAATATTGAATATGAATGGCTTAGTGGCTAATATTCATCAAGAAAAAAAAAAAGAGAAATGAAACAATGCACTGCCATGGCAAGGATGCAATTGAATTTGGCAACAAGTTACTTAGTAAAGAGTAATTGGATAAACACAGATGCTGGAATGATGAATAATACTAGGAAGACCCATAGAGGAAACTGTCTGAAAGAGAGAGCAGCGGTGTGCAAATAGAAAGAAAATGCATAATGAATCCAAGTGATGACACACCAGAAAAACATAAAAGGTCTGCCACAGAGACTGAGCAAGCAGAACGAAGGAGGTGAGTGCTTCAAATAAGGGAATGGGAAGAGATATCATGTATCATGGAGGAGGTAACATGCAGCCCATAAGAAGGATCTAGCCAAGGCTGGGATGGAGGAAGAGGATGGATTCTGATGTCACTTGCATGTAAGGTAATGAGTCAGGAAGGACATGAAGACTTAAGCAATTGTAGGAAGTTCTTAGATCTCTGGTCCAGCATAAGAAAAAAATCCAGAGAAAGAGAGTGAAAGAGAGGGAGGGAGTATGGGAGGGAGTATGGGAGGGAGGGAGGG
>NW_021604712.1:4050371-4106794 GCF_004785775.1 Grammomys surdaster | reverse complement strand
AGAGAGAGAGAGAGAGAGAGAGAGAGAGAGAGAGAGAGAGAGAGAAGCTCTGTGTTGGTCTTGGAGGTCAGATTAGATAAGGATCCCTAGCCAAGGAATCTAACAGAGTAGCCTGGGAAATGGAGAACCCAGGAGGAAGTTCAGTGGGGCATCAGATGTGGTGCAGAAGTTTGGGGAGCAGAAGCATCTGGCTGTCCCAGGTGCATCCTGATGCAATGCATATAAGGCATCCAGTGTGCTTCCTTATGCCCTTTTCTTTCTCTTCCTCCATCTTACATTTAGCACAGTAGAATACAGGGTCTAAGGACAAGAGGAGTCATATCCTTACTTTCAGAAGATCACCTGTCTCTTAGGGTTGTGAACGCAGACAAGCAAATAAATAGCCACTGAGTGATAAATGTATGGAAAAGGATCCACTGAGCATGGTACAGACCTCTGTAAGCCTTGGATTCCACATGGGGGTTTGGTGTTAATTCTGGAAACAAAAGCTAGAGTAATGCAGGCTTCAGGATAACCATTCTAGCCTGGAATTATGAATGACAACAGGAAATATCTATTCTTCAGTAGGCAATCCTGGATTGCTATATTCCTCTAAGGATACTTCCAGAAGCCATGGTGTGAACTTACAATGATGAGGATCTCAATTCCATAGTGGCACCTTCCAACTAGATCTCAAGTGTTGGGAGGACATAGTGTCACATCTCATGGCCATAGGAAGATGAGACAGCAAAGACGCTCATAAGTTCACAGTCTGAAGAGTTCTGGATATTTTTCTCACCCATCCCATCACTCTGCCTTAGCATTTTTGGCAATCCACTTTTTTCAAGACTTTCTCTACAGACTACATCTGCTAATAGATTTCTAGATATATATCTATAGATGAATGATAGATGTGCATTTTTCTGGTCTCCATGCTCATATTCTTCAAATATAAAATATTGTCACTCATTTAAAGCGAAAACAAGCATTTACACTTTCCTGGAAGTGTTTTGTTTTGTTTTTAAGTTTATCAGCAATTATATTTGAATTATAAAATCAGTTGGAATTTGGGACCAGACTGAATTCCACAGGTGATACAGAGTGGGATGTTTGAGTCCAGAAGCTGCAGCTAGCAAAGAAAGAAAAAGAAAGGTTTTCTAAAAGAACACACTGAGTGAGCTGCTGACAATGGCCTGACAATTGAAGAATGTTTGAGGTTACTTTTAGAAGAATGGGGAACGATTCCCTAGCCCATCAGTCATGAACTAGCCTAGAATATGACTGACATTGTTTCCAATCCAGGTACAGAAGTTCAAATTCTGATGTCAAGGACACTAGTGTTCAAGCAAAGCTTAGTTCCAACACAATAGGATCCAACGAAGGAGCAAGATGAATTTCATTTTTTTAAACTACAAATTTCAACAGAGGTTACTTGAAAATGAAAGAAAAAGCATGCAGAGCCAAGGAACATGAAATCAATACACCCATGGTAATGGATTCAGTTGGAATAAGGAGAAAGTTCATTGGTGTATCAACAACAAATTCCCTCACTTTAAGATGGCATTTTGAGAGAGCATCAATCTTATTGGCTACCCATACAGCTATAGAAAGCACTCAGGAAAAATGAAAGACTTGTCTCACCATGAGTTATCACCTGGACCTTTGACAAGCACTGGCAAGACAGAGGCCACAGCAGAACTGCTAGCTTCTTAAACCAGTTCCTTCTTACAGCTGAAAGGAAAATGTAAGTGTGATAGAGTTGTGTTTGATGTTACTGACATTATTACATAATTGAACCACAGGTTGCCTTGTTGACTATATTTTGTTGCTCTCCCCAAACCATGACAGAATATTTATTTTATTTTCAAATTTGATTTGACATTTGAACCTTATCTAACATGGTCCATAAAAATAAATGTTAATTTGAGTGACAAATGTCCCTAGTTCTCATAGTTATGTGCTTTATCTGGTAAAGAATACATTGGAGGTAGTAAATTATTTCATCTTCCACACTAGCTACCACCTTCAATAGGGCTGATCTGTGGACTTGTCTATAAAAGAAAGCCTTCATTGTCATAATTGATGTTGGAAGATGCAGCCCACTGTGGGTGGTGCTATTCCTTAGGCAGGTTGGTCCTATAATGTATAAAAATGCTGTCGAAGTATGAGTCATCACACCAAAGAAGGAGTCAGCAAGAACCATTTTCCCATCATTTCTACTTCAGGTTACTGCTTTGAGTTCCTGCCCTGATTTCTCTCAAAAGATGGAGTGTGAACTGAAGGGTAAGCAGAATAAACCTACTCCTCCACAATTTGCTTTTGGTCAGTTTGTTAACATGGATATGAAACAAAACTAGGACATGAGACTGTGAGAAGCACAGGTCCAACCCTCCCATAGAGTTGTAGATCTTTCCACATAAAATCAAAGGTAGTGCCAGTGAAATGACACTTTAGGGGAAAGTCACTTGCCACCAAGCCTGACAACCCAACCTTAAACTTTAATTGGTGGAAGGACAGAGCTGACTCCCACAAGTGATCTTCTTACTGCTACATGCATGCTCACACAGACATACAAAATAAATAAACACAAAGACAAAACAAAAAAATCAGTTATGAAATAAACCCAGAGTCAATTTTCATAAATCTGTATGGCCCCTTCACTAAGCTGTGGGCTATTACAGATGGTCTCAGAATCTACTCAGAAATACTTTTTTGCCCTTGGCAGTGGTTTCTCTTTTCAGAGCTTCCTTGTCTGGTTGGGTTTGTTTTCCCCAGAAAGTGTTTCTTTAAGCACAAGATGTCTTTAATAGATGTGAAAAAAATGACAGGGCCCATAGCTAAGAGGGAACAACTCTGCGTAAAGCTTCCTGGGAAATGACATACGTTCTTCAGTTCTCAAATGATGGTGTTGCTTTTGTTTGAATTAACTTGGGAGGTAACTGGGGCGTTGTTTGGTGGAGCCCTGTAAAATAGGTCACCTACCACAAGTGTAAGAAGAGAAGTCAGTCAAAGTTGAGCCAGGAGCTAGGACATATCACAATTCAGAGAGAATAGGATTTAGTGATTGTTACACAAGGAAATTGTGTCCAAAGACCCTTTCAAAGGGCTCAAGAAAGAAGCTTTTGTTGCTGGGAGTGATTGGATCTGCCTCTGTTACCTTCCTTTACACATCACAGTATTCGGTGTCACACCAAGCCACCGTTTAGGGAGGCGAATGTCATGTGATACAACTTAATAAACACAGAGACACAAGGTTGGTGTTCAGTTCCCTACTCCTGCCCTACTAGCTGTATCACACATTAAACATCACAGGGCTGTTCTGGGCTCACAGATTCCTGGGCACACTTGAATGAACTGGGTGCCGTCTTTAGGACAGCTTCCAAGCAGCTTCAGCTAGCCTTGGTAAGCAGCCTCTGCTGCCCCATCCTCACCTTTATTACCTGGCTTCTCTGTTTCTCAGAGGACACCTGAGCTCAGAAAATGGGCGCACTTAAATTGGCTGTGCCGGATGAATTTCAAAACGCCCTTCCAATGTTTACCAAGGTCATTTAAAAAGTGGAGTCGAGTTCTGTTTTTGAAACTTGAGTGAGAACTTTGCTGTTGAGAACTAGCTAACAGGTATTTACTGAGATGGGTCTCATATAATTACGTCCCCTGTTTGGTGACAATGAAGGAGATGTTTTAACTCTTTCATTACAGAAGTACACTTAACCGTATGTTAATAACAGCAGTCATTATTGTTATAAACTCTTGCACTCTTTAAGTTACTCTCTTATACAGTGTCACTTGCTAGAGCTCATTTATGTTAGAACATTTAGCTTATCAATTTGAGGAATCATTTTTACTTAATATGTAACAGAAGTAAGGTTAGGTAAGGTTGGACACCTGACCTACATCTCCCTGATACAGAACTGCAGAACCTGCCCAAAGCTGGTAGCAAATTTCTTCACAACTTGGTGGGATATGTTTATAAAGAGCTGACTGATTCTAACAACATACAAAAGGTTTTGTATTGGCTGTGTTTCTTTTTCAGATAGATGGCCAACTTAGTGACCCCATGAAAAAGCAAGTGAAATACTTAGAGAAGCCAAGAGTTGTTATACAAACTCTCCTTTGCCATAGAATGCTTTTATTCCAAGTAAATGAGCCACAGTGGTGGTTCTCAATGGGAGGTCATTTTGGCCTCAGAGGCATCTGCTACTATCTGAAAACATTTTCTGCTGTCACAGACTGAGAATAAGGAGGGCATTGCTGTATCTAGTGGATAGAGGTTTGGGATAAGGCCCATGATGGACATCATGGCTCTCTACAATGAAGAATATCTAGCTTCAAGTGTCAAGAGTTCTGAGGTGGGAATGTTGTGAGGGGATTGGATCAATCTACTTGCGTGGTTTGTTTGTCTAAAAGCATAGGGATAAGGAACACTGGGAAAATGAGTCAGTTTCTAAACTTCTTGCCATCCAGTTTTGAGGACTTGAGCTTGAGAGCCAGTGATTAAGTCTGGAAAACCAGGCACAGTGACACTCACTGGTAACCCTGGTGCTAGGAAAGCAGAGATAGCTGGATTTCTGAGGTTGGCTAGCTAGCAGGTCTAGTCAAATCACTGAGCTCCAGTTACCATGAAAGATACTCTGTCAAAAAGGAAAGATGGAAGCAACAGAGAAAGACTCCTAACATTAGCCTCCAGCCTCTATGGGGTATGCACACACACATATGCAGGTATACAAAGTAAAGTTAACTCAAATAACACAAAACTTCAGGTACAAAGACTGAAAAGCAAGGTAAGAAGACCACTCCGTTAAAGTGTTTATTAAATGTTGGAGAACTTTCTGTATGGATTTCAGAACATTTCATTTTAAGTTGTTTTACAAGTCAATACAAGTCCACAGTAGTTCAGCAAGGATACCCCCTGATGTTTTGTTATGTAGTGAAGATTCCAGAATAAGATGGACATAGGAGATTCTTTCAGGGCCAGGAAAGTCTGGTGTGCCGATGTCTTGGGAATGCATGTTTGGGTTCTTCCCAAAGATGCTTCGTTTTTTAAAACTTTATTTATAATAAAAAAAACCAAACAACCCAAAAACCATGATGTTGCCTTACAGACAAGTTGGGAATTAAGTATACAGAAGCCACAGAAAGTCATGTTTTCACCAAAATCTGTCCTTAGAATGTGTCTCTGTCTCTCAGTCTGTCTGCCTCTTCGCCTGTTTCTCCATCTGTCTCTGTTTCTCTCCTTATCTCTGTCTTTCTTTTTTTTTTTTTTGTCACTCTCTCTCTGCCACTCCTGAATGTGCACATGCTCCTAGGATTGTATCTCTGTGTGTGTTGGTGCATTAACCCACACATATGCATGTGAAAACCAGAGGGTGACCTGGGGTATTTTCCCTGGTCATTCTTCACCTTAATTTTGAGACTGTGTTTCTCTCTCTCTCTGAACCTGGTACTCACAGACTTAGCTCTATGCTGGATGGCCATTGAGTCCCACCAGGAAAATCTGCCTATCCCTGGCTTCCAGCTCTGGCATTATAGGCACAAACTTCCACTCTTGGTTTTGCATGTGGGTACCTGGGCTCAGAATTCAGGGCCTCACACACAGTAAACACTTTTGCTACTGAGCCATGTCCTCAGTCCTCGAGGGTTATTTTTCCTCACTTCTGATTAGCCCCTTTCATTTTCAGTTTGGGAAAACTTAGGTAATTGAAATGGGGCCCTCTAAATGTTTGGATGCTTTCTTAAGAAGGCTAAAAAGAACACAAATTAAAGACAGTTATGGATCTTATTCAAACTGCTCACATTTTACTCCGCTCCAGTATTCCAGTAAGCCCCACCCCCACCCCCACTCCTCAGAAATGTCCAGAGAAAGAATGAAAGATATTTTATTTTCTCTCGCCGATGCTGGCAGTGCTTCACTCCTACATGTCTGAGTTGTTTTCATCTTGCCAATTACTCTGCTATTTGTGAGTGTGGCTACATGGCTCACATCAAGAGCAGTGATAACTCATGTTAATTATTCAGTTTGTGTATTAATGTTTGACAAGAGGAAGAAGAACTTTTTCTTCTTTGATTCTGGTTCTAAAACGAGGAGACAGCAAAGAAAGCAGAAAATGTGTGCTTGTGTGAGGAGGGAGTTTGCAGACTGCAGAGTTTGTGCCTTTAAAACCTCAGGCGCAAATTGCTTATAGAGCATTTGCAGTCAAAGATGTCTGTTGGACACGAATCTGAGTCAGTCTGGGTGTATCTTGTCCCTCTTGCCTGAGCTGTGGGTCTCACTCTTCGGGGGCGGCATCTGCAGCATTCTTACAATAGGATGGGAATCCCCTTTAGTCTTGACGCCTGTGTTCTTCCGTTCTATTTAAGATGAAATTCTACCCAATTAGAAGTTCTGATGGCCACTCAGCATCCCCGTAGAAAATTTGTAATGTAAATTAAAATTGAGGGAAAACATGAAGAACATTCTGGAATTTCGGAGTGATGAAACGACATGGAACAAGATATATACTGATCTCTAATGGAATGACCTGGGCTGCAGAAAGAAACAGTGAGCTTGGCTTAGAAATCCAGGGTGGAAAAACAAATTGCTTACATTTGATTCGATATCTAGGAACCTCTGAAGTGGTTCTGGAGCAACAAGTCAATAACTTCATTTCATGCCTCGGAAGGTAGATACTTCTTTTGCTGCTGAACGGGAGATATGGGGAGGAGGAAAACCGTTCAAGGGAGTCATTTGCAGGGCAGAAGTTGACACAAAGCTTTGAAAAACAGATGTAGCTCCTTTTCCAAGCAGTTCACACTGAATGGGATGCTGGGGAGAACCTTTCCCACTCACCCGAGGGGAGATGGGTCTAGGCAGAGGGTTCCTTCTGAACAAGGAGGGTTAAGAAATCTGGGTCAGGTATGGGCACAACTCTTACGTCTTGTTGAAATCAGTGTTTCCTTTTGCCTGCCATACCAAGTCTCTACTCTGGAGTCTGATCTGTGGCTCCCCAGTTTGCTTATCACGCGCAAGGCCTTAAGTTGGAGCAACTCAGGGAAGCCAATGATTGGAAAGGAATGAAAGGGCAAGGAGAAAGGAAAAATAGGAAAGGGGCAAGGTCAGAGGCAGTACCCTCTACTGCTCTATTAGGTATAAAACGTGACTCAGTTTCTTCAACCTGGTGACTGAGCATTTAATATCCATGTAAGCTTTACCTTTCATAGATAGTGTGCCAGAATGCAGAACATAGCATTGTGTTATCTGTGGAAATGCAATGAGAAGACTAGTAAGAAAATGAGCCAGGTAAAGTGCTGTCTGTTCTTTGGTCTCCTGGTCCAAAAAACAGATTGCCCCCATACTGAGACACAGATCCCGTGATAGCATCAGATCACAATGTTAGCTCTTGAGTTTGTTTCAACACTGCCTCTGTCTCTTGAGTGTGGGGATTGTATCTGCCACTATGCCTGGCCCACATTATTAAGTATTTTTAATGAGATCCTTTTCACTTCCGTTTCTAGGATGAACAACTTCGATAAAGTAGTGGAATTTCAAAATAAAACTTGGCCCATAATGAGTTTAGCTTCCTCAGCCTGGTCCTCTTCAAAAACTACATACAAAAACAATCAGCAGATTTAATACGTAAGATCACCTGAGAATCATGATTTCTTCCTCTATGGATTATTCAGAAGTCAATTTGAAAACTATGAGAATCTGTCGTAACAGAAAGGTTGAAGGAAAAGGCTCCTGAGTGAGTTTCTATGTTTAATGTCCTTAGAAGGGTCACTACCTCCTGCAGAGAGGAGGTACCAGCTACTCTCTGAATGTCAGCTGCAAGCCTGCTGACTTTCTACCGAGTTTAACAACAGCCATGAGGGACGAATGAGGCTACGGGAAGCAGATAAGTTCCAGACAATCTTTTTTTTTTTTTTTTTTTTTTTTATCCAAGGAAAGAGTTTGACTTCCATTTCACATCGTTGCTTTTAGAGCCGGGTGCACAGACTAAGAGGTTACAAAGTAGCCTTGGCGTCCCTTACATCCTTCTTTAGAGGCTCTTGACACAGGCTCTGTGACTAACAGAAAGAGACTGATCTTGAAGCAGATTGATCCAGAAACGAGGGTCCCTGGGAGCTGTTTCACTATGGACTTCGGAATCTAGAATGAGCCCCTAGGGCTCCTCTGCCTTCCTCGTGCCAGAGCTGCAGAGCCAGGCTCTCCACCTCCAGCATCAAGGGCTATTGTAGCAGCGGTGTGCTAAAGCACCGCAAAGGAGGATTAGGATAAAGAAACCAAAGGACTGACCTCTACTAAAAATAAAATTTGGCTCCCCTTGGGAATTCCTTCATGGATTGTGCAACCATGTTCAGAATGCTTCAGGGACCAGCATATTTTCAGGATACTCCTCCCCCACATTCCCCCCCCCCGCCCTTCACGAACAGCCTTGGTGTATTCTGAGGTCCATACTGAAGATCACAGCTGTTTTGTTTGGACAGGCTGGTCTCAAAGTTTGAGCTTGCACACAAAAGGCTTATCACCGACACCAGCCTTTCTCTGACAGCTGTTTTCTTTCCCAGCCCCAGGGCTTTGGTTAAAGGAAGAAAAAAGGGGTGGGGGGGATGCTGCAGAGAAAAACCGGGTTATCAGTAGACTCCAGTAGATACCTGCCTTCAAGACCTGAGGGAGACTCTCACACACCTTTGTGCCACACCGAACAAGTAGTTTGATAAACTATTCATTCTGTCCTTAAAAGCTGGTGTGGAAGCAGAGCCCAAATTACTTCCTATAAAAACAGGGCAAGGGATTTCAGTATATTACAAGGGCTGCTTGGCACGGAAAAGCCTGCCTGTGATCATGAGTTTGCGAGGTGTATCGTATCCCAGTAGCGTGAGGCTAGCTGGAGGGAATCAGCTCTAGGTATGTGCGTGCTGCATCTAGGAGAACTGATAAAATCAGGGTCCTGTCAGCTGTGTAAATTGAGAGGAAGAGGCGCCTTCCGCGACTTCCTTCGGGAAGGTTGGTTTTGTGCTGGTGAACTGCTCCCCCTGGTGGATCTGCAGCCTTCATGTTCACAGAACCGTTCTGTAGGGACCAAATGTGCAGGTATAGGTAAACCCTCTGGAGAAAAGTTAACTTCAGGGCCCCCTCATCAACTCCAGCAGGATTCCTCCTGTGTATCATTGAGACTTTCTTATCTTCCCAGCTTGTCAACTGCTCTTAACAGGGTCGTGTTGATTTGACCGGTATGGAAACGTCTCTTTAGGCTCTCTGTTTTGTTTTATTTCCCTTTCAAAGTTAATCTGGACGTTCATTTGCAAGGAGAAAATTACCCACAGTGGGGATAGTTTATTGTGACATCACTGTTTTCCATACATCCTATCCACTTTTGACTCCTCTCTCTGAGTCGGACACTTTGATAATTTATTCGTAGGCTCCTTGTTATATGTATATGCTCTATAAGCTATATGAATTACTGAAAACCAACTTCCTCTGATTATTATATATCTCATTGCTTGACATAAATAATTGATGTTGTTGTTTTTATTAAGTATGTTTGCTGTGTGGCCTGCTATGCACGAACAGGAGGTGATGTTGACTGGGCAGGGATGATTGTCTGTGTCAGGTACCTCACTTTTAAACATTCTGTAAAGTCAAACTGCAGCTTCCCTTTGAACACTTTATAAGCCAAATAAGGAGGAATTTTAAATATTTATTTAACAAGACATATTTTAAATAACCTACATATGTAAATAGAGCATTCTTAGCCTGTACATTATTGCCAGGTTGATTCTTATGTTCTGATATATAATTAATTACAGGCTTATTCCTCTGTAAACCAAAGCAGGAAATAATTGAGAGATACCAGGTCACTGATGCCAGCAAAATTGTAATACCTTCTTTTCAGCAGGATCTGCAAAAGAAATATTGAGACAGCAATATCTGAGGTGTTCCAGGTCAAATCTGTCTAGAAGGCTGCTAGTTATCCTCATTGTGTTGTTCTCTCCTGATGCATTCTGAGTCCTGAGACCTTCTCTCTGTGCTACCTAGGTGAGCTTGGAATGAACATTTTCTAAATTGAGAGTGAACTACCACAAGATTTCTGGGGATTGAATTCAGTTCACTGTGGTTTTCAACAAGCTCCTTTCTCCACTCAGCCATCTTTCCAGCCCTTACGCTTACTTTTTGATGATATAAGTGTATTGTTATTTAAGCCCCTGGTGTCACAAGTGTGTTCATAAAGCCAAAAACCTAAATAAAATATTAAACTCAAACTCTATGGAGTATCTTACCAGCTTAACCTCAGTGGGTTAATGATATTAACTATCTAGTCTGTGGTTAACGATACAAATGAAAAACATTTTGAAATAGTTCATTCATGTCATGAGGATAAACCAGCCCACTGAGTGACAAATCTCCGTGAGCAATACCGATCCCATTTTCACACACTGAGCACTTAATCTACAGTGAATACTTTTGCTGTACTATATAAATAGACACTTTAAAACTTTGGGGACATAAATTAAGGAAAAAATCAAAGATGTTTGGTAGTTTGGAATGACAATGTTGGATTCAAAAATCTATATCTCCACTGATATTATCTACGAGGTTAAAATAAATACATTGTTTACAGTTAAGAGAATGGAGCTTGTGAAATATTAATGTCGGCAGCTTCTCAAATGAGTGCTCTGGAATTACCAGAAGAGGGAAATTAAAGTTGAAAATTGGCTGTTCCAGTTCTCTCTTCAGTGACACCTGTGAGGCAAAGGCTGTGATTAGGACTTCAGGGCTAAGCAGGGAGGCCTAAAGGAATTCCAGTTGGGGATTTGAGGTGGAATTCTTTATTTGCCATAACTGAGATGTTAGGTTGGATTTTTTTTCTACTGATATATTGATTAATTTGACATATACAGATGAGTAAAGAAAATTAACTTTCTGCTGAAAACAAATGGGGACAAAGTTGGTAACAGTGGCCCATGCCTGTAATTCCTGAAACTCTCTGCGGATCACCAACCCTAGCACAGCCTGGGCTTCTGAGAGAATGGGGCACTGCTTCCACAGAAGAAGAATAAGCTGGGACAAAAAGATGCCTAGAATTTGCAAATATCAGTGTGATTTATAGTTCCAACTGTGTCAGTGTTCTTGTTAACAGTACTGTTGAGGGTGCAGTAGAATACGTTTTTTTCTTTTTCATTTCCTATTCTATGTTCAGCCACCATGCTGGGGATTTATATGAAACACACATAAGAAGCTCTTGAAATGTGGAGAAGAGAGATGTCAGCCTGACCTTGAATTTCAGGGCACAAGGACAGCAAGGAAGATCCTGAGTTTCCCTTCCTTTGTTTTCCTGTGAGACTTCTATCTCAAGGAGTCCAGAAACCCAGAGTCATGATGGAAATAGATGAGAGTGTCGCTCATGATTGCTTCCCCTCTCTTCTCTTGCTTTCCTCTCCCCTTTTCTCCTTTAGGTGTCAAAGAACCAGGAAGCCAAGAAAGAAAGAAAAATAAAAAGTTACTTAACCAAGGCAACCACATGAAACCTACTGGAGGAGGCCCAAGAGTTAATGTGGGGAGCAGAAGTACTCGCTTCTGCAAGGCAGACAAGACCTCTGGCTGGGAATGCACATGTGGAGCCACGGCAGACACATCTGTCCCTCCCAGCTCAGCTGCAGCAAACAGCATCCTCTATTCCTTCTCTCCCATCTGTCAGTGGAAGCAACTGAGGGGCCTGGGCTTCTTCCATCTTAACTTTTATTCTCTTTCCCCAACTAGAGTGGTCTCAGAGGAAGACAGTTAAAGAGTTTAAAGAACTCCATAGCTTCTCAATGTCCAGATTTCAATCTTCCTCCTCCTTTTCCTCCTCCTCCTCTTCCTCCTCCTCTTCCTCCTCTTCTTCCTCTTCCTCTTCCTCCTCCTCTTCCTCTGCCTCCTCCTCCTCCTCCTCTTCCTCTACCTCCTCCTTCTCCTTGTCTTCCTCCTCCACCTCCTCCTCTTCCTCCTCCTCTTCCTCTTCCTCCTCCTCTTCCTCCTCCTCTTCCTCTGCCTCCTCCTCCTCCTCTTCCTCTACCTCCTCCTTCTCCTTGTCTTCCTCCTCCACCTCCTCCTCTTCCTCCTCCTTTTCCTCTTCCTCCTCTTCCTCCTCCTCTTCCTCCTCCTCTTCCTCCTCCTCTTCCTCCTCTTCTTCCTCTTCCTCTTCCTCCTCCTCTTCCTCTTCCTCCTCCTCCTTGTTGTCATTGTCGTCGTCATCATAATCATCATCGTCATCAACTCATCATGTCTAGAGCAAGAATGAAACCAACCTGCAAGAAACAAAACAACAAATAACACAGGACACAATTTATAATATAAATGCTAAAATTATCTAACTAGGATTTTAAAGCAGCCATCATAGAAATGACTCAGTAAACAATGTAAATACTCTTGAAATGAATAGATATAAGGGGAGGAGGAGAAAGAAGAAAGGAAGGGAGGTCTTCATGAAGAAATAAGAAAAAGAGAAAGACTTTGTCCTACAAAAATCATAGATGCAATGAGAAGCCAGTTAGAAAAAAACGCAAAAATCAGCATAAAAATGCAGTGTTCGAACGGACTCTCCAGCAGAATGGAAGGGACAGATGAGAAACACGGGTGAACTGGAAGGCATGAGACTGCTGATCTTTAGAAAGTACAGATGCTTTCTTAAAAACAGGAAAGGATACAATCCTGGGATACAGGGAGTTTTAACTATAACAAAAGACCTGACATTTACATTATCAAAATCCTATGGGGAAAGAAGGTAAGGACTTGAAAAGTTTCCCTAATAAGTGATGGGTGGATTTTTCTAAACTTGGATATATATATATATTCTAACAAAACATATATATATATCATCATATATGATGATATATATATCATATTTATAAAACAGAGTGAGTTTTAACCAGATAAATTCAAAGAAATTCACCAAAAAACACATCACAGCTAAACTTTTGAGAACTGAAAACCAAATATACACATACCAATAACAACAGCTGAAGATGCATGTGTCCATCTACATGAAGGACTCTAGATTTGGGAAAATTACAGATGCTGATTTAACAATGTTTCCTATTCCGTGGATCAATTTATGTACCAATACTGAGACAATACCATGGTAAGACGGAGGACAGGTGGCATTAGAGAATGAGGAACTGTGCCTGTCAGAAAGCAATGAAAAGAACCCTGAGCGTATATTACAGAAAAAAATAACACTTCTTCTGTTGACTCTATAAATATCAAGATTTCAGCTTGCAGAGAAGCTGAGTAAAGAACGGTTTAATAGTCTTCTAGTTGCATATTTCTATACTGATCTCAAAGTTAAAATTTAGTATAATGTATGATTGTCTAAAGGTTGGACCACTCTGGACTTAAAATTGGACTGTCATTTGGATCCTATACAATGTTAGTCAAATGTTGAGAATGTTGGAGTCTACTTCCTTGACAGATGAATGGGCAAGACAAGATCTGCATTGCTTCTTTACAAGTTGTGGTCAAAAGAAAATGAAACTAAAAAGGAAACAACGTTTATGAGTGTGCTTCCCTCTTTCAGTCCTACAAGAGAAACTAGCAACAGCTGACCTTTGGTAAACACCATTAACCAGGCTCCAAGCCTGGATTGTTTTAAGTTTTATGGTCATAATTTATGTGAAATATTTAAAATGCGCGACTCTTATGCCTGAATGGTAGAGCATAGAGACATTTAAAGAGAGACCACTACAGAGCTTCCAAGTTCAGGGACAACAGTGACTCATAGGTATGTCTTATCTTCATGTGTGAGTTTCCAGATAGCATCTCATTTCACTATCCTTAAAGATGAAGAACGAAACTGTGCATCTTTGCCTCTCAGCTTCCTTGCCATTGCTCACAATCCCCAACATAACAAGCCTAGATATGAGTTCTTCTTCTGTATTACCTGCTTTTCAGAGGAGAATCAGCCTACTACCCTGGCTTCTTGTTTCCATCCAGTACTTCCTCAATACAGTGCCTCTAAAGAATGTGCCACTGATGTGTGAAAGGACATACATTGCCGTATAGCATATATTTACTTATATGTAACATATATATCATGTAAATATCTTTCAATCATCCTCACTGTTTTATAAATGAAGAAATATTAATAAAAGTACACAGAGAAGATAACATTCCATTCATTTAGAATACTTAAGACAATATTTAATTAGAAAAAGAATTAAGTTTTAAGTTTCTTCCTGTTTTCTGCCCTGAAGAACCATTGCTAGTAAGTTCATCTGTTTGTTTACTTATTGATTTGCTTAGTCATATATTCATCTCATCATTTATTTAACAATAATTACCCCAATCATTATTAGTACCAATGGTGTATGCTAGACCCCAGGCATAGGAAGGTGAATAAAATCCTACAACACAGAAAGATAAATATGGGAACAATAATAATGGGAACATGGTTCATGATTCTAGTATGAAATTGTAACAGGAAGACAGAGACGGAAGTCTGTAACTGTGGATCCGTCATGATACCTACAGAAGGTGCCAATAACAGTAGCCTGCAGGGCCAGGCATGAGCAGACTGCTATGTTCGAATATCCAAATACTTCTTCTAACTAAATAATATCCATTTCTATATTCAAAGTAGACTAGTCTACATTTCAAAAAATCCAAAATGGTTTCCAGATGTCAGATATCACTACAGTGTCACTTGCTTCAGTTAACACCTCTGCTACATCGGATGTTTACCTGATGCAAACACTACTCTTCCATCTCCTCTTACTTCTCTTCTTTTCTTCCTAGCACCCTTTAAAGTCTGCACCTGCAGTTTCTGGTTCACTGTGTTTACTGTACATCTCTCTGTATCATTCTGGCCTTTACCTGGGGTCTATAACATTGTCTGACACTTATACATTAAAAAAATGAACTGCGAGGGCAATGTGAATTGAAGAATCATCTAACACATATGAAGGAAGTGAATAGAGAGTAGGAATAGGCAGGGGAAATGGCACAGGAAAGAGAAGAACCCTAGAAAAACACCAGATCTATGCTGCACTTCCTTAGGAAGATGATTCCTGGCCACTTAAAGTCGAGATGCTCACAAACAGGTATACAGTTCAGAAAAGTCAGTCTGGCAGCATTGGAGGAAATTAACTAGTCTGAAAGGGAGCCATTGGGGCTAGGAATAAAAAAAAATGTATATGAACACTTTTCTAATCCTGATAAGGAAAATTTGAACTAAGATGTAACATATTTCAATGCCATCCTGTGGAAAGAAATGGAAACTCAGTATCAAGTGAGTTTTTTTTTCTCTATTTAGTATTAAGCCAAATAATGAAGGGAGCCTAAAGAAGTTAATAATAAATAATAAAAATAACATGTGTATTTCAATAATTAGTTGCCATTCTCAGTAAAATTGAAAATATGATCCCACGGTTATCATGAAAATTTTCTCTCTGATAAAATGGATGGATAGAAACTAAAATAGGCTTTTCATATTTTAATGTATGTTAAGACATTTCCAGAAGCCAAAACGATCAGGGCAGCGTGATATGTGTGTCCCTTCAATACTAGTGTCTCTGACTCCACCTGTGGCCCGGCATCTCTTCCCTGAGAACCTTGGCTCATGGGCCATTCTTTATGTGAAAAGGAAGAAAGAAAGAAAGGAGGGAGGGAGCCAGGGAGGGAGGGAGGAAGAAAGGAAGGAAAGAAAGCCACGTAAGTCCAGTGTAGGTCTCTCCTAATTTCCATTTGTGTTCCTTTATTTGTCCAAAGCTCAACATTGAGTTAAGCTATGATCTCATTACAATCTCTAGTGGTCAGTTTTACTACTATGTATTGTCCAGCTGAACAAACTCTCAATAAACAAGAAAAGCTTCACCTGTGAAAGCACCTCAGAGGAAATATTTAACCTTTTCTAGGTTTGCTGACCCAGTACAGGGGATGAGGGGAGATGTGCACGTGTCTAAGGACTTGTCCACTTGCTTTTTCAGAGAAAGTGTCTCTCCTGGGATCCCACAATTACTGCGCTGGCTAATAAGCAGCTTGCAAGGAATCCTCCTGTCTCTTCCTCTACAATGCTTCCAACTCTACCACATTCTGTATTCTGGGGCATGATGCTTTGCCACAAGCACTTTACAAACAGAGCAATCTCTCCAGCCCCTGGCAAACCCCACATTATCAACCCTCCTCCCCCTTCATTCTTTCAGCCTGATATTATTTCAGTTGAAGAAGTAAATCTAATTAAAGGCGCGCAGGAAATGGAAGCTGTTTTCAGAGTGGGAGAGGCTGCCTCTGTGTATCTTTCACCACTGATTGGACTTGCAAGATGGAAAATTCCATCGACTGCTGGGCAAAGTGCTCTCAATGTGGTGGGAACATCTGCTTTTCTTTGTGTAAAATCTCTTCTGCAGGGTGAGCGAAGATTTTTATTCTAATTGAATTTGTAGTTAATTTGAGATAAAGAAGAGACTGGTTTTTGCTGATACTGCTTAAATCAGGGGTCCCAAGCTCCGCTGTTTAAAGCTCAGCTTTTACTCTGTGGAACTCTACGTAACAGGTGGGTGGTTGACATTTTTTGGACAGAAGGAAACTTCCTTGATATGCTTGATTCCGATTTGGATCTTTCAAGTCTCCGATGTGAGAGCGGAATGGACAACCTACTCTGACCTGAGAGTCAAGCTTTTAACTTGACATACAAAGGACTAGTGGACCTCAACTTGAAGATGACTTGCTGTGTTGAACATATTCACCTGATAATTGATTGTAAGGAACATACTAAAGAGTTGAGCATTCCACTATTTTTCACAACATTTCCTAAACAAATTAAGAAATGAGTCAACAAAAGAAAAAACAAAACATGCAACATGTGAATCTCTCAGTACCTTGGGCAGCCCTTCTACCCGGTAGCCTTTCACCCATCCACAGTGGCCCCCTGTAAGGTAGGGACTCCATGAGTTCTCAGTTTGGGAGTTAACAAGGTCAAAGCATTAAACTATGATTAGTTTATTTTCCTGCTAAGTGAATACATTTTCCTCACTATAAAACATTATTTGGGACTCTTAACGAGAAGCTAAAGTTAGTGTGGAACTAGAGGCTGGAATGAGAAGCAAATTGGGGACCTTCACAGCTCATCAGAGTCCTTGGAATCTGTTTCTGTCCCCCTTCAGGTTCACCTGACAGGGGAACCTTCCACTCCTCAAGGCTCTGAACAGAAAGAAAGCACAACTTCTTCCCTTCTCAGGAGTGGAACAGCAATGAGAGCATCTTACTATATCAGCATTTCAAAATGCCCTCACCCTGTGTGTGTGTATATCCCTCTGTTGAGGTCACAGTTTGATACCAAGCATCTCCCTCCATATATTTTTTGAGACAGTATCACTCACTGAATCCAGAGCTCACCAATCTGGCGAGATTAGTGGACCAGTCATTTCCGAGGAGTATCCTGCCCAGTGCCAGGCACACACCACCACACTAGGTACCACCATGCTTTCCTTTTACACGGAGGAAGAGAATCTGAAGTTGAGTCCTGATGCTTGCACAGCAAACACTTTATTGCTGAGATATCTCTGTAGATCTGATTACGTCCAGTTGTAAGTTTATCTTTTCTATATACATGGAGACCTAAAGCCAAGATTTTCTTTGTTTTTATTTTAGGATTTTACTCTGATGTCCCAGCAGAGTTAGCTGCCCGTGGTTTGTACCCGTAGATATCCAGAACACATGCTTACTCATAACTGAACTTCTACGAATCTATTGTGACTTTTATAAACACACTATTCCCAGATGTCTGCTATCTATTGAGCAATTTAAGATATGAAAGAAAACGACTAACTTTTTATTGCTAAAGTTCAAATGAGTTTTTAATTATAAGACTTAAATTGTTACACTTGGTTCATAGAAAAAATAATTTTGTTTTGTTGGGGGATGTTCTAAGAAATCACAGGCAACCATCAACATCGATAACTGTGGCTCAGATTAAATAAAATAAAAAAGAAAAGGTCTATCTCAGAGTAATAGTATATTGTGTCCAACTTTTCTCTATTATGTGTAATTTTGAAAACTAAGGTTTGGAAGGCCATTTTGTGGAAATAACTGAGCCAGGAAAAGATCATTGTTGTACGTGAGAATGTAAGTGTACTTCTCATAATGATTTAAAAGCTAGACACAGCTGCACATTTCTATAATCCTCATGCTACTAAAGTGAGGTGGAAGATGGGACGGCAGATCCCCAGAAGTTCTTGGGCCAGTTTGACAGCAAGGAACAACCAAGAAGAGAAACAAACATGAGAGATGAGAACTGACATACAGAGCTGTCTTTGGCCTCTACACAAACAACTTGAAGTATGTATACTCTTACAAACAGTAACATAGACATACATGCACACCACACACACCACACACACACACACACACACACATTGAACAGATCTGAAAAAAATATATCAATTGTGGCATGTGTAACCAATATTTATTTCTTTTTTTATTTTTGGGATTTTTTTGGTTTTATAAAAAATGTTTTATTGCAATCAAAATTAATTATAACATCAATCATTAAGGGTCACAAACAACATAAAGACTAAAGAATTTAAAAATATCCAAATGTAACAAATGGAGTGAAGAATATATATCAGTAAACACAGAGTCAGGGAACAGGTGAGATAATAAAGCCGGTTGAAGTTAAAGTTTAGGAAAATAATAAAAAATATCTGTAAATATTAAATTTGGTAAACAATTTAATGGGATCTGCAGACAACTGGTATTTGGTTCAGGGTTTTCCTGTGAAGACACCCCCATCAAAAACTGACTGAAGTACAGAACATTCCAAAAGAATGGACTGAACCTAAGAAATAGCCTCTTTATATTTGATTACTTAGTGGAAATATTTACCAAAAGATATCCTCTTAATGAGAGAAAGGATTGAACCCTCTTCTGGTTTTGTATAACTCTCTTCTCATCTGTCTGTGTGTCTGTCTGTCTGTCTGTCTCTTGTTCTTCTCTCCCTCTCTATGTGTGCGTGTGCATATGTATGTGTATGTGTGTGTATATTTATTTATTTCTATATGTCACTTATATTTACATATAACATTCTGGGTATGATGGTGCATGCAGTATACCTCAGCAATTGTTAGGCTGAAGCAGGCAAATTCTTATGAGTTCTAGGCCAGCCTGGACTACATATCAAGTTTTAGAACCACCAGTGCTACAGAAAAAAAAAAATCCTGTCTCAAAATATAAAACAAATAAGTGAAATCCAAGTACACATACTTACATACTGGAAACGTAGAAGCTGGAAATACTTTTTCTAATTTGACGAATATTTTTTGTTACTATTGGAGAAACATTTTAAAAATTGTAATTCATTTGAATTTTGTTTCATGCTTCACTAAATTTTTAGAATTCCTTTGTATTTTAATCTTTGCATTGAACCATAATTTTTCTTAATTTCTTTTAACATGTCATGTGAGAAAGAGATCTAACTATGTTCCCAGTCTTCAAATATGTATCCATTGCCTGTTCTTAGTTAGGCAACTTTTCTTAATTATTCTGGAATCTTATTGTATCATTTAGGTGATGTGTTCCTTTAGTGTTTGTTGAGCCAGTAAGAGCCGTTCTTAGCAATTTTAAATAAAATTGAAACTTAAGCATGAAATCACTTTCAATTCAAACAAAGCACATAATATCTATGCTAGGGCACCATCAGCTTTGAGTCCACTAAATCTAAACCCATTTACAAAATATGAACAGTATAAAACTTATACATTATAGTGCTTAGACATGGGGTCTTTGGGATGTGATTAGGATCAAATAAGGTCATGGACTCAAGCTCCGATAAGTGAACACTGGTGGCCCTATTAAAGAGGGAGAGAGAGAGTAGACAGGACCCACACTTCTACTCTTTGTCTTCTGCACCTACCTTCTGCAAAATTCCTGTGGAATTCTACTTTGATCTAATGTTTTACAGTGTTCTGGTCATTGGCCTAGCTTCTTCCAAGTGTTCTCTTCATTTGTTAACCAGGAATTTGGTGGCCACCATGAGAAATGACACCGTTACCAGGAGCCTGAGATAACAGTTGCTCCATTCCTGGCAGTGCTTAAGATGGCTTACACATTTCAGATGCTATCATGTTCTAGAGCTAATTTTTAGTGCTTTATAGTATTTCAATAATTCGTCTGCCTTTCATTAATACATGTTGATAAGTACTTACTAAACCAGAAAAAAAAAAGTTATATATATATCTCATTGCCTGTGATAGCTATTGGAAAGTATGTGTGTACATTCATCTATAACGTCTTGAATTTTAACTATTAATCTCAAAATTATATAGAGATTGTTACTACTCTTCATTTGTACAAGGTGAAAAACACCCCTCAAAATTTAGAGATGTTGAAGTATTAGCTATATTTGAAATTTTAGTAGCCCCTTTCTTCGACCTGTTTTTATTTCTAATCATTGTGTGTGGTCACAGGTGGGGGTGAACACACAGTTCCATCAACATTTACAAAATGAAAATTACAAAGTGAAAACCTGCACATAGGTTGGAATGGATCACAGTCCTACCTAATAAAGCAGGTAGAAGACCTTAAGATCTCTTTTCTGAGCTGAATGGAGTCTACCTGTGTCAGACCCAATGTCTTTCTAAAAGTCAGTGTGGGCTGATGCTAGAATCCTTCTGCTTGGGGATCTGATCTTATTTCACAAACTAGCTTGTCTTCTAAACGAAGATTTTGGCTTTAGATTCTTTTTTACTGCAGCTGCTGTTAATTTTATGCTTAAAAGACTTGGTAAAGAATGTAACTTCCACAGAAAGCATTTTCATTTTTACATAACCTTAAAGTACCATAAGTGAGGTAAAATAGTTTGTGACTGCAATTGTTTTTGGTTCTATGCTTCAAAACAGTGTCATTGTGATTAGGTGTCATCAGGATGTCACAGTGTCTCGCTCAGTACTTAATTAACCCTGCTTCAAAGCCATTTAAATTGGCCAATTGTTTTTCTGAATGAACCCTTAGAGTTTACAGCATTTAGAAGGAAAAACAATTTTACAAAATCTAATGCTTATGCTGTAGTGTCCCATTCCTGCCTGTAATTCCTGGTCCCTGCAGTGAGTGAGGTTCCAATACTTTGTCACTTTTGCCTACTCACTGTGTAGGCAAAAGTTAAGTGAACTCCTGGCATTTTAACTGAAGTGAAGGCATTCTTGTTACTTCTGCCTGGTCCTGATGAGATCATTCCTAGGTGGTTTTTGTCCCAGTTTAGAGCATCCTTTCTTCACACAAGTCACTTCAGTGCCAGCTGCCTTACTCTCTGTTGGTTTCATTATTCCTGTCAGGTCCAAACTTTGTTTATGTTTAGATTCTTCTAATACTAAATCTTATGCAAAAATGTATGATGTACTACAAACTTTATGCATAACAAGACTAAGTTATAGCCTATTGTAAAAACACTTCTTGTAAATTATCTAATTCATTTTTTCCATCTATGTACAGTTTCTTAATGTAAATTTAAAAAATATTTGTTGTGCCCTGCTCTGTAAACATTCCCTTAATGCTTATTTGCATGAAAGAATTTTGGGTTCTACTTGTTTGTACTATGTAGCTGTAAGCTGGGTTTGGGTGTCTACCTTTTCTGTAGTTTCTAACTTTTTAAATTTGTTAATATTCTAAATAAGTGTTAGAATTATGCTTTTTATACCCTACTTTCCAATAAATTCTCTTCTTCACTAAAAAAAAAAAAAAATGAAATGACCCTCATTTCAGGACCCACACTTCTACCTTTGTCTTCTGTCTTCTACCTTGTGCTTTTGTGGGATGCTATCAAAAGAACAGTCCTGTATTTGTTTCTTTTTCAACTGGGCTTCCAGAATTGGGAGATACAACAACCCCCTTTACTTTATAAGCTAGCTTGCCCATATGACCTATTACAGTAATAGGAAACAACCAGATGAAATATAAAATACATAATTTTAGCTAGGCCAGCATTCAGAACCATGAAGCAAATAAACTAATGTTTATAACTTAGCCAGCTTCAGTTATTCTGTTACAGTAACACAAATCACAGTAAGACAGTAGGTAGGCAATGCCTGGCTTCCTTCATCAGCCTCAACATTACAGTACAGTTAAGACTTCGTGTTAATAAAGGACAGGAACTAGTTTCTGCTTCTCCTGCTGAATATCAGAATAATTCTTCTCTAAATGAGTCTTAATTATGCCAGGGAAGTGTAGTGTTTAATAGACACAACTGGCTTGATGATGTGAAGCTTTTATTATAAGGGTTTACAAAAGATTTTAAGCCAAGTTTACTTTACATGCTGAAAGTTTAATCTGAATCTGCAGTGTTGATTTTTGAGACAACAAGCTCTAGCTCTCCTGAAGAGTGGTTAGCTCATTGTCATTGCCAGCCTGTGAAATGGCTTGCCCTAAAGAAAAGTTCTATCTTCTAGAAAACCTGTAGCCTCTGCCTTGCTAAAGTTAATTTCTCCTTTTGTTCAATGTTTAATTCAAACTGATTGTCTATGTAGAGGGCACAAAGCATGGCAATCTAGTCATCAAGGTTTTCAAGATTAGAAAAAGCCTTTCTTCTCCCCCTCCCTACTCCTCTCCTTTCCTTCTCCTCTTGCCTTTCCTCTTCTTGTGATGGTCTCACTGTGTAGCCTATGCTGGCCTCTAACACTTGGTTTTATCCTCCGTAAACTTATGATACTAACCTTGCTCCTGATTGCGGGTATGTACCCCATGCTCAACTAAAGCCATCATTTTTAAAACCACACTATGCACCAAGCACTGAACTCTGTGTTTTTATACATTCTTTTTAATACTGGTGACATATTGATGGAGTAGTTGGATTCATTTCTTTTTTCTTTGTTTTAGGTAATAAATCTGAGATACATAGAAGTTAAACAGCATTCATAAGGTCACACTGCAAACTGTCATACTTGGAAACATGTTCTTCTAGAAACTAAAAAAAGATTTATTTTTCCTAAAGTTTCATATCAGACACTTACACATAAGTGACCTATGTGAGTTAATGTTATTTGATTCATCATATTCTTACATTATGCTACTGTAAATTTATCTCTTTCATTTGTCTATATATCTTTTATCTATTATCTGTCTGTCTGTCTATCTATCTACCATCTATCTGTCCAATCTATATATCTATGTATCTATATATTTATGTATCTATGTATCTATCTATGTATCTATGTATCTATCTATGTATCTATCTATGTATCTATCTATCTATCTATGTATCTATCTATCTATCTATCTATCTATCTATCTATCTATCTATCTGTTAGAATTCGCGCACAGTTTGAACAGACAACACAAGGCTGATCCAGTTCCACAGGGAGGGGTTTATTTAGGGAGGGGAGTAGGAGAGAGGAGCAGGAAGATGGCGAGTGAAGAGAAGAGGAAGAGAGCGAGGTTGGGGCGGTCTCAATTATTTAAGTGGGTGATGACATGTAACTTCCCAGGTGCAGGTGAGCGAGACAGGTGAATTCTGGGAGTGGTTGTCTCAGTAACGAGGTAGGAGTCGCCCGACCTCTGAATATGATGTCACTGGGTTCAGACTTATACTAACACTATCTGTCTGTCTGTCTGTCTGTCTGTCTGTCCATCTATCTATCATCTCTCTATCTCTGTATAATCTATCTGTCATTTATCTATCATCTATTTGTCCATCCATAACCTAATCAAGATATAATTTTGTTTTGTTTTTGACCTAGGGTCTCATGTAGCTCAGACTGTAGCCTTAAGCTTAATTCATTTTGGAGCAAAGCATGACTTTCAATTTCTGACCTTCCTGCCTCTACCTCCCAAAAGCTGAAATGGCAGGTGGGTGATACCATACCTGACTGATAATGGACATATCAATAATTACTCATGAACATTGATAGATTTTATCTAAAAGCCACTGTTCACAGTTGGACAAGACTATTATAGGAATTACGTTTAGTGGGTAGCTATCCCCAGAAATCAGTATTTTGTGGGTTACTCAATAAACACTGTGTTTCTGAGAGTCTATGAGTATATTTAAATGATCTTGTCAGTACCTCATGGGGCTAAGATTCTATTTGAAAGAACTCATGACAACATGCAGTGCAACATCAGTGAGCATGCTGTGATCATATTACAGTGGCAGCCCAGTTTAGTATTTAACAGTAGATGGCAGTTATCTTTAGAAAAATAGGAAAAAAAAAGCCAGTGGGGTAATACGTTAAGTGATTGTCTTAGGCTGATACTGTAGGTACCCCTCAGCAATATTTTGACAGAATCACTCTCTTTGACCCAGAAGGGGGCAAAAAAAAATTAATAGAGACTAATACTGAATAACTACACTCTTTAAAAGAAATCCTAGTGGTGGTAGTGACTACTAGGCCAATCAAGTGCTTGACCTTAAAGCATGAGGTTTGAGTCTGGATCTTCATCATCAGTATAACATGTTCAGCACAGTGTCACATCTATAACTCCAGTGTTGGAGAAGTAGTGTCAAGTAGGATTCCAAAGGCTTGTTAGCAAGGTGGCCTACCCTAATCTATGGAATCTAGACTTAGTGTGAGACCTGTGTGTAACAATACAGGAGAGAAGAAGAGAAGAAGACTTCATACATTGACCTATGGTCTCCTTGTATGCACACATGTTCAAACTACACATGTATGCACATACCTAAACACATACACAACACACACAAACATACACATTAGAAAGCGAGAGGGGGAGAAACAGAGACAGAGACAAGGAGACAGAAACAGAAAGAGAAAAAGAGAGAAAGGAAGAGAGGAGAGAGAGAAATAAAATTTGACAAGTTTATCTTTTAAACACTGATGGAGAACAACAGGTGTGTTTAAGTCTTCTGGACTCATTTTACATGAGAAAGATTCTGAGTTTGTGAATGGTTTGTCTCTTTTGTAGCTAGAGGAAGCCACTCACCGGAGATTCCTTTAGGCAGCAGGAGACATTGCTCCCTCCCTTCCTGTTGTGATTTAAGGACATTTCTGAAACAAGCTCTCCATGAATGTGAAGGCAGTGTTAAAGAAAAGGAAGCAGAAGCGATGAAAACAAGATGATTCTCAGAAAGAAAGAACCAGCAACCTGCCAACACAACATTCAGAAAACCAGATGGGGCCTGACCACTGCCATCTTCCAAAGGGAAAACAGTAGAAGCCAGTGTATGGGAACAGGTAACACTGGACTGGTGTCTGTGCAGCCTCTAGACAAATGCAGAAGCAAACACAGGGCAGCTCACCATCCACGGAATTATTCCTTTATCTTCACAGACATCTACCCCTTTAAGAAGCTTTGCTTTTGCTATTTCTTTTTTTTTTTTACTTGAAGAAAAATAACAGCATTTCTCTTTTGAAATAATTAAAGGGACAGGAAGTTTAAGGAGAAACTGAATGACATCCAATATTCCCTAATACCCTCTTGTTGCTTTAGGTGATTGGTATGCTTAATTAAGGACGGTCCTGGGTCTATCATCCATCCACCAGGGCTTGACCTGAGGTGGGAAGGAGCTGGGTGTAACCTGACCCAGTGCAGGTGTGTGCCTGCAGGTCAGAGACTGAGAAAACATGTGGCCTCTTGTAAGCCTCTCCTTCAGCCTGTCCAGGCCTTTAACTATTTTGGTTGTTTCTTAGATGTCTGCCTTCTGCCATGTTTAAGAGATGTCAGCATGCTATCCTCTAGGTTCAGGTTTTCAAGATGGGAAAGGAAGTCCATGAGGTTAAGACACTTACTTGCTTAAGGCCATGGAGTCAAAGAGGGCAAAGGAGAGAATCCCACACAGCTGTTCTCCAGTTACAGCTCTGCAATGTCACAAAACAGGGTCATCTGTCAAGGGACTCTCACAAACACTAGTAGTAACTGTAATAATTTATAGAAGCTAAAACTTAGTCCTTTTTTATGATATTGCCTCATTTTATTATACCCTTCTTTTTTTCTTAGCTTCGTCCCATCCCCCACTTCTGCACAGGTAAAACACATTTGACTTTATAATCTATCTTGGTTCCTGTGTATTGAGGACGTAGTGTTGAGATACAATGATAAGTGATTTTTGTCCATTTTTATTTCCTATCCCATGGGGAGGTTGACAGATAAAAAAATCTGGTTAGACGGTAAACCCCTCTAAACATGTAACATTAATGTAAAGCTAGTGTCTTCCCTACAAATGACGGCATAGTTGGCTATCCACAAGTAGTACAAATGTTTTTATGACACATACACACAACTTGCACATTAGTCAGTTTAAAATAAAATTAGTTACATGATGAACATTCAAATAATCCACAAGCACAGTTGATTTCTCAACCTGTGATTGTGTTTGTAAGGGTTTTTGTTGTTGTTGTTGTTTTGTATGGATGATATTAAATACTGTTCTGTTGTTGGGATGATACTGGTGTGTTGATGATGGGACCCAGAACTCTTTCATGCTTTAGAGCCTTCTAATACTTAGCTAGACCTTTAGCCTTAAGATTTTCTTTAATATAAATATTTATAGCAAACTCCTTAATACAAAGGCTTTAAGTCACGGACTACATTGATTCTTTGCCATTCACACTCATTTGAGCAGGGCCAGTGCTGCTGAGATAGACACACCTATTTGACCAAATCCTTCTTGAACTCCAGTGGGTCCTCTTATGCTAGAACTCTTAGAAAAAGCTATGGCTAGCTCTTACTCATCCTTTCTAGAAGGTTTAGTAGAACTTCCAGGGATACTTGGAACATCAATCTTAGACTGCAAATCTACCTATTATAAGTGAAATTAGGTGCCAATGAGCTCTAGAGAATCTTAATTCATATAAAAAAGAGAATAAAATGGATGCTTATGGCTGGAGAGATGGCCAGCATTTCAAAGCCCTTGGTGATCTTGCCAAAGACTGTTCAGTTCCTAGCACCACATAGTAGCTCACAACCATTTGTAACTCCATCCTAGAGGGATATGGCTCCATCTTTTAGCTTCCTGTAAAACTGCACACATGTGGTACACGGACATGTATGCAGGCAAAAAGTCCACACACATAACATAAAAATAAATAAATTAGAAATTACAGATACATGGTGACCAGACATATCAACAGCATCTAATCCTAAGATTACAGTCGGGTTCAGTACCGTTTGTAATTCACTCAGCTGTCTGTAGGGTGATCACTATTAGCAGTGTCTGCTATAGTTCTAGAGACTCTGGTTCCCAGATTATTATTATAATGCTACCTCTATCTAGTGAAATGTACCAACTGAAATTCCATTAGAATAGGTAAGGATTAGCCGGGCAGTGGTGGCTCACGCCTTTAATCCCAGCACTTGGGAGGCAGAGGCAGGCAGATTTCTGAGTTCGAGAGTTCGAGGCTAGCCTGGTCTACAGAGTGAGTTCCAGGACAGCCAGGGCTACACAGAGAAACCCTGTCTCAAAAAAAAAAAAAAAAAAAAAAAGGAATAGGTAATGATCTCATTTTTGCCCTAGTTATTATCTTTACACAATTGCATTTAACATTGATAAGCCTTCATCTTTTAGTTAATCCTCTCCCCCACCTTCTTTCTACTTCTCCACTTCTGTCACAACTATAACCGTTACTGTTACCTTATTAAGAATAATCATTTGATTCTGTTTTGTCTGAAATCAACACAGATCTTCAACTTTCTTCAATTAAGTTTTTGCTCATAGACTAACTGTTTGACCCAAATGCACGTATTTCATGAAACAAATTGATTGCTATCTGAGTGTTGAACGTGCTTTCAAAAACTTACGTGTTAAAATGTTTGTCTCCCCAAAAGAAAAAGAAAAACAAATAAAAATGCAGCTGAGTGGTAGTGCAAAGTCCACCTTTAACTTGAGTACTTAGAAGACAGAGGCATGGAGATGTCTGTGAGTTTGAAGCCAGCCTGGTCTACAGAGCAAGTTCTAGGGAAGCTAGGGCTACAGAGTGAAACCCTGTCTCAACAGCCCCTGCCCCCTGTTGAGAGAGAACAGGACTTCTGAGAGATGGAAGTAGTGGATGTCCCTTAGGTCATCAGAACCACACCCACAGAGGGGAAGGCAGGATCGTCCCTTCATTGTTGCCTCATTTCTTTCCTCACCATGGGAGGAGCTCTACCATGTCATCCTGTCAGATATGCTGCCCCAACAAAGCACAAACATTGAGCCTAACTCCTCCAAAACTGGGGTCTACTATACTGAGAGCCAAAGTGAGATTTTTTTTCCTTATAATTGATTTTATATATTTTATATAATTTGCCTCATTACAAATATAATATATCATAATATATAATTATAAATGATACAATATATATAAAAAACATAAATTACTTAAATAATTTACCTCAGATATCTGTTTCTACAGCTGAAGTCTAACATAACAATACATTTGCTATAAGGGAAAATGTGCTCAAGTATATAATACAGTCACACTTTTAATCAAAAAAATGTTTCTAATTTCATCTATAATGTTGTTCAGTTTAGAGCTATTCATGAAATCATCAATGGATATTTTCAGTGTCATCGTTGGCTCAAACACACACACACACACACACACACACACACACACACAGGCACTCACAGAGGCCTGACATTGTAATTGTATCTAAGATTATAAGTAACAATGTATAGTTTGATTCCCTGAGGGAAAAAAAATCCCTTGCCTCTTAATCTGCTACATTTTATCTTCTCAATATTTATTTAGAGGAACTGTCAATGCTGGCATGACAAGTTTCTGCCGTATTTCTTTGCCTCTACTTTTTGTGACATAGGGTTTTCTTCCATGTACTTCTTTTAATGTTTGTGGGGTTTAGTTCTTTGTTATTGCCTTTTTTTTTTCTCCATACCAGAAGAGTACTCAACTTTCTAATGATATCCTCTGTCCTTACTGGAAAATGATGTAGGCTAGGTTAACATAGAAAGTTTGTGCATAGAGTGATGAGGAGTTGATGGGCTTTGATTTCAGTCTGTAGTCAAAGCCTTCTAAATGAGAACTTCCCTCTATAATCACAATATTTTGTCAGCTTTCCAACTTCCCCTATATAGTTCTGTCTCTTTAATTATTGATACCTATCAGATCTATATGTACATGCACACAATATATTTATTGTTTACTATTTATTATATCTCTAGAAAGCATAATCTATTGATACACACTGAGTTCCACTTTTAGACATTAGTCGACATATTCCACATTCTTTTGTCAATGGCTAACTCAAGGTCCTTTAAATAGCTTTTGTATTCTCTCTAAGGTGTGCAGTTGTACAGAGCTTATAATTAAATATTTTGTGCAGAAGTGAGAAAGTGAGTTAAGAGATGTGTCTACACACCTGAGAGAAACTCCAGGTTGTCTGCATTATGCCTGCTGGCTGGAGCAGGGGCTGACTGCTGTGCTCAGTCTCTTTTCCCTGGGCCTCTTTTCTTCCTCCCGCTCTAATGCAGAATCACTCTGGAGCCCCAGGGAAGAAGCCCTCTAGCTCGAGCTTCCTTCACATCAATTTCTGGGCTGTGCCCTCCCAGTTGGCTTCATCATTCTGGAGGATTCTATACAGATTCTGCTTTTCCAAATGAATAAAATCCCTGGATCTCTGGTGGCCTAGGGTTTGGAGCGTTATGTCTATTTTTATTCCTCCATGGCATGTATTTGGTGTTTGGGGATTCAGGATGATTATGCTTGTGATCAGTAAGTTACCCTGAACAAGAATTAAAATTGATTTTATTTGACAGTTATCAAGCTTCATAAGAATAATAATGTATGAAGTGCTCCCTAGGAATAAAGAAAAGTATACCAAATCCCAGTGCTTACAAAGCTCAGTTTGTTTTCCTTTGAGCAAAAATGTTTGTGCTATTGTATTTTCTAGAAATAATTAGTTAAGGAATGATTAATAATTAACAAAAAAATATTTTCAAGAATTTTATTCTAAACACTACACAAGCACATCATTTAACGTCATTTTCTCATTTCCCACAAATTTTCATAGTAATATCTTTGAGTTTATTTCATTTGTGGTTCTGGGTTCTGCCTCTTCCCTTATGGCATCCAATAGATCTGGTATACCTGCTCAGAAAGGACAGCTGAAGTCCAGAACGGGTGGGGTTTGGATTTGAGGTCTGTCTCTTCTCTCCAAGGAGTCAGATGTCTCTGTATGCTAGGCCCAGGAGGGTAGAGTCCAGAACAAGCAGGATCCTGGTCCCATAGGGAGTGAGTTTTTTTAGGGGTGTGGTCTCCAAGGATCTTAATGTTACAGCCCTTTTAGATGAAGGCCTTCTTTGACCATCTTTAATGAAGCAGCTTTCTGAGGTGATCTTAGCTTGTTCATATTTCTTTATTGGGGATGGGGTTGAATGCATACATTTCATTTGGATTGAACAAAGGGTTATACAGATTTGAGGAAGGGCAAGATAATATCCAGGGAGAGAAAAGTCACTGACTGAAGGCTGCTGAGATGTCTCATTTACATGGAGAAGAATTCCAGGTGCTATTCTACCTAACTGACCTGTTGGGTGGTTGTGACCACCTGCTCTGGGATTCCCAGGTGATATGCTTTGAGGCAGGTGGAAAAACAGGGAGGATGTTAGTTAGGCCTACTCCTGTCAGGTGTCAGGATAAGATACTAATCTCAATGGAAGGAATTAGAAAATATCATCCTGAGTGAAGTAACCCAGACCCAAAAGGACATACGTGGTATGTACTCACTGATAAGTGGATATTAGCCCAAAAGCTCAGAATGCCCATGATACAACTCAAAGGCCATATGGAGCCTAACAAGAAGAAAAGCCATAGTGTGGATGCTTCAAACCTATTTAGAAGGGGAACAAAATAATCAGGGGAGGCAGAGGGAGGGTGAAACCTGGGTGGGAGAGGGGAGGAGGAGGAAAAAACAAGGTGCAGGACCAGGTATGGGAAGAGACAGGAGAGAAGTCCAGTGGGTCAGTAGAATGAATAGAAATAAGTAGCAGTGGGGGATAGCAGACCACTAGAAAGTCCCAGAAGCCAGAGATGCCAGAGGCTCCCAGGACCCAATGTGGATGACATTAGCTGAAATACTCAACAGCAGGGAGATAGAACCTGAAGAGACCAACTCTAGTAGATGGACAGGATCTCCATTGGAGGGATGGGGTCACCCACCTATATAAAAATTTTAGCCTAGAGTCATCCCTGCATTAAGGAAATGCAGGGACAAAAATGGAGCATAGGCTGAAGGAAAGGCCATCCAGAGACCACCCACCGAGCAATCCATTCTATCCGCAGACACTAAACCTCGACACTATTGCTGATGTCAAGATGTGCTTACAGACAGGAGCCTGGTATGACTGTTCTCTGAGAGGTTCTGCCATCACCTGACTAAGATAGATGCCGGTACTCGTAGCCAACCGCAGGACTGACACTGGGGACCCCTTTAGAAGAGTTAGGGGAAGGGCCGAAGGAGCTGAAGGGAATTGCAACTCCATAGGAAGAGCAACAGTATCAATTAATCAGACCCCTTAGAGCTTCCAGTGAATACACCACCAACCAAAGAGGATACAGGGGCTGGTCCAGGGCTCCAGTTACATATGTAGCAGAGGACTGCCTCATCTGCCATCAGTGGGAAGGGAGGTGCTTGGTCCTGTAGAGGCTTGATGCCCCAGAGAAAGGGAATGCTAGAGGGGTGAGGTGAGAGTGGGTGGGTGGGTGGCAGAGCACCCTCTTAGAGGAAAATGGGAGGGAGATAGGGTAGGAGGATTCATGGAGGGGAGACCTGGAAGAAGAAGAATATCTGAAATGTAAACAAATCAAATGATTCATTTTTTTTTTTTAAAGGAAAAGATGTTAATCCCAACAAAGGCTTGGCCAAACTTCTCTTTGGCTGTAACAGTTTTAGCTGTCTGGGTGTCATATGCCATGCTCTTTGACATTTACCTACCTATGGCTAGAGTGTGAGCTGCTTTACAGAGTCATTTAGAAGTAAGTGTTAGGATATTGACTTTAAATGTTGCTTTACAGATTGGTGTAATGGAAAAACGTGTTTATGGTTCTCAGTCTGGTAATGGCAGACTCAGGAAAGTAAGTGAGGAATTCAATCCAAACCATGATGAAAAAGAAAAAAACAAAACAAGCCCACTTAAAGCAAATATGCTTTACTGATGTATTAGCCCCACCAATAGAGACAACTTTCCATCTATTTAAAAATCTAGAAGTAAACTATAACCAAATGAAGAGATAAACTCACAGAGGAAAATAGGTTTAGATGGAAAATTGAGGTGAAGCCTGACTGTTGCTCCAAGACCTTGGCATTCATTATTCTTTCTGCAAAGAATTTGCAGTTCTGAGATTAGCGGTTTTTTTTATTTTTTTTATTTTCATATGCTTGAGAATTTTCTGAGTGCTATTAAGAATGCTCGCAGAACATGCAGGTCACATGGACTCTTTAGATTACACTGGCTGGGCCATATTTTTTAAACCTCGCTTCGATTTTTTTTTTTTTTTTTGCAAGCTAAAATTTTGCAGGTGGTTGAGCGGTAGATACAAACAACACAACGTGAATATGAGCCAATTAACCGGCAACCACATTTTATGAGGTTGCAGCCACCTAATTGTTTTGTGTCTGTAGCTAATTATTTCTGGGAGATATTTCTGCATATGGAAAAGGAGTCTGTTATTATAATTGAGTGTATACAAAACAGAAATTCTGCTGTAAGTACATCAAGGGCACAGATCACATCTTCTCTGTGTTTTATAAACTTCCATAAATCACTCTGGGCCCATGGATTCTAAATGAATATGAACCACTAATGGTGATATGATTCTAAAGTTTGGGGAACAAGTCAAATGGCTGACTGTGGTGAATAATAAACATGATGCAGAACAGGGACACATTCTAGGTGGTGCTGTTCTTAACTCATTGATGACTTTGCACATAGGTTTAAAGTATTTCTGAGATAGAAATATGTACTCTAATAAGTTTAATAAAGTTTGAAATTGATGACTTTAATAACATGTGGGACCTACACAAAGATTTGGGATGCTGCCAGGTTTAACCCCCAAGGCATACAATGTCTAAACCAATACCTCCGATGCTAGTCTCTGAACTTCCCCAATTTCTACATTAAGGTAGAAGAAATTTAGAGGCAGCTATGTCAAGAGAAAACTTCCCTATTATAATGACCTATGCATTGCTGGGCCTAAGGGAGCTCTGACAAATTAATTTTATGGAAGAGGCTAAACTTGGTCTTATAAATTGCCCTATCCAGACAAAGTAGTGGCAAGTATGCAGTTTTATGCAGATAGATTTTATTTTTGTTATTATTGCAGCTGCTCATTGATATTTTAATGCAAGTTTTTATTGAGTTATGCCCCAAGGCTCTTTAAATTGAGGGTTCAATTATTTCTAAAATCTAATAATTAAGTAAATTAATGAGCCTAGTCAGAAATCTGGCAACCTGATTGCAAGGATTACACAAGAAATATTAAATGAGCTAATTTCTCCCATTTTTACTGGAAGACCTTTTAAAATATTCCAGACTGTGCTATGCAGATATGCAAAAGAAGTCCAGCACTGAGAGACACAGTTAATCCATGAAAAGATGCATGACGCAGAGATAGTTTAAAACCAAGAAGGGCCAGGCAGACCTTGTGATCCAAATTATCCCCACGTCTAAACAATTTTGTATTTCACTAAGTATAACTTTTGAAACACGGATGAAGGTGATATTCATGTCTTTTAACTCAGTGATAGAGGATGTATCATGATATAGCCTGCAGAATGTGACTATCATATTCCCTTGAGAAAACATACAATTAGGTCAAAGTTAAAGAAACTGGGAATGTTGACTTAGAGAAGAATAATAGTTTATGCTAAGTTTCTCAAAAATACATAAAAAGTACCGCTAGATTCTGATTTAACAATGTCATTCTTCTTCTTCACAGGTGGAAGATGAGATCCTTGACCTCATGAAGGCTGGACGCCCCAGGGGGTGGGAATTTTGAGGGTGGGGAAGTGGGAGTGGGGGGGTAGGTGGGGGTTACATCCACGGAGAAGAAGGAGGAGGGGTAAGGGGATGGGGGGTTTCCGAGTGGGTGGGGGATGGGGTAAGGGGATAACATATGAAATGTAAATAAAATATCCAATAAAAAAAATAAAATAATAAAAAAAAAGAATTGGTTTAGATCTGCTCTGAATATATGCATTCTAGAATACAGGCTGAAAAAACTATGTATTCATGGAGCATGCTATTCTCAGAGCAAAGAGAAGAAGGTCCAAAATACAAATAAAAATATGCTATATCTCACTAGGCTTCAATAAACAGCAGATATATCATATTTTAAAAAAAAAAAAAAAAAACAAAAAAAAACCCAAAAAAAAACCAATGTCATTCTTTATGGTTTTTTTCTTTGTGAAGAAATGAAATCAATAGTCCCTTAATAAAAATCATACTTCAAAATTTGGAATTTGGTGTTTTCTTGGCTTAGTATGAGGCTCTCTCAGGATACTGAGAGGCATCAGGGAGCCACAGGTTCCAATCAGCCACATGGTTACAAGGAAAATCTATCAATACTCTAGTGCTGTGTTGCTAAGTATAATGATTAATGTTTGTAACTTATAATATGTTCACCTTCCAATAAGTTTATCAAGACAGAATGACATTATAAGTCTAGAGCATCTATGTTCTACACTCATAAGTCTTCCTTTTTTGCTGATAGGTGGCTATGTGGTTTGAATATGAATGTGTTCCATAGGTTCATGTGTTTGAATGCATGGCCCATAGGAAGTGTTACTATTAGGATATGTGACCTTTTTGAAGTATGTGTGATCTTGTTAAAGGAAATGTGTCACTCTTAGGGCTGACTTTGAAGTCTCATATGCTTAAGTTAGGCCTGGTATGCTATTTACTTCTGTTGCCTGTGAATCAAGATGTAGAATTTGTTCTAGCACCATGTCTGCCTACATGCTGCCATGCTTTCTGCCATTACATCAAGGGACTAAACCTCTGAAAGCATAAGCCAGACACAATGATATGTTTTCCTTTATAAGAGTTGTTGTGGTCATAGTGTCTCTTCACAGCAAGAACATCCTAACTATGACAGTGATTATAGCAGTAACTTTGTTCTGAGGGTCTGGGTTTTCTAAGTCCAATATAAAAAAGCAGGATACTTCTGATGGTTATGGATCCTACAGCATTTATGTTTAAATAAAAAGTGGTCTTCTGACTCAGATTAAAAATCTTGATTTTGGCTTTGATAACTTGTATACTTGACTTTGGGCTTGAAAATCAGCTTTCTAATTCAGTAAAATAATTAGGGATAGTTTGTTCTCATAGATGTTTTATCTGTGATCCACTGACCTTGTTGCTTTGGATCTTGGTTAAGAAAGCCAATCAGAGTGTGAGTGTGTATAGAGTAAAACCAGTTGCCTTAAGGTCTGGATATGACGAAAATGGAGGAGGAGACTGAAGTCAAGGGCCTACTTTTGTGACCTAAAGCTGTGTATTTGGCCTAAACTCTAAAGTTTCCATCACCCTTCAGTACAATAACTCTGTGGAAAATATCCTTATCAATAGTCCTTTTATAAACATTTAAAATCCAGGCTCTAGCCATGCCTTCACATTAGCCTAACTGTCCAATCTTTTAAAGATAGTTCACATTAGATTCTCAAGATACTCTTCTCAATCTTCTGTTTGGCTTTTCAGAATGCTTATCTTGACTGATCCATACCTGAAGAAATGTGTAGCTGCTGGGCAATCCTTGGTGCTATTGAGTACCACCTTAGATACCATATGATACCTATGACAACAGACTCGAGGTTTATTGTCCCTAGGGTTGTATTGTATTTGTTTATCTACATCGCCACATACAGATGGACATACAGAGTCAAAATCCTGAGACCATTAGTCTGAGTTCACTCAGCATGTAAGCAAAGCCTGGGATAGAACTAGTGACCTGATGGCAAAGCCCCTGCTGTTTTCACTCTGAGCCCCCTTTTCACCATGTCACACTCAAGATTATGACTAATTTTTATAAAGACATTAGAAACGTACAATAGGGCTTTTATAGAACATGGTCTGGTGACGTTCAGCTATGCTCATTATTCATTCATATAAGGCATACTATTAAAACTGGAGTGCCAGGGTGCTGTAAGATTGCAAAGCTTTTATGGCCCTAACCTGATTATTTATCAGACAACAAAGAATGCATTGTCCTGAAGATTCTCAGTGAATACAACTAGTGTAATAAAACATTATACTATACTTCATTATAAGGAAACCAAACAATGAAGAAAACTAAGAAATCTACTATAAATACAAGAAACTGGGGACTAGAGTCTTGCTTAACACTTTTCTATACGGCACTCCAATCACCACAGCCTGCTGATAAATCTCCTGTATCTTTTTTTTTTTCTTTTTTTTTTTTAATGGATGATTTATTTACATTTCCTATGTTGTCCCCTTACCCCATCCCCCACCACCCCCTCGGAACCCCCAATCCCCTCGCCCCTCCTCCTTCTTCTCTGTGGATGTAACCTCTATCTACCCCCCCACTCCCACCTCCCCACCCTCAAAATTCCCACCCCCTGGGGCATCCAGCCTTCATGAGGTCAAGGTTCTCTTCTTCCACCTATGCCCAGCAGGGCCCTCCACTTTTACATATTCAGCTGAAGCCCTGGATCCCCCACTAAGTGCTCCCAGGATGGTGGTTTAGACCCTGGGAGCTGTGGTTGGTTGGTATTGTTGCTCTCCTCATGGTGCCGCAAATCCTTTCAGCTCCTTCAGTCTTCACTCTAACTCCTCTATTGAGAACCCCATGATCAGTTCAATGGCTAGTTGTGAGCATCTGCCTCTGAGTATGTCTGACTCTTGAAGGCCTCTGAGGAGATATCCATATCAGGCTCTTATCAGCATGCACTTCCTGTCTTCCACATCAGCATCTACCTTTGGTGATTGCACATGGGATAGATACTCAGGTGGAGTGGTCTTGAGACGGCCCCTCCTTCAGTTTCTGTCCCTCACTTTGTCTCCATATTTGCTCCCTTGAGTATTTTGTTGCTCCTTCTAAGAAGGACCGAATCACCCTCACTTGGTCTTCCTTCTTTATGGGCTTCATCTCCTGTATCTTATTCTTCTAAATGTTCCTTGGTAGCTGCAGTAGATGGGCTAGGATGGATGGACTGGTGTGGACACCATGCTATGGAAGAGTAGACCTCAGGTAGTACCCCCTCGATAAATAATTCCATCTAATAGAGCTCTAATGTCAACCAGAAGAAGAAGAGTAATGAAGTTAGAAGGGCATAACCTTTAATTCAGAAAAATATATCTACTAGTTGTGTGATTTGGGCCATATTGACTCTTTCATATTCTATGTAAAAATAAGATGTAAAATTGGCTCATCATTTTAGCATCAAATTAAGCAAAATATGACTCAATAGATCCTTTGTAAAAAGATCTCTAATTAATATTTTCTAAATTCTATATTGCCAAATGCCATGTAATATGCCCTTTTAAAAGGACGATGCTTGGAAAAATAGCAAAAGTATCATGGCAAGTTTGATCTTATTATGTATAGAACACTGTACCTCTGTTGCCTCTGCAGGCATTGTAGAAAAATGATGCTCTTTGCTCTCTCCCAACTGGAAGACAGCTATCCTAATGTATGATTTATCAGAAACATTCACTCTAATGGCCATTTTCACATTTGCCATACTGTGTTATATAGTAAAGATCTGGCAAAACATTGCTATTTGGAAAACTGAAGCAGGGTAACATATTTACCCAGGCTATATAGGTAAATGTTCCAGTGGACAGTTAACAGCACTAGTCATGGGGTTTTCATCATAGCAGACACTGCTCAAAGTCATATTTAAAGTTTGTTAGTGGAGAGTAATTCCTGGTAAGAAATCTAGGACTGTAATTTCTAGTTGCCATTGACCTCAGTTAGTTTCTCAGTGTGGAACACCAAGGTTGGGTGAATCATTTATAGTATAAACACGATAGAGTTTGCTTGTTTAGCGATTCAGACTGATTGAAGATATTATTTTTTGTGGACTTCATGAATTTGAATAAAATTTCCACTGTGATTAAGGATGAAAATAGAAATAGCTTATTATCTCAACATTGGTGTCCATTTTATCTCTTCCCAGCTTGATGCAGCATCTCCCTGATTGAAGAAAAGCACCCATAAGTTGACTGTCTTCCACTTGAAAAATGAAAAATACGTTTGAGTTGCACCAGTGACTATTTTGCAAACACAACCACAAAAATATTAAAACATACAGGAAAAATCATGATATAAGTTATTTTTAAATTAAAATTATCTTCTTCTCAAGATTTTCCATCAAGTGGAAGAAGTTAAGGAAAGAAAAATGTATAGCTTTGTCCACAAGACAGGCTTGATCTGAAAGTGGGAGTTCTGTAGCTGGCAAAAGGGCAAGTGGGCTGAACTCCTAATGTAGTCAGGACATTGATGTTTAGAACCAAAAACCGGGGGAGGGTTCAAGAGATAGAGAGTTATTGAGAAGAACTGTTAAGTAGAGCATTCTGTGCATTTAATTAGATTGAGTTTTTTGTTAATAAATTATTATTGGGGTGTAGGAAGAAAGTCCATCAGATTCCAACAAGAGATGTGGATGAAACACATCTTGCAGGTTTCTTGATAAAATCAGACTAAATAAGTTTAAAAGACTCCTGTCATGGGCCTCATCAGAAAGATGTAGGTACGTAGTTCAGTTGAGGCCAAAGGGGAAGTATGTTATCATAACAAAAGACTCACTGTCAGGCTATAGAGGTGATTTCTAAAAATCAAAAAATGAGATAGTTTGAAATAATCTAATTTGACAATTCAGCTAGAGGACTTAACAGTCACCTCACAAAAGAAAGTGGACACATAGTTGATAAATGCAAAAATTTTCCTCATAAAGCATAGAGCTCAAAGCCTCAACTAACCAAGAAGTGAAAATGAAATTACAACATCAGATCATCGCACAAATACAAGGTGGTGAAACTCATCACCCTGCCAAATGCCAGCAAACCTCTGACACTGTCTACTGATGATAGGCATAGGGCAACCTGAATTGGAAGACTCTGGTAGGGAGAGTGGAAACTGGTACAACCAATTTGGATAATCTATCTGTCTCTAGAATGATTATACATATGTGTACATATTCATGACCTTGAACCTTTAGTCCTAAACTTTCACTCAGAAGAAACCCATCAACGTATTTTCCAAAGTCCATGATCCTTCCAATATTCCTTGTGATAGCCCTTATATGAAACATCCAGATGACTGTAAATGGTAGAATCGGGAATAAGATTGATTATATGTTTAGTCAGATTTAGCTATAAGCAGAAAGCCTCACTGCTATGTGTAAGAGCATGGAAAGCTGTTCAAACATGATGTTGAAAGGAGAAGAAGCAAGTCCAAAGACTATTCCACAAACTCATTCATAACATGGATATGTTGGGGTCTTTTTGCCCAGTTCATGATACGGTAGCATGCAGCATCATCAAAAGAGTGGTTATGTTTGAAGATTGAATGAATAAGAAAAATGCAAGGGAGAGTCCCAGAGTACTTACCATTTTCTATATTAGCAACTGTCAAATTTTGGCATACATTGGATTTTGAAATCATGCTGAAAAGTACATTTTAATTCTCTAGATTTGATGGGATGTAGAATTCTGAATTTCTGCCAATCACCCAAGCAATGGCCAGGTTGCTAATTTCAGTGTTGATATTTTCTTCTGAATGACTATTACACAGGGTTATTTGTAAAATTCCATCTATTGACTACATACCAGTGACTTTTGTTTTTTGCAGTTCTTGCAACTATGCTATAAATCAATTAAAAATCTCTATAATTGACCATAATTGACAGGTAGGTCTTTGAGGTGTTGGGTAGATGGGAAACAGTGAAAGGTGAATGTGATCAAGATGTTGTACACACATCTGCCAAATTTTTAAAGATTGGTTTTAAATGGCTTATATAAGACTACTGTTTCTCAGAATAGATATTTGGAATGAAAATTGTAGCTATATTTTAAAAGATTATTTTCATAATTTTTAAAAGGTGGGTAGGTATATATGTCAGTGTGAACATATTGAACATAAAAGAGCAGATGCTTTCAGAGACCAAATATCAAATACCCTGGAACTAGAATTACAGGAAGTTGTGAGCTTCTCAAAGAGGGTGCTGTGAACCAAACCCAGGTTCTGTGTGACTTAAGATTACTGTTAACTGCTGAATTAACTCTCTAGCCTCAATAATGGTTTAAAGGGAAAGCCTCACTACGTAGCCCTGCCTAACCAGGAACTCACTATCAGACAAGGTAGGCTTCCGACTCTCAGATAATCTCCTGCTTCTGCTTCCTTAAAGGCATTTGCTACCCACATCCATCTAAGATGTATTTTTGTGACAGATACAACTTGAAAATGGGATTGGTTTTTAATCAAAAACCGTCTAAACCAATTTTGAAAACCATAAGTCATTAAGATGTTAATGGGAGTTACATGAAGAATCCCATGGAGAAGGGAAATAACCTTAAGGACCATGTTAGCAAACAAGCCAGCTAATGCAGCTGCAGATGGCATTTGTCTTATGAACATATCAGAAATGCCCTCCTATCACTATTGGAATCCATGCCCTAAAACATTCTTGATCTTTTTGCCCAGTTCATGGTTCAAATCCCAAGGCAATGATCTAGCTTATGGAGAGCCTGATTAACATAATTTCATTAGCATTCATCTCAAGTGGTCCAGAAAGCAATTGGTCCATTTCTAAGAGAAATTAGAATTGATACAGACAGAGTGCAGGAGTCAAACAAATGTGAGAGTCCTCTGGCTTCCTCTTACTCTGCAACAGTCCTTGTATCAGCCTTCTGTCCTGTAAAAGAGAACTCTGCTGTCTCACTAACTTTTACAAACTCACTTCCTTTGATGAGTTGAATTCCATGCCAAAAAAAAAAAATTCTATATGGTGGCAAGTTAGACATGATTCTGGGCCAGAATTTATGCATGGATTGGTATGTCCAGTATGATTTACTCTGAGGTGATGTAATACTTGCCAGTAGAATTCTGGGAAGAGTTTGGAAAGTAATAATAAACAAACATTCTCCTTACAAGAAGTGATGGGGGTTCTTTCTCGCTTCTATTTTTATTTGTCAGAGAAGTATCCATCTGATGTAAACATTGATTGCTAGTAGAATGTTTTGTTTGTACCAAATTCCTTTAGAAGTGTGAGTAGGATGTATTGGGCAAGCCCCGTAGTTCAGTTTCTTAAATCTCTTGGGGGTGGAGACGGAGGCTAGTTGCTGTCTATGTTGTTAGATACTCCAGCAGTTATTAACTTGTAAGAATCATCAACTGCCTGTTTCCCACACCTAAGAAAATGAGGAAAAGTGCTCAGGATCCATCTGGGTAAAAAGCACAGGCTAGGCATGAGATCATTATCACGAGTGACACATTGAGGCCATGTTGCTTCCATGTTTTCTAAGTTCCATTCAACCAGGGATTGTTAATGAAGGATTTCCATTGGATAATTTTGTTTTTTTTTTTCTGTTTCAAGTTTCAAGATGCCTGTCTGGATCATATTAGTGTTGCAAGAATTTACCCAAGAGGGTTTTGTTCCTTAACTTGATTGGAAAGGGGCGTGAGGAGAGTGGCCGTCTTTGTGGGAAACAAGATTTCTTTTAACTCCACTATTTTAAATGTGTGTGCAAAAAGTTTGAGAAATCTTTTTTTTTAATGTGTAGTTTATTTTGTTTTATATTTTTCAAACTGTGGTCTGTATAAATTGCCAAAAACATATTTGTTAGACAGACACCAAAGCCAGCATCCTTTAATTATTCAGAATTACTGTCAGAAAAGCAAAAATAATAAATGTCATATTGAAAACAATAAAAATTTTGATGGGAGAGAGGAAAATTCAATTTTGAAATGTAGTTTTCTTCTTACCTTGATTATTCATCGCCACCATCTCCTTTAGTTCTTTAGAACTCTAATGCTATGTTTATCCTGTTACATTCTTGTTTTTTTCTTTGTGATAATGACTTCAATGTATGCCTACTTCCAGACGGCATAGAGATGTTTCATCAAATTGACAGAAAAATAGCATTGATGAATTTTAAAAGTTTCTTATTTCCACTGGATTTCAGTGTACTTTGTGATAGCCAGTGCTGTCCGCCTCCTTTATATCTGGTGGCATGAGCTATGAATCTCCAAGTTCATTGGCACCTCTGTGTTCTGCATGTCACAGCAATGAACTCAGTATCTCAGAGTACTCAGCCCCAACTCACTATCAGTACTGTCATATGCTGATGTCCCCATTTATATTTTCATGGACCCCAGTGGTCATATATGACACAAGAAAGGCAGGCTTTTTTGCATATCATCCAACAGAGGAATGTTAAACATAATGACTTTTCCGGAAGATAACAATCAATGAAATTAGACTTCCTTGTCTCTTTCTCATGGATTTCATGGACCACCAGATATTGAATAGTATGGGAAAATGCTCACTGTCCTCAGGGAGTAACTACAGAATGAGTCATTGTTGCATAGGAGAGTTGCCTCAGTTTCTTTCCTCCTTACTGTAAAAAAAAAAAAAAAAAAAAAAAAACTCTGGCAAAAACAACTTAAGGGTAAAGAGTTCTTTTCAGCCCACAGTTACAGAGTACAGCCCACTGTTGTGAGGAAGCCAAGGGACATAATCTAGAAGAAGCTGTTCTCTTCACACCCACAATTAAGAACCAGATGTACTATGATGCTTAGCTTCCTTTGTCTATTTAGACCACCCAGGGATCCCGGCTAGGGAATGGTGCCACTCACAGTGGGCTGGCCTTCCCATCCTACTCAACACAATCAACATAAGATAATCCACCACTGTTATACCCAGGGGCCCATCTGCCAAGTAATTCTAGATTATTTTAAGTTGACAACACTAATCATTAAGATTGGTCATATGACAAATTAGCTATTGAACAACCTAAAGAAAGGGGGCAAAAAAAAAAAAAAAAAAAACCTTCATGGTTCTATGGACTTAGCAAAGATGTGTGGGACTCCAGAGACTATGGTGGGCCTCTTTTTTCAACAAATAAAAATCAGGGGAAAAAACTAAAATCATTTTCATATATCATTAAATTCATATTTATACTCATTAAACTCATATTTATGATATCTCTAAAATCAAACATATGCTCCATATAAAACTAAGGGGATAACACGACGTAAATAAACATCTTTAGTAAATAGCATTTCTAATGTGTTTACTGAAAACTTTAGTTAGAGTCTGTGGGGAGGAGAAAGGCTGGAAAGTTCCAACTTTCATACCTAATATTTCCATATTCTTACAAGACCTTAAAAAATTAGAAGAAAAGTCTAACTGCCCTGGATAATGGAAGATATCTGTGTAGTCTGTCACGCACAAAGTTCAAATTATGGATAACTTTCCCATAGGTTAAATAGAGTGTAAACAGAGTAAACTTCTTTGGAGGAAATTATTGCTAGATCTGCAAAAGTTTTAGGTTTTCAAGTGAGGAGTGGAAAAAATTCAGTGTCAGAAAAAACTGTCATTTATTATAGTCCACAAGTGGATAAAATTTTTTCCAAGAGAGGGCGGGGGTGGGGCTGGCAATGGGGAAGATGGTTTCCAACGCAGACAAGCCTAGATAATAAGATTCTAATACTTTATGTTGTACAAAGCAGCTTTGGTACATAAATGTGGGAAAACATATATCTGACATCTACTTCCCCAGTTCTGTATTTCTATGTAAGTATCCATGGCTTCCCAGAATGCTGTTTGTAACATTCATGGAGAGTCTGTCATATACTGTTCACGTGCCTTGACTAGAATAGCACAGATCTAGAGGAGGAAACAAAAGAATATTTGAACTCTTCTAGAGTTCCTAAGTATCTCAGTGTTTCAAATGCCAGGAAATACATCACCTTACTTCTTCCTATTTGGTTATCTAAAGAAAAGTATAAGGGCATAGATTCTAATTTTTAGAAAATTTAGAAAGATTCCTAATTAAATAAATGTCTCCGATATTGTTATTGTATTACTTTTGCTAATTATATAACTTAGAACTTGACTCCTGTCCTGAACCCCACATATTCCAAGGCCAGCTAGTTATAAATGGCATTTAAATGTTATTGTACACAGTTCCCCTTTTTAAAATGTACTGTTTAATTGATTATGCAGTAAAAGCATTTCTTATTGAAGCAGTCAAACACATTAATTTTTCCAAACTATACTTCTGTATGGGGTACATAAGCACTACCTCCATTTCCCAAAAGCATATGTCTTACATGGCTTCTACATTCTTCTAGTGAGTGTGTTTACGTGGGTGTAAAATACATATAGCAAAGTTACTGAAGCACCGAAGAAGGGTTAGCTGACTCCCCACCTCCATTTCATCAGTGCTTTAAGCTTCAAGACAAGTATCTCTTTGTTTTCTCTCCTTGAATACTGAATCCTAACCTCACTATAAAAGACAGGGTAGGATGCTGCAAACTGACCGTGTCTCAGTTAGATTTACTACATAAAGAAGATATGCTTGACTCTCTTCATACTTCAGAAGGCACTTGCCTGATGGAGTATCTCTCAGCAGATGCATTGCTGAGGGCTTGTGTTATCATGGAGTCTTCCAACTTTAGGAGCCCACATCTGATATCCAGTGGAAGATCTTGCAGGGCACAAAGTTCACATTATTCTAGTTAGCCTAATCTCCTTTTTCAGCAATTGAAAGTGTCTATACCACCTCCATCATGCCCCTTGTCTCCAAAGGCTCTTAGGATTAAGAAAGACCTTTGTAGAACCTGCCAGATGGTTTGGTAGGAAGGAGCCTTCTACAAGTTTAATGATCTGAGTTTGATCAGAGGAACTCACATGGTAAAAGGAAAGAACTGACTTCTTAAAGTTGTCGTCTGCTTTCTGCTCATATGCACAAGGTAGCATATGTAAACACACACACACACACACACACACACACACACACGCTGCACATGCTAATAAATGTAATTTTAAACAGTGACTCTTGTAGACTAGACAGTCCTACACCAAGGTGTTTACAGCCAGCTCTCTTCCCTCTTACACCTTGTAAAGATGCTATAAAAAGAGCTTTTCTTTTCTCAGATTAAAGGAGAAAAATCATAAGGCCCAAACTAGCTTCTGTGGGCAGAATGCTGCCAAGCCACTTCTGGATATTATTACTAACTTGCGTCTGAGAGTCCACAGAAGTGAGAAATTCATGGGATGCAACCTCTCAAGGCTTACATTAAAAATCAAATGTCCTTTTCATAGAAAAGTTCACAATTCTCCTTTCCACTTGGACCATTTCCTGCTTGCTTTGGGCAAGCACTCCTCTGAGCTACATTCCTACTTAGCCCTATGTTCTTTCTTCTTACCCAGAATGAAATTTTTACAGAGACCTAAGGTGCTGTACCTCTCCAATATTATTAAAATGATTTGTCCTTTTCAAGGTATATTAATGTGAATTCATTTTTTCTACTTCCATACTCACTTTCAAACAACACTGTTCTTGGTGAGGAAGCCTTCTTGCTACATCTGCACCATCAGGGTTCTCCTAATCTCTCTTATTGACAGGTCTGGCTAAGTCTCTGCTTCCTGAACAGCTATGTTCCTTCACAGAGCAGTTTTTCTTTGAATTTTAGAGAGTAGCATAGAATAGGAGTACTGCTGGTTTATAAGGAACATTGAAATCATGACATTTTCATAAAAATTCCAGGACTTAGAATTTGTAATATTAATCCTGTCACTCAGACTCAGAAAGAAAAAGAAAATCTTTTTTTCTTTCTTATATCCAGATCCTATCTATAACGTATATGTATTCATATGTAAACATATATGAGTGTGGGCAAATAAGGATATTTAGAAAGTGATGGAGGAAGGATAATATTAAGTGTTGTGGAAAGATGGAATACAGGCAAAGGGCCATAAGTGGCAGAAGAAGATACAAGCCTAATTGTTTTTCTGGTTTCAACTCTATCATAATTCCTTTTCTTTTGCTATGTTCAAGTGCGAAAAAAATCAACTGATACTAAAATATAAATCCCTAAGCAAAGCTCTGTATCATCATAGTGGCCATTGTAGCTATAGAGACAATAGCTTAGATGTGAAGTTTCAGACTTGGTCCCGTTTGCTTGAGTTGTTCCCTTGATCTAGCTTCATATTGTTTGTGTGTGAGTTCATTACAACAGCGTTTGAAAATCCATATCCAAATAAATTCCATCTACACCATCTGTTCACACGATCCCTGGATTTTATGTTTATTTCATCATTTAGTATTTAAAAGTGAAAACTAGAGCCTATCTTAGCAAAGTCAAAGGGTCCGAGTCAAAAGGAAAGGTCGGTAGAGGAGTCTGAGGATCATGCTACATTAAAGTAGAAGAGTCCCTTGAGACCTAAGGTTCTTTACTTTAAAAGAAAAGAATAGAGAAACAGACAAGTTAAGGTCTTGGAAGTATTCTCAGATATACTTAGAGTACCTTTAAGTGAGTAGATTTATGTGTTCTTCTAGCCTCAGACTTCTCCAGAAGAAGATAGAAGAAGGCAGCACTTCCCTAGTGAGCTTTATGCTTACACAGGTTAGAAATCATTAGAATAAATGGCCAGCTGATAAGTTTCCTTTTTTCTTTCTTTCTTTCTTTCTTTCTTTCTTTCTTTCTTTCTTTCTTTCTTTCTTTCTTTCTTCCTTCCTTCCTTCCTTCCTTCCTTCCTCTCTCTCTCTCTCTTTCTTTCCTTCTTTCTGTGGGGCATGTGAATCAGTTCCTCAAGAGGACTAAGATATTGCCCCAGCTAGATGACTGTTATGAAGCTTCTTGTGTCTCAGACTGTATATCCCAAAGTAAGATTTGCAAGCAACATTAAATTCAGTATGATATTCCCTATAACACGGTTGATAAAATTTGGTTTTCGATGCTTTGAAGAGATATCAATGAGAAACAGCTTTGCAATGGTTAACAGCAATGGATTCAAGAAAGCTTTTTGGCAATAAAAAAAAAATTCACCAAATGGTTGTTTTCATGATAGTCTAGATATTAGTTATATTTCAAAGAATTGTTCCTATTTGTACATATATGGTTTCTGGAAAATAATTCTGGAAGGCTAGAGACATTTCATGGTTACCACAATTTTATGCACAGCCTAAAATATGAACATGATAAGAAAAGCAATCCAGTGGAATGAAGAGACTCACAGATTTTTAAAGTAACTTCTCCCACTCAGAGTTCTCTGCCTAAGAAAACCATGCCGACCCTCATCCTGCCTGTTTCTAGTGGTATACGGGTCCTCCATGAATCAGTTCACTTACAAATTTTATATATTGATGATTAACCCTCACTAGAAAGAAGTACCTAAGAATCCCATGTCCTCACTCAATCTATTGTTTGTGTGTGTGTGTGTACTTATACCTGTTTCTGCGTCTGTATTTGTGAAAGTCAGAGAGCTAGCAAGATGACTGATTATGAGAGGAAAGGAATATGTCTTAATAGAAGGGGACAAAGGAGGGAAAGATGCAACACATCTATAAATAACTGCCTTTATGTTTGTAAGTTCCTTTTTTTTTCCTCGAGACATTAGTTAGCCAAGAACATAATGATTTTTTTCTTTGAGTAATCAAAAGTATATCTTTAAATTCACATGACATTGGAGTATCTATAAATTTGTACACACACACACACACACACAAGCACACATAGACACATGCAACTATATATTTAAATCTATATTTCACATGTAAGGCAAATCTACATCACTCGTCTTTCTACCTCTAGTTTATATAGCTTCACATACTGTCATGATTTTAGTTTTCTTTGTGGCTACATACAATCCCATTGTATGCAAATGTCACATATATTTACTCATGTTTCTAGCTATCTAGGGTCATATCATTTCTAGGCCATTGGAAATAGTATATATTAAACATGAATATGCAGGTATTGGTGTTATGTATATTTGAAGTATTTGGGGTATAAACCCAAGGGTAGTATAACTAAGTCATATCATAGTTTTATTTTTATTCTTTATTTAATTTGGTTGGTTGGTTTTAGTGTTTGCTTGGGTTTTGTTTTGTTCTGTTTGTTTGTTTAAGAATCTTTATCTGTTCTCCATAATGGTTGCTAAGTTCACACACTCATGTGGTTTCTTTCTAGGGTACAAGTTTGGTTCAACATGCAAATCAATATATATGAATATATAAAATGCAGTATACAAATTGACTTTAGGACAGAAATCACAGGATCATCTGAATAAACACAGAAAAAGTCTGACAAAGATCAATATCCTTTCATGATATAAAGCCTCAAAGAAACTAGGAATAAAAGGAACATTATTCAACATAACAAAGTTTGTTAGTGACAAACTTAAAGGCAATGGTTGTAAAAAGGAGAAACTGAGAGTATTTCTTTAATCAGAAACTAGACAGAATTCTCACTCTCTCCACTCTCATTCAATATAGTACTTGAACTTATAGCAAGAGAAATTAAGCAAAAAGAAATAGAGTGGATTTAAATTGGAAAAGAAAATCAAATTATTCCTCTTTGCAGATATCATGATCTTATTCTGAAAAGATGCTGAAGACTTCACCAAAACCTCTTCCACCTACAAAACACTTCCGGTAAAATAGGAAGCAAAGTCAGCATGCAAAAATCAGGAGCATTCCTATATATTAATAACTACCTTGCTGACAGAGAAGACAGAAGGGTTGAATGTCATTCACAAGAGCTTAGTCAAACATACACAAACAACAACAAAACTCTAGGAATAAAACGAGCTAAATAAGTGAGAGACTTATACAGTAAAACATCAAGGTATTGAAAATAGAAATAGAAGAAGACCATAGAAGATAAAAATACACCTTCTGGTCAAGGACACCACAAGAAGATCTACAGTCAACTACCCTGGGCCCATGGACACTCACTGAGACTGAACCACTAACCAAACAACATGCATGGACTGGACCTATGCTCCTTATGCGTATGTAGCAGATGTACAGCTTGGTCTTCATTTGGGTCTCCAAGAAATTGGAGTGTGGTTGTCTCTGACTCTGTTACCTACAATTGGATCCCCTATCACTAACTGGACTGTTTTGTTGGACCTCAGTGGGAAAAGATGCTCTTAGGTCTACTGTGGCTTGATATCCCAGAGTGGGATGGTATATAAGAGGGCTTCTCTTTCTCTGTGAAGAAGGGGAGGAGGTAGTGGGGGGGGTTGTAAGGACGAGAATGGGAGGAGAAGAGGACAGGGGGCAATCAGGATATAAAGCGAACAAAGAGATGTAGAAATAAAGATAGATTAGATAGATAGGTAGATAGATAGAGAAATAGATAGATAGATAGATGGATGGATGGATAGATAGATAGATAGATAGATGATAGATAGGACACTTCCTTCATGCTCATGCTCATGGTTTGGTACAATTAATACTGTCAAAAAAATGGCTATGTTATCAAAAATAATATACACATTTAACTCAGTTGTCAAATTCCAATGATATTCTACTGAGAACTAAAAAAACAACAACCCCCAAATTCACACTGAAGTATAAAAGCCCCTAGATAGTCAGGTAATGGATACATATCAGAACGAGCAATGTTGAAGGTGAAGGTCTCACAGTGTTTGGCCTCAAGTCATTACAGATCCACAGTAACAGAAAAATCATGGTTCTGACACAAAATCAGACCTGCAAACTAATGGAAAAGAACAGAGCGTGCAGAAATAAGATCACACAGCTATAGCTGCTTAATTAAACTTGTTTTGAAGGGCTGTTTGTAAACATGCAATTTTGCTTCTTCATGATTTGCTTCCATGCTTTAATGCACTTTAATTTGGCTAAAGATGTTAAACATTATTGCCTGCATCTTTCAGGCATTTGTACATCTTTGTTTTAGAGGTATCTATTCGGTTCATGTGGCCATTTATTAGATTGTTGTATACTAATACATGGTTCTCCTCTCTCTCTCTCTCTCTCTCTCTCTCTCTCTCTCTCTCTCTCTCTCTCTCTCTCTCTCTCTCTCTCTCTCTGTGTGTGTGTGTGTGTGTGTGTGTGAATTAAGTTTACTTCAAAATAGTAACAACAGCAGAACCACAACAGAGAGGCTGAGAACCCAGCTGTTGCTTGGCCTCTGAGGCTGGTGCCTCAGCAGTTGGATAGTCCCTTAGTGACTGTTTCAGTAGAGAAGCTAAGATTCTTGTAGTGGCCCTCCATGAGGATCAGGGCTGTAACAGTCCAAATCTGGCACCAACAAACTAGTTCTTCGAGAGCCATTGGTCTTCAGTTAAGGACTGAAGCCTGAACTACTGCTTTTTAAATCAGTAAAGGAATTGTCCCAACAGCATCAGGGTCAATAATTCCAAGGCAGGAGATAAGCCACACTCTTCTTTCTGCCCATCATACTCATCCACTCCTTTTTTAAATCTGCGCAGCTTCTAGAGGTGCTGCCTACATTTGAAATAAGACATCCTACGCTAATTAGTTCAATTAAGACAATTTCCCAATTGAAGCTCATGACTCATGATTCTGATTTGTGGCAAGTCGACATTAAAACAACCATCACCATTAGTAACTCTTTTTAGTACTTAAAATTTTGAACTCTTTGTATGCCCCAGATATTGAACTTCTGTTGATTAAATATGAACTAATAGGATTAATTCATGTGGGAAGTCTTATTTTAAATGTAGACAGCATCTCTAGAAGCCGCCCAGATTAATTTCTTCACTCTATTGACTATTAGTTCTTTCCTGTGTAGTAGCTGTATGGTTCTTGCAACTGAAGTTACCCACTCCTGTCACTGTTTTTCAGGTGATTGTAATCCTTTTCAAATAACTCTTGCCATTGCCTGTATCTTAATATGGTTTTCATTTGTGTTTCTTCAGCCGTTACAAAGTTTCCAATATTACATTAAGGTTTTGGATCCATTGTAAATGAAATGGTTTCATTGTAAGAGATAAAGATCTGGGTTCAATCTTATATATAGACATAACTAGTTTCCCCAATTTCCTTTGTTGAAGAGACTGTCTTTTCTCCAGTGTGTGTTTCTGACACTTTCTTGAAAACCTTAGAAGGCTATAACTCTCAGGATTACTTCTGGGTCCACTATTTTATTCCATGGTATATTTGGTGTATGTGTGCACTTGTAATGTTTTTGTTACTTAGCTCTCTAATATAAAGTCAAGCATTTTGATATTTTTAGTTGATAATTTGCTTTAATATTTCTATTGTTTTGACTATTTAGAGTAATTTTATTTTTACATAATAAAATTATTTTCTCTACTGTGGGAGAATGTTATTGGAATTTTGATAGTGACTGCATTTAAACTATAGATTGGTTTTAGTAATACAAGTAATATACTCATTGAACAATAATAATTCTTCTTGTTCATGAACATTGAGATATTCTATGTTCTAGTGTATTCTACAGTTCCTTTCTTGAGATCATTATAGTTTTCATTGTATAGCCTTTTAATATCTTTGGTTAAGGTTATGCCTACATATGTGTCATATATTATGGATAGAATTGTTTCCAAACTCCTTCTCGGTGAGTTTGCTATTGTTGTAGGAAAAATGTACTGTTTTTATATGTTGGTTTTTATCTTGATGTTTTGATGAAAATATATATAACATCTTAAAATCTTTTGTTAAAATATTTTAAATATTTTAATTTTATGATTATCTCATCTGTAACCATGGATGATATGACTTGTTTCTTTCTTATTTGTGTTGATTTTATTTCCTTCTCTTGCCCTGATGTAGTAAGGTGCCAACACCATATTGAGTAAGATTAGTTTGAATGAATACTCTTGTCACACTCTTGTCAATATTCAGCATAATTTTAACTTGTTAACTACCCCAGTGTTATATGTAGTCTTTACTGATAAATTTCAATATTGTTATATGTGGCCTTTGCTGTGTTTATCATGAAGAAATGTTGAATTTTATCAAATGATTTTTGTGTAAGCATTGCCATTATCATGTGTTATTGATTTGAAAATATTGGGGTGACTTGGAATATTGAATCTTTCTAGAGGAGCTATTGGCCTTGGTGGCACTAAAGCTGCCTCAGGCCTGTGGCTTCCAATCGTTGTCTTTTGTATTTCAAGAATGAGATTCACAGTCCATAGAGGATGTGTTTCAGAGAAGTTTATTATAGATTTATAGATGGAAGTTTAAGAGGGGAGAGAGAGAAAAAGAGGAGAGGAGGGGGATAGGTAGAGGGAGCATAGAGAGGGGGAAATGTAGAGTTTCCATATAGCAGGAGAGGTTCAAGAAATAGCATTCCATTGATCTGTTTGTCTCAGGCCTTTTAAAGGACTTAATGTAGAAACTGGGGTGAGGTCTGTGAGGCAGATGAGCCTGTCAGTCCAGCTGGCTCCTTTCTGATTTTCCATCTCACTGTCTCTGACTTTCAGTCTCACTGTCTTCTGTAGCCTTATATAGTCTTGTATAGGCAAAGGGACTCCTAATGGATCACAAGCAGGAAGCAGAACTCTCTTCTGGTTAATCTGGCTTGAAGAGACGACGTTCTCAGGACTGCTGCATTAGGGCCGCTGTCCTGTTTGCAGCAGAGTATTGTTTTTTGATGTCTACTCACAAGAACACTGGGATATTCTGGTAAGAGTTTGGAAAGTAATTCTTGCCCTTTTTAGAAGTAGTCAACCCATTTAAATTCCTTTGCAATGAAAACAAATGGCCAGTTGCAGTAACTCATGTCTTTAACAATGAACACCCATTAATGAAAACCACCAATGTGCTTACTGTTAGAAATATGGTCAAGGTTGCAAGGAAAGAGGCCACAAACTCCACTGGAAGTGTGTCTGGACAAAGCAAAGTTTACTCTTGATCAGAGGGTACCCTTGAAAGATGGAACCATTGACATATGAAGCACATGTTGTTTATATTATCAAGTGGTGACTGTGACTTTCCACGTTGGCTGGGGTCCAACCTCACCACGTTGTCCAATCAGCTTGTCTGAAAAGAATTGGTGCATAGGGAATGAAGGAAGAAGGGGAAGGGAGTCACCGTCCCAAAGAGAAAAGGGTCACTGCTCCCGGCCATAAGATTCCTAGAATAGACCAGTGGGCTTCTGTGTAGACCAAGGTTTTAGTGGGTGGGAAGAATTAAAGCATTTGCATAAAAATTTTACAAGTTAAGGGGGTGAGGTGGAGGGGTGGGGGGAGGGGGGACGGCAGAGGAGAGGGGTGGCAAGGCAGAAACAAAATAGCAGAAAAGCAAGCAGATTTTATATGACCGGGAGCAGGGTGGAGTCTTTGAGCTCAAACAGGCTGTTCTGATGGACTGCCCTTGCTTGAGGTAGTTGACCTTGGGTGGGGTGGATTGGGGTGGTGTGGGGGATGGAGATTAAGAGAGAGATCTAGTAAACAGAAACTGGCCTTTAGTCTTCTGTTCAACCATTCTGTTTACTCAGCAAGAGTTCTTCTGTTGAGGACATCATCACCAGCCTGCCAGGGCGGGGATGGGGAATGGGGAGCACTTTGGACTGACCTAACAAGTCGTTTTTTATCCCTGTCGTCATTGCTCTATTTTAGCATCATCAGAAACAAAACCGAGTAGATCCTCAAATTTCGAGTTCGAGTTTTGTTTTCTGTGTTTGTAAATTGTGGGGGATGACAGGAAAAGCTGCTTCCAGCATCGGTGCTCCTGGAAGGATGGATTAAGTGTGTGTCTGTACGTGTGTTCCAAGATTTGAGAAGAGCACTTAGCCGAGAGGCTGCAGGGAAAACGACCAGCGTGTGGTCCAGAGATCTCAGCTCCAGGATGGGCACAGTTTCTCCTTACAGGGTGAAAGAGCACTGAAGAGCAAAGATTACTTCTGCAAACAGCAGATCCAAATATTTGTCTTTTGTTTCCCTTGTATAAGGAGGAAATGGAGAAAATGAAACAGTAACTAAGCTTGTGATTCAGGAATCAGGATGAGGGTATGGGAGGGGTTGCCGCTCCCAGCTCTTTCCAGGGTTCCAGCAGATAGAAAAAGGCCAGTGTATGTGACTCTGATAACCTTGACCTTCACAAGCCTCCGCCGCTACACCTTCCCTCTCTTCCCTATGCTTCCTCAGGCCCCATTCTGCACCTCTGGCTTTATTTTATTTCTTTCATAGACTCTAAAAATGCAACAGAGAGGAAAAAAAAAATGTTGTTGGACCTGCCGGCAGCACCTATGCCCTCCAGTCGTAAGCTGACAAAAATGTCAAGAAACTGACAGTAAAATATGCGAAGGCGAAGCCCTTGTGAACAGAGTGAACCTCAGTCTACAGGGTGTTTTCGCAGCACCGTGTCACCATCTTCAAACAGAAATTACAGTTGGTGGCTTCATCATTTTTAACATCACTTGTTAAATGGTACACTATGCAAAGGATAGAAAGACCAGTACAAGGGAAGTCTCTGAAGATAGAATGAGAGGAAGTAGACAGGAAATAGAAGTAACTCCTCCCTCCACCCTGAGCAAATGAAAGGTGGGGCCGTCACTGCCACCTCTGGTTTCACCAGACAGAGGCAACCACCAAACCCACCACCATCTACTTAGTCTTTAGTTGAAAATCTAAACCATATATTTTATACTTTCGTTTTTGGCCAGCTTAGTATTTTAGGCAACCCTAGAGTTCCTTGGCGTGGTCTAGTATCTACTCCCTATGGTTCCAAATGGTCCTGACGAATAACCCACCTTAATTCTACAAGGAAGTTGTGCTTATTTTGTCCTCTTTTGCAGAGATCATAAAACCAGTGAGTTTCAGAAAACCCTTTTTCTCAAGAATCAGTTTTTAGTAACAAAGCTGGCATTCAGATCTGCATTTCCTGATCACAAGCAACACTCTTCCCATGAAGTTCACCAAGGAGTGCGGTGGGAGGATGGATGAGGGGGAGGGGGCTCCTCACACTTGATTTCTTTAATAAACATCTTTACAAGCTATCATTTTAAATGGTGAACACATCTTGGGGCACATTCTAAATGAGAGCTGCAGATATTCCGGTATTTATGTGTTTGAAATTGCATCTCACTTTTTCCCAATCTTCAACGACTGAAGACACTCATAAACACGCTTTATTTCCTTACATTTTAGCATGGTGAGAAAATAAGGCACATAGGAATGAAATGTCCTGTTCGGTTAAACTAATAACCACAGTATCCTTGTAAAAACAGGAAACAAAATCCACATAAAACAACTCCATCAAAGCAGGCTGGATACTCCCTAAAGACATTAGCTATCAAGGATATATTTATAATTGATGGTTTTGAAGTGTAGCTGAAGTGCCCCACTGAAGGGTTGGGGTATGCATAACTCAATTGCACATAAAATTGACAACTTTTGGCCTTTAGAGAAAAGGAGACAGAGACAGACAGAGAGACAGAGACAGAGAGACAGAGGGGAAGAAAAGAAAAAGAAAAGAGATGCACATTTGGAAGCACACAGGACTCAATTGCCCTTGAAATTTGCACGCAACATTTGCCATAGGCAATTAATCTGTATGCAGAGAAAAGGGAGGTCCCTGTAACGTTATGTGACTTCCTCCATGCCATTTAGCCTGTGCCTTAGCTTAGCCATTAGCAAGATAAAGATGTGTGGTTTTCCTTGCCCCCTCTGCCTGAGAGACAAGTCCCCTTCTCCTGAGATGGCATGGGATAATCTACCCATCTCTGCTCTGATCAAAGCTGTAAAGAGAGTCATAAAACTGCCATTGAAATCCAAATGTCATATCAGTGGAAACGGCTAAAGTCCTTAAGGGTTCTTGTGATAACCTCTTAATGTTCAAGTAGACCCCCGAGGGAAGGGCAGGCACACATTTCTCCTTCATGTTGTCCACTGTGGGCTTGGTACACTGCCAGAAACTTCCAATGTCCACACAGAACTCACCCCTTTAAATAGTCCTTCGTAAATGTCATTATTCCTTTAAAAGCAGATTGTGGGGAAGAAAGAATAACAGCTTTGATACAATTAACATATGAATAGAAAGATGTGCCCAGGTATTGCAGAGGGATGGCTAGTGAAAATTGAAGCTGCCGAACAAAAGGAGCCTGATTGGATTCTGAGGTGAGGTGACTGCACCCCTTTGCTTCAGCAGTGGTTCACTGTGTTCTCACGCAGCTGAGGCCACTTGTTCAAAACTTCGCAAAAAACATTATCTTCAATAGTTCTTTTCTTTTCTTTCTGTCTTTTTTTTCTCCTGCTTTATTGACTTCATTACATCCGACACTTTGCATTTCTTTTGAGTAAGGCAAGTAACCTTTGAGGAAGTAACTTTTATTTTGGGGAGAAGCAAGCCCCTTGGTTCTTGTGAGCCACTAACAGCAACATTTGTGATCAAATGTAATGGGTCAGCAATCCATCACATGGTATGGAAACATCAAACCTGGAAACAGATACACAAAAGAAAAGCAGAAGTATTTTCTATAGATTTTTTTTTCCTCTTAGAGGGAATAAAAATATTTCTATTCTGCATGCCAAGAAATTTGAACCTGTAGAGTTCTCTCTCTCTCTCTCTCTCTCTCTCTCTCTCTCTCTCTCTCTCTCTCTCTCTCTCTCTCTCTCT
>NW_021604712.1:4005843-4050361 GCF_004785775.1 Grammomys surdaster | reverse complement strand
TCTCTCTCTCTCTCTCTCTCTCTCTCTCTCTCTCTCTCTCTCTCTCTTTCTCTCTCTCTCTCTCTCCTTCTCTCTCTCTCTCCTTCTCTCTCTCTCTCTCTCTGTACAACTAGGAAAATTAATTTATGTTGGGAAACATTCAATGTCTTCATGTTGTGCCAGAAGCTGAACACTTACTTTCAAGAGTTTATTTGAAGCTTGCACTGTTGTAGTGATGGCAGGCAAGTTATCAACTTTAGCACTCATGGAAGTGATTTTGATCAGGAGACTAATGAGAAATTAACTACAACTTTTGTCTCTCTTCACTAGTTTCCTTTTTTGTTTCAGATAATCTGTGTCTCTCATGTCACATATTGCATGCAGTTAACCAGGTCTGAGAAAGGAAGGCATCCTACAGGAATCAATTGCTTTTAAAACTGTACAGGCTTCGTATACTGGAGAATCCTGAGTCTTCCTTTAGCACATAATCACTATGCTACACCCCTGAAATGAGTTTCACCAATCCTTTAAAAACACGTCTTAGGTAATTCTTCCCAGTTTTTCTCCTAGTGGCTTTCTTCTCAGTATTGGTTATGGGGTCTGGAAACTGAACACAATACATGTTAGATTTGGGGTCATTGTCATGTCTGTCATGGACCTACAGAGGCCTTATGGTGATTTGAATGAAAATGGTCCCATAGGATTATAGGAAGCATTACCAGTAGGAGGTGTGGCCTTTGTGGAGGAAGTGTGTAGGAGGAGGCGAGGGCTTTGAGGTTTCAAAAGCTCAACCTAGGCCTATTGGCTCACCCTTCCTTCCTGCTGCCCAGGGATCTAGATAGAGAATTCTCAACCCCACTCCCTGCAGCTTTCCATGCTTCATACCAAGACCATAAAGGACTAAAGCTCTGAATTGTAAGATAGCCCCAAGTAAATGATTTTCTTTATAAGCCTTTCCAGCTGGGTGTGGTGATGCACGCCTTTAATACTTGAGAGGCAGAAGCAGGTAGATCTCTGTGAGTTTGAGGCTAGTTTGGTCTACAGAGGGAATTCTGGGAACATTACACAGAATAACCCTATCTCAATAGAAAGAACAAAAGAAAGAAAGAAGGGGGGAAGGAAGGAACAAAGAAAGGAAGGAAGGAACAAAGAAAGAAAGAAACAAAAGAAAGAAGAAAAGAAAAAATAAAGATAATGAAAAGGTTTTCTTCTGTAGTCATAATATCTCTTCACAGCAATAGAAACCCTAACTAGGGCATGCTTTCTATTAGCAGAGCTACATTTGCTGGGTAGGTATCTACTGTCAGTAGGACATGGCCCCTGTACTCTACAGGCTGTAGTGAATTACCACTAAATCTTGATCACAGGATTTACTGAGTGTTATGGTTTTAATAGGTATGGCCTCTATAGACTCAGGTGTTTGAATGCTTGACTCATAGGGAGAGGTACTATTAGAAGGAAGTTTATGGAAGGAAGTGTGTCACCATGGGGATGGGTTTTGAGGTATCTTATGCTCAAACTACAGCCAGCGTGGCACACATCTTCTTCTGCTGCCCTTGGATCAAGATGTAGACCTCACAGGTCCTTTTCCAGAGCCCTGTCTAGCTTTGCTCTGCCATGTTTCCCCATCGTGATGATAATAGACTAAACCTCTGGAACTATAAGCTAGCCCCCATTAAATGTTTTCTTTTAAAAGAGTCGCCTTAGTCATGGTGTCTCTTCACAGCAATTGAAACCTTAAGATATTGAGGAAAAGAATAAATCTTGATACAACCTCTAGTGTTGCAAACAGAAAGCATTATACAGACCACAATAAAACTACACTGACCACCAATTATTTTTTCTAGTATGATTTTTTTTTCTTGTGAAGATTGACTTTTGACAATCTTATCTTCCCATTTCTTTCAGAATTCATTCCCTTTCTATTTTTACTGTCCTATTCTTCCATCCTTTGCTATTTTTCTGACTTGAAGTTCCTGCTATTATATTAAGCTAATATAAGTCATAAGTTCATAAATCTACAGTCTTACTTCAGTCTGTGACCATAGCTTTTTAATCTTCTATTAGAAATAAGAATATCACCTTTCTTATAAAGATCAGCCACTCAGCCAGTGCCTTTAAATGCCTTCTTGACATCTTTAGATGCCTTCTTGACATCTTAAATGCCACAACCACAAAGTGTCAAGGTAAACAAAGCTAAAGAGCTCTCCAGCAACTCTCTTTATTGTCTCTAAATCTGCAGCAACATTGATATTCACCATTTTGATACTTCTCTCACCTCAGGTCCTTTTGATTCCTATTCTTTCTCTTTGAACTCCAAATCACATATTTGTCTAATTGTCTTTGTCTATGTTATTGCTACCAAACCCAAGCCACTGATTTCTCATCCATTAATTATCACCAACCCCACATTACCATGCTTCCTGCTCTGATATCGATCTATTGTAACTGTTCCCTGGACTTTGAAATCTGAACCTTTGCCTATGGTTGTCTATGCAGCTTTGATTAACAGTCAAGATCTTAATCGCTCACTGTACTTTGGGGCACCATTCTTCTTCACTGGTCATGCCCAGTCAACATTGACTTTTCACACGCTTCAGGTACTAATGAATCTCGGAATCTTTGTATAAGCATTTCCTGTGCCTGGAGCATGCTTTGCTTCAACCTCTGCCTGAGTCAGCCTTATTTCTGTTCTTTCCTAATAAACAAATCCTCATCTTTCACTGTTCACTATTCTTCCCTCCTACTATGGCAGCCCGACTTTACTTATAGCATTTTCCTAGAGTCACATTAGATACGTCTTTCTACATGTATGGTTGTCTGTCTTCCCTATTACATTATGAGCAATCGAGTTCCCTGTGTGAAAATGGCCCTGGTTAACTTAATTGGGTTACAAAACAAAATCAGATGCTGCCATGAACCTAGGAAGGGCATGGGTAAAGACCTGAATTTGGAGAGGAATGGGACGGAGATGTTCAGGAGAGAGTAATCAGAATACATTAACGTGTATGAAATTGACAAATATCAAAATTAAACAATAAATAATCATGGAAGGTCCCAGAGAGTCATCATTATACATAAAACTCAATATTTAGTTCCCAGCGACAGAAATTAAAAACAATTGTATTTTCCTTCTCCAAATGCTTGGGACCTTTCCAGAATGTTTTCCAGTGTCCACCTTTAGTCTAATGTACTTCTTAATGCATAACCAGTACTTAAGCATTATTTATTAGATGGAGGTATGAGTTGTCTATACTGTTCCATTTCTCAGACGAACTCACTCTTCTTCATGACAGATATGTTTTAATCTATGTGTCCCTCTTCCAACCCTATTAAATACATATAGTTAGGGTCTCTACTTAAAGATAGGATTATCCAATGATATTAAGAGTAATTTATTTCCAGCATAGATTAATTAAAATGCACACAATCATCATATTATGCCGTCTGCAAAACCAAAGCCTATGATAAAAAGGTAAAAGTGGACTGTAGGAAAGAAACAAACACTCTTAACTGATAAGATTGTAAGTCCAACCTGTGGACTGAATCATTTCTGTCAACATGTGAAATGTGGTTCATCTCCTGAAGGTCCTTTATCTTTTGAGCCTGCTCCCTAATTTGTCATTTCTAGAATGGATGTCCTAACTCTACCAATGAATGAGAACTTGGATAGATTGTAAACTCAATGAGCCATTAAATAGGTGACAATAATCTTGATAGAAGTTTGGAATATTTAATTAGCACAAAAAATACTCTTAAGCAGTGCGCTCAATTACTTCCACGAATACTCCCCAAAATACCAACCAACTATTTTGCATGTCCATGAAATGATTTCAAAGACATTTAAGAGGGAAAAAGGAGATAATATTTCATCTTTTAATTGAGGACTTGACAAGCTTTTGCATGTCCAGTAATAAAGTCTCAAAGTGAATTCAGTTTAGATCCTTGAGATATTTTTAAAGGTGACATTTCTATCCTCAAGGCCAACATTATAGGAGATCGAGGGAAAGGCTATGAAAACCACTGGACTAGAGAAAGGCAATCATATTGCTGAATACACCCCGTGTGCTCCTTACTGGTTTTTGAGCATTATCTATATTGTGTAAAGACCAGTAAGAGAAGTAAAGAACTGGAACTATCTGCAAATCCTAACTGATGGAAAACCCAAACTTTCAGAATTTGTCTTTTATCATAGGAACAAAAGTTTGGTGGAAGAACCCAATGGCAAGTTTTTGAGCAAAAGAGGAAGAAAGGATAGATGTTTTTATTAACAAGGTCATGAAGTAGTATGTCTAACCTGCTCTTTATCTGTGTATGAGTGTGGCTGGTGTGTGTGTGTATGTGTGTATGTGTGTGTGTGCACACGTGCACATGCCTGTTTCTGGTGTATGACTGTGGGCAAATGTATGCCACATCCTTTGCATAGAAGTCAGAAGAAACCATAGGTGTCAGTCATCTGCATTGTTTACAACAGGGTCTCTTTTTTTTTTTTCTTTTTTGCTTTTGATTGTTTGATTTTTCCAGACAGAATTTCTCGGTGTAACTGTCCTTGAACTCTCTTTGTAGACCAGGCTATCCTTGAACTCAAAGATCTACCTACCTCTACCTCTTGAGTGCTGGAATTACACAGGGTCTCTTATTTACTGCGGTGCACATCATTTTGCCTGCTCTAAAACATCCTGAGGATTGCCCTTTCTCTTTTTGCTTTCTCTCACCACAGGAATTTGAGGAACGTGTGCAAACAATCCTGGATTTTCCTAGGCTTCAGGAGCTCTGAATTCAAGTCCTTATCTTTGTGTGACAATCACTCTACACACTTAGCGATCTCCCCAGCCCTCTTTACCTAACATAAAACTTAATATCTCAGTCAATATAATAGCAAACTCATGACATGATTTCTTAAGGTAAGGCTTCATAACTCCTCCCATACTTTTATTTCTATGCTAAGTAACTTCTCATGGTTGTGAAACAACCATGTAGCATTCGACTTAACATGTATGTTCGACATTGAAATTTTATCTCATGAAACTCCATCAGCTATATTTTTACATTCAGATGCTCACATTATAGTGGCCAACAGAATAAAATGCTTACTCTCAGTGCCATGTAGCTGAGACTCAGGCCTCTGCATGCTTTCCCATCCATGGCTCCCTTCTGTGATCATAGGCCCTGCTGAGGCCTACTCTGGGATGGATGCTAATGCTAAGTGTCATAGATTAACAGTCAAATCCTCTATTCTAAAGTGATGAGTATGCTGGAACTGAGATAAGCTTTTCCCAGCTGTCCAGTATCTTGACATTCCTTCAAATAGTTCCATCACCTGTGAACAATGCAAAGTATTACATCAAATAAGCCATGATCTCAGAATTAATTATGAATTTATACACATACTCATTTATGGATTGATAGAATAATTATCAATGAAGATATGATAGAAGTTAGGTCATAATGTGAGCACACAGAAGATTTTTGAACTTGAGAAAAGTCAAGGAGAAACTTGCTTTGAGTATTTTGGGGAGTAGGGTTGATGAACTCTAGTAAGGCTTTAGTTGGCTTATTTCTTCTCAGTCCTAAATTCATGTATTTTCGATATTTTTTGGTCCAGTTTTTGGAATAACTAGTTTTCCTAAAAAGTTTCCACATAGCCAGTACTTCAGGATGCTTAATGTATTTATTTAGTCTTCTTACACCAAATAATTGATATTTTTTACCAAATAATTGAAAATAACAGTTACTTTGGTGTCCTATATAAAACAAATTATAGAACATCCATTCTGCAAACATCTGCTGCCTCACACCTTTAGCAACCTGAAACAGACAAAACTGATTCATGCAGTGTGAATCCACTTCACCCAAGTACTTAAGGTTTTGTCACAGCCTACTGCGGAATGGAAAGTACTTCTGGAATGTTTTGCTCTCTGACTTGAGAACGCAGATAGATATAATTACATTACTTAAAACTATTGAATCAACACATTTAAATTATAGGTCAATGAATAGCTTATATTTATTTATTTTTAATAATAGAGTTAGTCTCAATAGATAGACCACTCCAAAAGAAAGTCATTTTTCCAAGAGTGCCACTCAGATCTATCCCCTTGGTGACAAAGTACACATACCCACAGTCTTCAGATCATGGATATGAATGGCTGTATTTTCTCCCATTAAAGATTCTGACCTCCAAAAGTCTGATGTATAGAAGCAGTTGACATGCTTTTTGCATCTACTCTTTCTGTCCTTACCTCTCATTAGTCTGTACAAAGTTCTTTTTATGTGAAAGAAACCAATTGTTTTGCAGCACTACATGGTCCAAACAAAGGTGTTTATTTGTATTCCAAGACAGGTCTAGTAGGAATTTGGGTTAAAGAAAATAGAGGGGTGTTCTAATCCTCTTACCCATGGTGATCCTGAACAACCCCAGATCTCAGTATAAAAAAGGAAACATGAGAGGTTAGACGAAGTGCTAGCTTCCTGAATATGACTGAAGAGTATATGTGGTTTTAAATGTCTGAAAAAGGGGAAGATATAATGAAAATCACCACAAAATATATAATAAGTGTAAACACATCAAATATGTTTGAAACCTTGTGTTCTAATGATTAACAGATTGTGATCAGTCCAGAATTCTGGAGAAACATTTGATTTTCCAGAAATCTTGCAGATGTTGCTCAAAACAATGAAGATGAACTGTATGTATGGACCTTAAAAGATCCTCATTATATTCTGATAAGTTCCATATATATATATATATATATATATATATATATATATATATAATAAAATCTTACAATATTTTATCTTTATTTTATTGTTGTATATATGCTGTTGTAAACCTTCTTGCTTTGAGATATGGCAAATCTTATACATTCTATTTGTAAATTATTTTAACTTATTGTGTAAATTGCATATAATCTTTTAATTTTGATATGGAATGATTTTCTCTATATTCATAGAATAGTGGACTTTTCAATTTTCCTCAGAAAAAAAACAAAATTAAAAAAAGAAGATTATCTTCTTGCTATTTTTTCCAGTGTTTTTTTTTTCTTGTTGTTGTTGTTGTAAATTCATTTTGGACCCTTAGAGGGTAAGATTTATAAACATTTAATGCCCTACTTGGCATCTTCTACTGGATTTATGATAATACATGTACAAATATTTCTGATGGATGCCTTGGCAAAATTAGAGATACATGTCATGCTAACAATCTTTTGTTCATTAAGACAATTATTAAGAACATTTGAGGTGCATGAGTCTTTTCTCACTTTTACCTAAGAAGCATTTTTTTATATCATCAAGAACCAAATAAACAAGAAATAGAAATGTAAAAACACAAGGGAAAACTTAAAAATATGCTGAGCATGTATCGCCATCTGGATCTAAAATACTTCCAGCATGCCCATGTTCACTGAACCAGTGATTCTCTCTTGACCAAAATGTGAGCAAAATGTGTGGCTTGCTATGAAGTTACTTGTAGTTCACTGGCAGAAACAGCCTATTGCACAATGGAGTGCCGGCTCACTTCTCTCCCTGTATTATTTACAGAGTAAGTACAAAGTATTTTGTTGCTGATTAGATAGAAAAAGGAAACTCCAGCCAACGGTTTCTCAGAATGACTTTTATTTTGATGGATATTTTTTAATGAACCTAATTTATGTGAAGGTTGTTCCGTTAAAAGAATAGTTCACAAAAATAACATGCATGGTTGATCTCAAGACTGTGTTGTGATCCAAAAACAACATACAACAGCAGTCAAATATATGTTTTATGGGCTTTTGTCTGTTTTGCTATAACACCGGAAAACATTCTTTAATTAAAGTTTAAAACCGTAACTGATTAATTTTCTGAACAAACAATCCCTGTAAACATGGAATGTCAGCATCTTAGGGCTGTGTGGGTATAAATTTTACTCTCCTAGCAAAGGCATCTGGGGAGGACTCTGGGAAAAGCAACAAGTGACTCTGTGTCCTTTAGGTGAAGTGTCAGGACTTCTAGTATATTCTATAAGCTACCTCTCATTCAATCAGAAATTAGAAAGATGTTCCATGCTTGTGACAATGCTGGCCTGGACTTGCTTGCTACCCTTGGCACATACAGCTTTTTGACAACAACTCAATGTGAAAAGGTTCAAAGGACCCTGTTTACTGGGTTACCCTGCTGCTGCATGGTGGATGCAGTGTGGAAAATATTCTTAAGCTTTTGGCTACTGACACGTACGCCCATCATCTAGAATGAAGACTCCCATTTGTTTCCTACCTGTGAAACATCAGCTCTGATTTTCATACTGGTCAGTAAGCAGTCGTGACTTTCCTCGGCAACTTCACAATGTATATGCGTTCTTTTCCTTTAAAATTGGAAGGGAGCATTTCAAATGTTACTTAAAAACTCCAAATGGATTTTCAAGAAAAGGCAAACAAACATGGAGGTATATTGCCGGGAAAATGGATGAGTATGTTCAAACTCAAACTAAAAATTTAAATCTTGAAGTAAGAATGCCCACAACCGAGTCGTTTTTATTAGACATATGCAGTGTTTCTAAAAATAAGTTACAGTCAACATTGTTCTTACACAGTCTAGGAAAAGAAGCAAGTGAATATTGTGTGTGCTTGTCTAGGTGACGTTTGTAGACTGACTCTGTGTTTCCAACATGTCTAGCTGTTTAGACTTACTTTGGAGTTTTGATTTACTCACTACAGAGCAATATGACATAATAGATCTCCACCTTGTCATATAGAAAGCTGGTAGCCATCTCCTCAAAATAAATATTTTCATACACCTAGATATTTGCAAATCCTCGGCGCCATTATTTCACTCGCCCATTGTGCAGCAAACTCTTTCCTTAAAAGTGTTCCTTAAAGGTGTCCTTAAAATTGATCATACCCTTAAGATTTATTTTAGTCTACGATATACGGGTACCTGTGTGACAGTGTAAAATGAATGGATGTGTGTGTGCATATGTGCCTACTGAAGCTAAGAGAGAATGTTGAGTCCTCTCCAGTTGGAGTTACAGGCAGTCATATGGTCCTCAGTGGATGCTAGAAAGTAAATTGGAGTCTTCTGGAAGAACAGCAAGTGCTCTTCACTACTGGGCCACCTTTCTAATTCCTAATCATATATTTTATTAGTGCAGGAAGAAAACGAACTGTGAAGAAGCTTCCATAAAGTTAAGAGAACAATTGATCTTTCATTTTTATCTCCCAGTGAAGTGGTAGATTAATTCGTAGACCACTGAAACCCAAGCACAAGGAAGCAAGGCAATAAAATGAGTGTTGGGTTTGGAAATGAACAGGTGTCTGAGATGGGATTTAGAAGACTCTTTAATCCTGTTCATTAGCTGTGTGCATGTTAAGTGCTTGAACTCTGGTGTAACAAAATAAGCATTTTGTATCTTCTCAGTGTCAGAAATGTAGAACATAAAAGAAAAGTGAAAGTCAACCTACAGAATCTGCCCACAAATGGTAAGGGCAGTGTGTTTAAATTGTACCAACCAAAAGTAAGTTCATTCATGTTATCTGGTAAGATAACTGTAAGTTCTATGTCTCCACGTCCTGTGAGAGACGAGAGCATTGGGATTAATTACTTTAGAAAGCTCGGCAAAGGACAAACACCAACAAAGGTCCTGTAGAGGCAGAACTCAGGATTTAAGCTGAAGTATGCTTGACTTTCAGGCAAGACACTTCCCTTTCCAGCTTGTGTCCTCATAGATGATGGAATTAGTCAGACAAGGTCTTGGGAGTGGCTAAGAGGAGAGTCAGACCTGCACTGTCAGGTAAGAGAAGAAAAAAAAAAGACATTCCCTATGCCTGTGCTTGATTTGGGGCTTGATGTAGTTCTGCTCTGGGATCACAAAATGGCTCAGTATTTCCACTCGGTGAGTAGATCCCTGGCTATCCTGGACCATGTTTCCTTTTCTAAAGAGTACTTAGGATATAGGTTTTGTACCTTTGTGAACAGCTGCTTAACTGAAGCATCCTTGCTTCTTTCAATCACGCAGCACACAACCCCAGCCTGTAACAGTGGGTCTACCTTGATGGTTGGTCTACCTTCAGCCTCAGGAGAGTAGCCAGGAACATGAGATTAAATTCTCTGAAATCTCAGGCATTTTATTTTATATATAAAATAAAGCAAACATACAAATGCTTAAAATACTGGCTAGGTCTTGATGATTAAACCAGAGAACAGATTTGTGACACTGAAGTGTGTGCTACCTGACAGACCAGAATTTCTTGTTCGTAGTTAACACCACAAAACAATCATAAGCTCTGCTGTTGCCTTGCTCCAGTCTGGAACTCTACCAGGAAGGGCCTTGTTTTATAATTCAGTTGGCCCCTGGTTATATGGGAAACGCTCCCTTGACAAGGTGCCTAGGATTTAGCAGGAGGCATGATGAACACCTGTCTTCACGAAACATCTAAATCCAGTGAGACAGCTCAGCAGGAGAAAGTGATTGCTGAACAAGTGTGGTCCCTGGAGGCCATGTAGAGAGCTGGAAGTGATGGTTTACATCTGTAATCCCAGCCCCACCGCAGGGGGATGGGGGGATGGGAGTGGAGAACAGACAGGAGCTACCCTGGACTGTGCACTGCAGCAGAAAGACCCTATTTCAAAGAGTTGGAAAGCTAGAACCAAGTTGAAAAGTTGTCTTCTGATCTCTACAGGCATGCTGTTGCACACACATACATTTAACACAGAGAAATGACTAAATAATTATAAAATAAAGATATAAAAAATTTCTTCCTAAATCTTGGTTTTCTCTGGTCATTTGAAAGCTACTACAACAGAGTGACATCGGTTAGCCTTACTGCTGTGTTCTTCCTTCAGAAGAGGACCAGGAGTACACAGACACAACAAATAATCCTATATTCAAGCAGCTCCTTTGTCTCCACAGGCATCAGCAGAACGTCAGGCTACATGTGTGTGGGATATTGAACAGGAGATGTGCACATCTTGTATTGGATTTACTCACTAGTTTTTTTTCCAGGGATGTGCTACAATGAGGAGTTAAAGGGATTGGGACTTTTATTCTGACATCACTGTTTTCTAAAACCTTTGGTAATTTACGTAGCTTCTTGAAATCACAGCTTCCTCATCCACAACGTTAGGGAAAATTAGCAAGCTCTTCATGAAGTTGTAAGGGATAAATGAAATGAAGCATAAAATCTTTTTACCGTGATGGATAGATCTGTGGCTTGTTAAGAATTAACTGTTGGTTACAATTTCTTTGTAAGCTGGAAATACTTTTCCCCAAATTCCTGAGACCTTTTATATTTTTAAAGCAGCATGGCCCCAGTGGAATATGCATATTGCACTACAATAGCCGGTACCTGGGAAACACTATTGAAATCAGTGTGTTCTCTATTAGATTTTCACCCCAGTGGACCGGTGGAGAAATAACAGCTGGCATTTAGCTCTGTTGGGCCTGGTTTCTACAAATCTTCCCTTAGCCCCTGTCACCCCAGAGTCACAGGCAAACACACAGGGCATCATATTTCTTTATGTTGAGCTGGAAGGGGTGTTCATGTCGATAAGGAACCTTCCTCCCACCCCACTTTGTCTGCCCTGCACTTAGGAACCAAGGTTGAGTTCAAACAGAGGTCAGGGAGATAAAAGCCCGAGGCTTCGCCACCAATTCACTAGTGTGGTGCCTAAAACTTCCGTCATTTATTTATTGCCATTAAAAGGGAGAAGCTGGGGCCAGTGTCCTGACAGCTACAGACAGAAGCCCCGCTGTTTATTACATTTTCTTCAGCTGGGCAGCAGAACAGGCCAGGCCATTTCCCCTGACACCTTGCCAGCCCACGCGCTACAGGCTCAGTGAAAACAGAAGTTTCCATGCATCTTAAGAGATTTCTTGGTATAGTCATTTTAGGAAAAAAAAATGCCGAAAACAAGAATATATGCAGCACAGGTTGAGGTAGGGATCAGGCGGGGGAGAAACCAACAAGCATTGGGAGGAAAATCCAGACTCCTATGAAGTCTTGCAGACCAAGGGAGATTTACTGCGGTTAACACAGCCTTTTTGTGTCAGAGGAGAAGATAAACACGAGGCTCCTTCAAAGCAAATAGTCACTTAGAAGATGCTACAAGCATTCCTGGACAAGAGCAAGGGACAGCCTCAGCGCCAGCTGGCTGCGATCGAGTTGGGTCCACGGAGGACAAATCCTTTATCCCTTCCTTGGTTCTGTGCACTGTTCTTTTTTAAGTGTTGATGTGGAGGAATCCCAGTCAGGCACACAGAAAGGACGAGGGCATCACAGATTTGAGCTAAAAGGCAGCATTGGTGGATCTAGAAAACCCAGAAAGCAGCAGCCGGGGAGTCTACATGTAAAGCCTTCTCAATCCCCCGCACTGGCTGCTGGCCTGCGAGTGTCTGAGTGTTGCCATTTGCCTCCCTCCTCAGCTCCCCCAAGCTCCCCCAAGCTGTTCGCCGCCGCCCCCACCCCCTCGCCTTTAGCAAAGCAAGCTTATCGCTGCTATCTTTTAACTATGCGTATAAATGCCCAGGGATCAGATCTGTAAATCGAATCTCCGTTCTCTGTGATCAGCCCACAGGGTCCAGGGCTTCTGCCTGTGTCCTATGTAGATGGAATTGTGTGTAGTGTCTATTTAACTTCCGGATCCGGCCGTGGATGAAGCCTTGGAGGCTGGCATGATATTTTCAACGCCTCTCATGACACACTAAAATAAAGAACGTCTCATTTTTCTGCAGAGCATTGAGTACGCAACCAACATACATGTGGTTACTATTTGCAGAATTTGGCATTTTTTATGAATAGTATAAAACAAGCATCAGGTCGGCTGTCATGTTTTGACAGGGTTGTTCTTTTTATCCAGAATGTCTCTCGACGCACCCTCCCCTCCTCCATTCCCCCTCCATATTTGAACAACATCCCTACCAGTTTTTGTTGTTATTGTTTTTGATTTACGTGGACTAAGGGGATTGATGAGAAGAAGCAGTAAGCCTGGAATGGTCAGGAATACGGGGCCAGTGGAAGCAATCACCCTACAGGGAGTGTTCCCCTGAGGGGTCCCTGTTATGACTATTGGTCAGACTGTCTCCAGAGGAGGCCTCAACAGTGTCAGAAATATGAGCAAGGTCAGGGACCAGATTAGTGAGTGGTTGCAATGTGCAGTTTAAAACCACTTTGCACAGAGCTGGTACCTGACAAGCTCTTCTGACAGTGTTTTCCTAATCTCTCAATCTGTGTGGTTTTTCTGTATTCACAACCCCAGGAAGGGAGTTGAGAATGAGAAATAATGTCTCTTCAGGACAACTCACAGCTGTCAGTTTCAGCTCAGGTATAAATCTAAGTGTGCGTTTTAACTTCTCGGTGTGAGATTTGCAGTGTCGAAAAAAGCAAGTGTTTAACACATACACACACAAACATGCATGAGCGTGCATGTGTACATATATGAATGCACACACAAATCCCACTAGGTTTGATTCTGATGAATATCTACTGTTTTCTCTTCATCTGTATCAACATATTTTACTGTTTTTGTTTGATATTAAGAGATCTTAAGCCAGTAAGAGTCAAGGCTGAGTACACCTCCTAGCCAGTCCTTTAGGTTTATGTCAGAGTGATTTCACTGAAGACTCTCTGTCCTTTATTAGAAGAAACCAGTCATTTGGCACCAGGGAAACTAGCTAATGCATATCTTTAAAAAAAATACTATTTTCCTTGTTAGTCAGTGTTATCCTACATGTTTAAATGAGCAATACGATTTTGGTCACAGTTGAAACCTTAGGTGCAGATGTCCATGCTTGCTTGCAGTGACAACACTATAAATCCAGGCCACTGCCATGTTATCATCTCACCATTACTTATGCCTTCCTGAACTTGATTCAGGTCAAACTTCTGTACTTATATTGCTCAGGATGAAAGAGATGACTGAATAGCTGTGTGCTTACCATTAAAAAGTATTTTACATATATTTAAGATCTATGTATATATATATTATATACATAGATCTTAAATATCTATACTCTACATATGTATATTACATATCCATGTAATATATATCTATGTATATACACATCTATGTATATATTGCACATGTTTATGTACATTCAAATCTATGTATATATTATTTATGCATATAGAGCATTTTTATTTTAGGAAACTCTCTGTGGCACAGAGCAAAGGCATTTGCTTAATTGCATGGAAGATGTCAAGAGACTTTCATAGGCAATCCCTGCTTTAGTGTATCCTGAGTTGCTATAGCAAACTTCTTGAAGCTGAGTAACTTAGAACAGAAAGAGGTCTACTTAGTCCATGATTCTAGTGGCTTGTGGCCGTAAACAGGTTGGAGTCAGTGTGATGATGTTTCATAACATGCCAGGGAAATGGAAAGAGAACCAGCTTGGTAGAAAACTGGAATGCCAGCAGCTGGGAAAGTGAGAGACCAGGGAAAGGTGAGGGTATCCTAACAAGATTTTTGGTACTTGAGGTCAAGCTGAAGGAAACAGCACCAGGCAACAGTCTGCTAAGGCTTGCTGCAAGGACAACATGCCCCAAAGGAAAGCATTAGACAACTTAGATGTTCCTTGCTAAGCCTTATTCTTAAAAAAATAAAATAAAATTACAGTTTAATTAATGAGTGGTGTGTGTGTATATGTGTGTGTGTGTGTACCAGTGTGCCACAGCATGTTTGTGAAAGCCAGAGGACAATTCGAGAGACTCATTTCTCTCCTTCCATTCTGTAGGCCTAGGGAGTGAACTCAGTTTGTGAGACTTGGTGGCAGACACTTTATCTGCTAAGGGGTCTCAGGCTCTGAGCTCTGTTGCTTAAAGTTTCACCACTTCAACACCATCATGGTGCCGAACAAGCATGTAGCATATGAACTTTTTGGCAAGTCTTTCAAACTGAATCCAAAGTATATCACGATCTCAATAGGCTATCCATTCTCATGAGATATTTCACTTAACACTTCACGGAAGAGTATGCGGCAGAAATCCTTCACCTAGGATCTGAACAAGTACATGACTTCAAAATAAACAGTGCAAACATCCAGAACGCACCCCTCATTGTTAACACATATTAATAAACGTATGTATTAAACTCTTGCTATTTAAATCATAATGAACAAACAGTTTATTTTCCAAATAAGACAGAACATTCAGGCTAGAAATGGAAGAGAAACACTGAGCAAACCAACATTATTAAGTATTGAACAAAATGTTATTAGGGAAAAGAATAGTGTTCTATGAAGGAGAAGATCAATGAACAGACATGATTTAAAATGAAGAACAAGGGAGATCCTGCCAAAGAACTGGCATATGATCTGAGAACAAAATATTAAGTTAGCTAATGGGTACAAGGAAGTGAGTTTCCCTAAGAGAAACAACATGTGCACATGTCCCAGAGTGGGAAAAGCCAACTGTATTAAAGATGGAGAGAATCATATACAGTAGCTTGGAGACACAGGCAAGAAGTGAATCATGAAGGGCCTTGGGGGCCAAGTGTATTAGTCAGGGTTGTCCAGGCTATGTGGCAATAATGAATAAGTCTTCAGATCTCTGTGGCATAACAAAGTCAAAGCTTAGGTTAGATCACTGATCTCCTAGAATGACATGACAGTGATGGTAGAAGAAAGCCCTATAAAGCTAGGAGCAGCAAATATCAGCCCCATGACGTTATAGGGGCTGGTGTAGGCAGAGATACACAGAGAAGTTGACCTTGCCGTTAACTGCCTCAACCCAGAAACAATAATTATCAAGTCAACAGAGTTTCATTGACCTGAACTGGTTCACCCAGCTTTATCACGATGAAAAGAGATTTGGAATCATAGTTTAGTTGTTTTCCCAGTAAAAATAAGTGGTTGATGAGATTCTTCCTGACCTCAGTAAAATGGGAGAAATATTATACCTCATTCCAAAGGCTGTTTGTCAGGCTGTGACATTGTGATGGCTCTAGCCTAGAAATTCATAATTTGAGGTTCTAATCCACAAGTAATTTTATCTAGTGGTCATGTCTTCAGGAATGTGGTGGGTTCTGGTAGTAAAGCTCTTGCAGAAGGGACTAGTGACATTCTAGCAAAGTTCCAAGAGATCTGTTTCCCTTTCTGTATCATATGACATAAGAAATGTCCCTTATAAGCAAGAAAGTGGCCTGTGAACTGCCATTAAATCTTGATCTTCTAGATCTGTTATCAGGAAAAACAGAACAGAAAACAACAACAATAACAACAAAAAGTCGAACAGTTTTTGTATTTTGTTTATAAGCTTAGTCTATGGAATTTTGTTATAGCAGCTGATGAAACTAAGACAAACATTAACCTTCTATATAGCTATTCTCTCATGGTAAAATGTGTTTAGGAGCTCAGTAGGGCTCTGAGGGAAAATAAAAGCTTTTTTCTCTGCTTTCTGCAAAATAAGGTATCCACGTATCTCCAGCCTGCTTTTCTGAAGAGATGAAGCACCGTACTGACTGTGTTTTACCAAGGAATCTCCCAATCAGAAAATTCAACCTTGTGGAAGATAAGCCTTCAAGAACAAAATAAAATGAAATTAAATACATGAATGAAAAACCTCTAAGGTGAAGAGATAGAAAACACAACTAGCTAGAGTTTCACATTAGGAGAGTTGTGAGTTCAAGGCTAACCTGGGCTACATAGTGAGCTTCGGGCTACTTTATGCCACTTTCAGGAATCCTGAATCAATAAAATCAGAAATGATTCAAATGTAGAAGTGATGAAAACGTATGAGCAAGCAATAAGACAGCATACTCTAGAAGTAAATCTAGTAGATACGGTTGAAAAAAAAGAACTTAAAATTGTGGTCAGCAAACATCGTTCTTAAAATGCATCACAACAGTATTCTACTGGTTACTTCTCTTAATGATTTGACTAAATGCCTGACAAGAAGCAACATGAGAAATGAAGGACTTAATTTGCCTTTACAGAGCTTGGTGATTATGCTAGGTGACTTTCCCCTTTCATCTTTTTTTAAGTCAATTCAGTACCCCAGCCAATGAGATGCTGTCACCTACAGTCAAGGTATGTCTTCCTTGCTCAGTTAACCATCACTGAAAAAGCCCTCATGGACACATCCAAAGGTGTATCCTGGTAACCGCCTAGGCACTTCTTAAACTAATTATGTGGAGAATTGCAAATGGCCACCACAATTATCCATTAAGTTAGATGCGTGTCAAAAAATGCAATGGTGACATTATTAGAAAATATGTGCCCAGAATCCAGGCTGATTTAGGGACTGGTGATAAAGAGGAGGAACATAGGCAGGTAGAGGAGGGGCTGCTATTAAGAAAAGGGGATGGAGGGGTATTCCTACAACGTAACATCTTGCCCTATGCAAAGCAGGTGCTCCTTCTAGCTATGTCACATGAAATTGAACAAAACTACCATGGGGATGCAGTTAGTGTTCTGCACACTAATAAAACACTTCCTGTTTCCAAACCCAGCCCTCTCACCTTCCTATCTTACTTCCTCCTGTGCGGCATTATTTGCAAACTTTGTGCCTTTGAAAAGGTTTATCACACTGGTCTGGTGTCCCTCCAGGTCCCTGGGCATCATTTTGAAGCCCTCCCTGCCAGCTCTGCTTCTTATCCCCAGTCTTTTGGTCCACCCAACCCCTGTCAAAGATTGGTCATCTTTTGGCTAATGGTTGTTCGGTACAATCTGGAATGAATTAGCTAGTTTGGTGGCTTGAAAGCATTGGGTCAATACCCTTGTAAACATCCTCACTGGAGACCTAGATCTTGATATGATATTTCATAGTTAGAAGGGATTTAGTGGACAGGGAAAGACAGATTTTAAATATCATCTTTACGGCTGAGTTTGGGAGTTATGAGGCATATAACGTTCACTGCCTGTCTTGTGGTGAGCAATCAGAGTCAGCTGCCAGGTGATCTTGAGAGAAAACACATCTACGGCGACACTCAGCCTCCAACTTCTAGAACATTACCAGTTAACAGAAACACCGTAACTTTAAATAGTAATTCTATATAAGTAAATGAGCATTAAAAAAAAATGGAATCGTAGATTTAATCGTTTCAAGAGTGTGATCTTTGTACAAACCTTGTTTATGTCACTTGGAAAAGGTCAGCTAAAATGACCATAGTTCAGTCAGCATGAATCCCTGCTCTAAACTGATAAACAGAGATAGGAGTGTGCATTGGAACACAATTCCCCTGTGAGGTTGTGTGCTTAGTTTTGCAATTGATCTTGGTTTCAGAGTTGGTTACTCACTGGAGCATATGTAAAACCCGTTCTATCTTTCTTCCTCCCTGATAGAATCTCTACTTTGTTGGACCTAGCACATTCTAAGACTTACCCACTTAGATTAGATGCCTGGTGATGGTCACATGTAACGTGCTTCTGGTCAATTCTGGAAACTCTTCTTTCCCAAAGTACCATCTCTTTGCTATGCTGTGGATGATAGCTGTGATGGCAGGAACTGCAGCTGCCTTCCTAATACATGACACCAGTAAGTGTTTTTCTTCCATTGTCTCCAAGTTGCTAGCTCCAAACCGCTGGTCATAGATAGGAGGAAAATCTTGATGACATTCCTCCTGTGGTTACATAGATTCTTCTTTTGCATCAAGGGGCACATAAACCTTAACATTTTTATTATTTTTTAATTAGAAGGACTTTAGGTGTAGAATAAAAGTCCAGGAACAAGACTGCATTCTGACCCAGTCACTCTATTGTTTGCTACATGCAGCAAGACTGGATTTGAGCTTCCATTCTCCAGCTTTTTGGTCTGTGCCTTGGACTCAGATATGGAACTTAGAATGTAGCGCTAATCGCCTAGTGTTGTCTAGGGATGGACTCATTAGTAGAAACCTTCTATAGATGGAAGTTAAAATTATGATAAAAAAAAAATAAAAATCTCCAAGGAGGAAAGTTTGGAAGAATTCTACCAAGTGCCATACATCTAGAAGAATCCATTTAAAGGGGGAGTCAGGCTGTTTCTGACCCAGCCATTTGTTTTATGCACTGCCAGCAATACCATCGTAGCGGAAAACATATTTTATAGTGTGCTGGGTGGCTGGAGCACTGCTCAGAAAAACATACACTAATTCCAGGTCAGCAAGAAAGATCCAAAGCACCGAGACAAGACCTAAACTGACCCCTTTTAACTCAGGAGTGAAATGTTATTTAACTCACCCAAGAAAATCACAGAAAATGAAACTAAATCTCCAAGAGGAATCAAAATGCCAGAGAAACAGTAACTCTCCTTGGAGCCTTGCTGTGAACTCAGTTTGCTCTTATGCTGCTTTTTAAATAAGGATCCAGAGCACTGAGTGTGTCCTCTGCAAGCCCACTGCATGTTCCGATGGGCATGCTAGTTTGGTCTTTCCTTCTCAGGGTTGTGAGAATATTCCTGGGGGACTTCGAAGGTGCACTTGTGGATATCAGGTGAACACTCCATTAACTGAGTCACCACTCCTGTCCTCACTACGATTGTTATCAGCCCCATGAGTTAAAAACTCACTAATATGTAGTTATATCCACTTGCTCACTCTTCAGTGTTTGCTTGCTCTGAGATCTTGATTCATGTCTATTCTTACCCTAAATCAGTATAATGATGATCTAAAATTTTCATGGAAACAATTATTTTAAAATACATGTGATAGTTGTTCTTGGGCAAAAAGTATATATATATTCTCCCAACTAAACCCAATGACAGATGTTACCTGATTCTGCAATACATGCTTTTGGCCCTGGAGTGTTCTGGTTTTCCTTTATTATCACTATTAACTCCTCTGTATTTTGCTCAGGATGTGATCAAAGTAGCTTACCACTTAAGGCCCAGGAATGTTGTGATACAGATAACAGAACAAGACACTCAGATCCCTTTGATTCTATTGTTTTGTGTTTCCTGTATGTACGGCTTCACCCTCTTTAGGCTCATCCTTGTCCTACATTCCCTTTCCTGACTTGAGACTAAGACTTTCTTCAGTCCTTCTGAGGAAAGAGCTGCCTTTATCTTGTTGATATCTGTTTGCTTAGGAACCTTCCTTGGAGATGTTGTTAGGAGTCAGGAGCAAACAATGGCCCATAGTGCTCAGTGGCCACTTTGCAGTGGAAGTCATCCGGGAGGCTTCAAAGGATGCTCTGATCCTTACTGGTGACCGGCTTCTTTCTGGCTGCCAGTGAATGGACGTGTCAGGAACCATTTCATGTCGAAGAAAACAACAAACCAACAAAGGCTCTAACACAGTCAATTAGAGAGCTATTAGGAAGCAAAGACTCTTTAATAGAGTGAGGATTCAGGGGAAAGAAATCTGCCTTTGGGCAGCAAGCTGACATCAGTGTTTTATCAAGCAACCTAAATACTCAACACAGAAGACAACTGGAATTCTATTTGTGAGGCTACAGAGACAGGTATTAAACCTGACAAAGCAGTGAATTAAAAGAATCTATTTTTTTATAGAAAAAAAAAGTTGTGTTTTTGACTTTATTATCAATCTCTAAAAGTAATGTCAAACATTTGTAACAACCAAGGGGAGATGGCAGTCACTGTGGAGCATAAAAGTCTACCATGGCCATTTCATTTTCCCAAAGATTTTAGGGATCTACAAAAGAACATTACCCACTACACAGTATCCAGAAAGATGGATAAGCAAAATGCCATTATGTCAACTCCATCTCTGGAATATATTATTAAATGTATGAACAATTTTCAAAGTTAATAAAGTTGTGTGATGCATCTACTACAGGTAAACATGAAGAAGATTTTACTTACATGCTTAAAATATTGTATTCTACAGGGGGGGGGAAATTCCTCCCATCTCACAGGTGGTCCATTTAAATAGCCCCTTTTTTTGTGTCAAATCTTTGAGTTGTAGAACTCACACTTGAGGAAACTATTAGCTTACATATGGTAAAGGGGAAATAGTAACAGTGGAAAATTAACAAGGATTTAAATGCTGTTTGGTATGGAGAATCATTGTGCTGGCATGCTGGTATACGCTTGTAATCACAGCATAAAGAAGGCTAAGACTGAGGAATTGCCACATCTTCAAGGACAGCCAAGGCTACACAGTGAGATTCTGTCTCAAAAAGTTAAAAAAAAAAAAAAGAAAAGAAAAATAGACTCTCTGAGCCCAGTAACTCCATATCTTAATTTTTCATCAAAAAAAAAATTCAAAAGAAGGAAGTGACTTTTTTACACGTGTTTTCTTGCTTTGTTCTTTTCCATAGTAAAAGGGTGAGAACAACGTCACTGCTCACGGAGGTCATGGATTAAGGGCGATCAGGCAACCTGGTAGATAGAGCCTTATGACCATAAAAGCCAGAGGTCAGAGAGTCCCAGAATAGCTAACTACCCTCACTGAAACAGAACATCTCTCTCCAGCAATATTTAAAATCTATATGTGGTTATTTTTTTTGCAAAAAGAGACTAAAAAGAATTTGAAAAACTTACACTAGAATTAATTGGGGTAATAAACGCAAATGGTAATGAGCAGTTTATATGTATATAATACATATAAATATTACTTATCAATATCAAAGTGCATATGTAATTTTGATAACTTGTTGTATTGCTGAATGTTGATTGAATTAAAGGAAAATAGAAATTTATAATTTTAACATGGCCTGAGATGAGGAAGACTAAATTGACCAGGGTAAAGAGATACAGGAGGCTAAACCTGAAAATCAAGAGACAAATAATACACTGAGGGTTGAAACTGAAGGAGGAACTTTCTTTCTGATAGACACGTAGGTTAGAATCATTCATTAATCTCTCTGCTTAGTGATAATCCCCAAACTGTAATCCAGCTTTGAGCTTCTTGGCTATGCCAATGCACAGAAAACTGAGAGTGTTACTCAGACTTATGAAAAGAGTCTTTGAGCTCAGCAGGATGGGAATGGTCCTCATTATCTTTTGTTCTCTCTGAAGACTTCAGAACCTTGGTAGAGGAACAGTGAAGTAGATAGACATGTCTACTACAGATGCCTACTATCAGCATTCAATGGGCCCATTACTTTAGATGATCATCTTTGTTTATTTTCAATACCAGTTTCCATTACAATAAGTACAGCTGTTTTGTTTACTCACAAGAATTGTAATACAATACACCTTTAAGAGTGCAGTGCAGTGCAAAGAATATTCTTCTACAGTCAGAAAGGTTTCAGGTGTGCTCTTCGTCCATTAATAAATTATAATTGGACTTCAACAAGTAGCTCCCCTCTCAAGTCATCTGTGAATAAAATGGAGCAATCTTCCTCATTTGTAGTATTGCACTGAGACTTATCCACAGTACAAACACATGGAAGGACTTTATAGATGATGTTACAACCCAAATCCTACATACCAGTGACAGATCGTAATTACTGGTGGGAAGAAAAAGGTTGCTGGATAGGAAGTAGTCCTTGATACTCAAGAGTGGAGTCAATGTGTGGGCACATGACTGTTGATGCGGAATACAAGTTTATCATGGTTGAGAAGGGATGTTTTCACCACTTGAATGACACACACAAAAAAAAAAGAAAAAGAAACAAAACAAAACACAAAACAATGCAAAAAACCCCCATAAACCAAAAAATAAACAAAAAACAAAAACAAAACAAAATCAAAACAAACAAACAAACAAACCCAAGGCAAACAGTGGTAGCTTTTCTTTTACTTCGGCCCTCATTCAATGCTAGGTGACTTTTATGTTAGACAGTAAGGCTTCCTTGTTACTCAGATTTCTGTTGCTATAGAAAAAACAGCTGAGGTGAACAACCTTTGAGGAGGAAAGGGTTTGCTTTGTTTTTGTCTCCAAGTTTCAGAAGTCTCAGACCACAGTTGTAGGTCTCCATTGCTCTTTTTTTGCCTGTGATGGAGTAGGCTATCACTTTGGGAGTTTGTAGTAGAGACGACTACTTACTTGATGATGGCCAAGTTTCCAGTGGTCTCTTCTAAGGCAGAACTCCAAGGTCCTAACTAACTTTCTTCCAGAATGTCACAAGTTCTGAATGTTCCAGCCCCTCCAAGCAGTGGCATGGGCTGGCAGCTATGCCTTCAAGGCATGCTTATCTATACCTTGTGCTTCCCTAGAAGAATTAAGTCTTACCTTGAGCTCCTGATCTCAGGTCCTCCTTCAGTCCTCCTTTTTCTCTCCATGATCTTGCCCACCCTTTTCAGAAACCATGCAGATGCCTAGCTGAACTCACTTGTTTGCTTCTTTCTGTGCGCCTTCTAGGATGACTTTAAGAAAGGTGGTGACATCCTCCCTTTCCAGTTCCTTAAGTTCCTCCCTACACCTGCCTAATATAAAAAGGTACTTTCCCACTCCTTCCTGAAGTTTCCTTGTGTTTTGAGCCCTGCCTTTTCTGAATCTGAGTTCTTTTGGTGTGTCTCCCCAACACAGACTGTGTTTAAGTATACCAGTTTTCTTAGGTCTTTTTCTTGGGACTCACCTTTATTCTTCAATATTTTCTGCCTCATTTCCTTTTTCTCAGGAGACATTCTTCTAAAACTAAATTGTAAATAATATTTTATAGTTAAGAATATCTCATGTGTGAACTTTTGATTTTACAAGCTTGAGTTTTCCTATGAAATGGCATAAAATGCTATATATCTACTATGAGGATTAAACGAGAAAGTCTTCACCGTATGTCTTCACACAGAGAAATTATCTAAGCATATTGTCTTTCTGTTTCTCTTCTGCTTATGCCATCTTACTGAGGAATCTCTAGGATTGTTTATGTGGGACTGGGGAAACTTGGCTCTATTAGGTTACAGTTTCTAACCTGTTTTCAGAAACAAGAGAAACCAATCAATGAACATTTTTCTTATGCAATATTTGTATTGTTGCCTACAAATATGGCACCATGGACTAGGAGATACCTAAATACATATGACTCTGCTCCTTTGCTTAGAGATTCCAACTATTTACTCTTTTGGCACCCACATTCTTAGACACATTAAAAATAAGTGTATCCTTCTTTATGTCAAATTGAGAAAAATGATGCCTTCACTAATTTTTTTTTTCATCTAGGAAGTCTCAAGTATCACCCTAAGGAAGCAAATCTTAAAAATTCCACAAACATGATCCAAGTAAGATATTATACTTTTTATTTCAGAGAAGGTTAATTCTACATTGCTATCAGGATTTCAAGATAGAAGATTCTGAAGTTTTGTGGAATGTACAGGGCAGATATAATATTGAAATGTTAGCCTGGAGTGGTATTTCATGAGGTTAATCCCAGCACTTTGGAAGCAGAGGCGATTGGATCTCTGAGTTCAAGGACAGCTTAGTCTACAAATTGAGTTCTAGAACAGCCAGGGCTGTTATAGAGACAAACTGTATCTCGAAATGCCTCCCCCCACCTCCCCCCATACACAATTTTTATTTTAAAAAACATTGTTTGCTGTTGATTTTATCAAAATGACTTACTGAATTATTTTACTTTTGATTCATAGTAATAGTTGATAGACGAATGATGTATCCAACATTTTATCATATGCTGATCAAAAACAGAGTGGTTATTGTATCTATCCCATTATTTCAATTACTACAGTTTATTATGGGCTGTTGTCATGCTACCGTCATCATTGCTTAGGTATGGGATGAGGGAAAGAAAGAAAGACACATAAGGAGCTTGACCACTTTGAGGTACAGAGTTCACTGTAATGAATATATCCAAGTTTAATCTGGGCGTCATAAATCATATGCCGCCAACATGGAGACTCGAACACATTTTCTCCAATCCCTCCTTTACTTTCAAACATCAAATATAATTTTATTGATAGAAATTTCCAATTGGAAAAATTCATTTAGAAATGGGTTCTTTCCTGAAAAGATGACATAACAGATTTTTCATCAATAGACACCACATTCTTGTGCTTCCTCTTGCCCTGGATGAACTACCTCTTCGAAGAGTTTTAAGGCATTTGGATTTTTACCCTTGATACCTCATGTTTATCTTTACTCTTCTATCCTGCTAAATCCCAAACCACATCAGCACCCAAGATCTTGTACATTTATCATTGAGATTCAGTCTCCTCACTTCTGGTTTTTTTTGTTGTTGTTGTTGTATTTTTTTGTTTTGTTTTGTTTTGTTTTGTTTTGCTTTTGGCTCTGACTTACTTGAGATCCTTCCATAGTACTATGTGTGGTCTTCACATACACTAGCCCTCTGCACAGGAGTAATTGAGGTTTGCTTTCTATCCTCTTTTTCCCCAAAATGATCCTATATATCTCAAAGATCAAACTGCCATTATAATTTTTAACCAATTGGCACAAGACCAGCATTACAAACTCTCAACTCTTGCTTCTTTAAAGCATAATCTCCTTTTAGAAACTAGTATCTAAGCCCACTTTCCACAGTCAAATGTCTGGCCCTTTCTCCTCTATATTATAATTAATACCTCTGTCTCTGAACCAGACTCAAACTCTGTCCTAATCTCCTCTAGCCAGATATTCTTCATATCACAATTTGGTTTCATCTCCATGCTATGTGTGCATTTTGAAGGGTGTCAGTTTTATTTCGCCTTAGATTCTTTCACTTTATCTCATACCTTCAGGAATCCCTCTGAAGGCTGTCTCAAGGACTTGGATGGGATGTTAGGGATGATACCATTGTTAATTGGCTGCAGGGATGAAGATGTTTGAGTTCCATGATGAATGTGAACTGAACGTTAACTATATAACTCTTTAAATCAGGAAGACTTAAATCTTCCTTAACCTTATTGCATATGGCAGAATAGGTAATGAACAACCTATATCACTCTGCACAGAAGCATAGTGGTACAGCTCTTTAGCTGGGAGGTCAGAATGGAAGACACTGATATGAACTTTTCACCATCTGGAAATAGAATACATGGTGAGAAAAATCATTTTATAGGATCTATCTATATCAGCTGTAAACAGAGAAGGTCCATAAATGTCAAAAGACAGAACATTTTTAGTGAAATTTCAAGGAGCTGTTTCATGAATTAAAAATCACTTATGTTATAACTTATTTTCCTTCAGTTGAATGTCTCATAACAAACTATCCTGCTATTATGCTAAAAATGGTCACTTTGTTTTTAGAATGCTAAGCTTAGAAGTACCGTATGAATCAGTAATTCCAGTCTTAGGGATACATTTAACAGAACTTACGCTGTTTACTCAAATCTTGTACATGCATTGTCTGTGGAAGTAGCAAAAGGAGAAACAATCTTAAATGTCCATTAGCAGATATACGGAGAAATCAACTGTGATATATAAAGAGGGTTACTCTTTAACTATAAAAATGAAAGAAGTAGTGATACATACTGTGATCTAGCTGAGTGTCTAAAACACTAAACTATGTGAAAGAAGCCAGATATACAAGGTCACACTCTGGAAGCTTCTGTCTTTATGAAATGTCTAGAATAGACATATTTTTACTGGAAGAAAGCAGATTGCTCATTTCCTGGGGCTAGAAAAGAAGATAACAAGGATTTACTTCTTAATTGACAGAGGGTGTCTTTGGGTTAATAAAAACATTTGGAGACTGAGTAAGGCAGGGGCTAGAGAACATTTTGAAATGTGCTGAACGGCACTGAACAGTAAACACTAAATGGCTACTTTACTTATGTGAACTCTACCTCCACATAAGAAGCACATTCTCCAATCTTACCCAATGTGCTGAACAGAGCTACTGTGTTTTCTTTTTTAATTTGTTTCTAGCATCACATGGTAAGAGGGAAAGAAAACCACACAAAATGGTCCCAACCATCAGAGGTTTTACAAATCATTTAGAAAGGCAATCATAACTAATGCACTTGGATAACGTCACAAATCAGACCACAGTAGGATGGTGCTGTCATTGTCTGAAAAGAGTTTGCATACTTTCTTTCCTGCCCCAGTTTTGTAGATAGGTTTTGACCCTAGGCAAGTTGTTATGCATCCCTTAGTTACAGGAAGCGAAGATTGAATGTGACAGTCTCTAAAACTTCTCCCAGGCCAAAAAGGGTTGAGATATTTTAAGCACTTTGGAATGGCGGAGTTAAAACATGTCACTGGATATAAATACCAAAAGAATATATGAGAGACAAAGGTCCTTGGGAAATCCCTCAGAAGATGGCAGAAGGGTTGTGGGCCATTGCTCAGCCTAGAAGGCTGGTCTGGAAGAGTGGCTATTGTCAAGAAGTCTGTCAGAGAAAACTTTGGCATATGAGATAGCGCTGATAGAAAGAAGTTGAATTTCTGGGGGAAACAGTTTTCTTAAGTTATATTAGCAAAGTCATTCATAGACTGTCTTCTATCGGAAACATCCAAGGGTAGTAGATTTACCATAACTGAGGTTACACATGTAAAACTCTTTGCAACTCTCAAACTGTATTAGTAACCTAACCCTATGTATACTATTGTATAATTATGACAGTTTAATTTCATCATTAATAATTCTCTTGTTTATAGTTTGTATCCAATTAAATACACTTGCAGTTTTGAAGTAATGATAGAATGTTGGGATGTGAAAGTTTCAGGTATGAAAACATAGAGAGGATTAATCTTTCATGCTTAGTGTACAGTGCCAGTAGTCAAATCTATTGTAAATTCTCCACATGAAGCACACAAAACAAAGCACCCTTAAATAATAATTACACTAATGCCTACATAGAAGCATCTCCAACATCCTAGGATAGATGATACTTTCTAAGAGGGATAGTGTCTCATGAAATATTATCATCATTGCCACAGTCTGACTTTCCTGGTAGCATGGAATGTTTTTCTTCTCATCCCTTTACAGCACAAACACTCTTTTTGAAAAGTGCTCTCCTTAGTGATGTTCCATCTTGTAAGCTGATTAACAAATACAAAGTCACCACTCTGGGAAGCTTTTCTGACCTTCCATGGCTTCAATCTATTATTGAGGATACCTTCCTTTGTTGTCTTATTCAACGGGAAAGGTTCCCACCTCCAATAAATGCCCTTGCCATCTCCTCTCTCCATGTGTGGGTTGGGGCTTGTAGAACAGATAGGAGAGGATACATAAAACATTTTAAGGAGTGGAGACAATAGATTCCACAATGGCACAGTTTGGAAGACCTGGGCTTACTTGTGGCCATGTTCAAGACAAGTTTCCCCTGCTTCTCTCTGAATGGCCCCACTCACAAACATATTTATATACAGCACAAACAGGCATGCCTGGTCCCCAATCCAACTGCTCCAGCCATTGCCTCTGGCTCCTCAGATGCTGTGGTGGCAGGCTACCTTCTAGGATGGCAGGCAAGGGAGGGAGGTTCCCCCTCCCTTTCACACCTTCCTCAGCAATTTTCTGTGGCAGAAAATTTGGGAATGGAAAGAAGTACAGTTGCAAAAAGAAAAAAAAACTGTTTATGAATAATGGAACACTTCAAATCCATCTGGTTCTGAGACTTTTATTTTTTTTTAAGTTTCTCACTACAGCCAATTATATAGCATGCTTGAGTGAGATCTGGTTCTATCCCGAGGCTCATTCTGCTCTCAAATTTCTACATTGATAGTTGCTACCAACGTTGGAGGTTAGTAGCCATATGGTAGCCCAATATGGCACTTTATACTCTCCTTGTGATACTATGGGTGATATTGTGGCCAACATCAACCCACATTGTAGTAGGAGCTGAAAACGGAGGACTCAGAGTGGAGGAAAGACCTTCCTAGATGCTGGCCACATGGAGAGATTTCTCTCTTCAGTTAAGGATGCTGTGGGATTATTCTATCAGTTTTCCTTAGGGGGCCTACATATATCGAGCATATCTCTGGAAAAAAATGTCACTATCCCACAAGAAAAATAGTATGATAGACAATTTTTAGTTTAGGGAAAGGGTATTCTTTTAAAACCAATCTCCAAATAACTATGCTCTTTCTTCTTTTTTTTCTTTTACTGTTTCATAGCCATATATAAATTCAATTTATAAATGAGTGCATTTTTAAATGTGCACATTTTTAACATATTCTACTTTTTGTATTTCGGGATACAAAATAACAAGTAATTATATGCTGAGCATCTTTCTATGTGTGTCAGTGTGGATCTTCAAAAGAGAAGCTCTTTCTAAAACATAAATCTAATGTTCTAGGTCCTGTGATTTTATATCAATTATTCTTTATCAGCATTACATACTTACTTTACAGAAGAATTAAAACTGTTATATTTACCTCTTAAGGAGACCATTCTCTTTGCATGTTCAGGCTTCTCTGAAGGCTTCACTGGAAACTTCTGCAAACAAGTGGCCTAAGGTTATGCAGCAGACAAAGGACAAAGTCATCTTGAGCTGCCAATCTCTACTGCTCCAAGTCACGTGCATTAAATGGTACCCACTTTTGTGACTTTTGAGTTCTCTGGATTCCACCTTTCATGGTGAGGAAAGACCAGGACTGGCAGAGACTAAGCACACACAGACATTTAAATAAGCTTCCACTAATTCCATAGCTTCAAACCTGGGAGGGATGTGGATATTCCATATGCTTAAAACATGGCGGTGCTGTTGTTATTCATCCTCTCCCAAAGGGAACTTCAGGTTTCATCTCAAGACCCAGCATTTTTGCCCTAGTTATTGCCACTAAGCTATAATCTTGAAGGCAGAGATGTAATTTCAATATGAACATATCCCTCCCTAGTATCCAACAAACTCTGTATGTTTTGGTCAGATGGCCTAATTTAATTCCTGGAGATGAAGGAAGAGAAGCAATGCCACTTGTAAACACTACAAGACAGTGCCTTTACAACAAATTTGGCTGACATGTATGTAAAATTTTATTCTAATTAGTCTAAAATAGATGACCTAATAAATAGGATAACTTCCCAAGCCAAACTGAACAGAATAATAAAAACATTACAGGGGCTGGGGAAATGACTCAGCAGTAAACAGCACTGGATGCTCTTCTAGAGGACTCGGTTTCAAGCACCTGCATGGCAGCTTACCACTGTATGTAAATCCAGTTCTAGGTGATCCATAGCACCTGCATTCATTCATGTGACAGATATACTTATGCAGGCAATACCCATTAACATAAAATAAATCAACCGTTTCATAAATAAAGAAATGTTTAAAAGATGACAGATTTTCCACGGCTATATCTGAACTGACAGTGGGCTTTTTCTTTGATAAATTTGCGTTTTCTAATAAGTCTCTATTTGCTATAGTTAGCTATATTGTTTCCCGTAAGAGAATCAGTAGTACTTGCACGACCTCATGGGGCTTTAGGATTTAATTTCCTCATTGCTTCCTAGATTTTAAGCAGATTATTTCCCCATCCCTTTAGGTATCATCCAGCAATCTTGTCATTCAACTGAACTGAAATATTGATGTTCAGATGGACATTTGGATTTGAGGGTTTTGTTTGTTTTTGTTTGTTTTGCTTTGGGTTTTTTGGGTTGTTTTGTTTGCTTTATTTTTTGTTTTTTTTTTGTTTTTGTTGTTGTTCTTGTTGTTGCTATTTCTCAGTGGGAGGAGTTTTGATTTCCTTTTTCATTAGAAAACAGTATACAGTTGTTTCTTATTTGGAAACTGGGGAGACAGGACCTGTGAAGGTGGGCTGATTAGAGTGACTTCCACTGTGAGCCATCAGCTGCCTCAAATACTTGCTGTGGGTATTTTAATTCAAACTTCTTCCTCTTGTGAATGTTTTCAGGCTTCTTCAATGGAATAGATTCCTCAGAGAGAGAATAAAAGGTAGCTATTTTCTCTTAATTCTAGCAAATGAGTACTATATTTAAAGAATGATCTTACTGACCTGATTAAATACTTTCTCAACTCTGCTGCTCCGGGTTGCACTCCTGGTAAAGAGCCTGGCACAGGATAACTCTCAGTGATGATAGCAGGTAATCAGAAAGCCAGGTGCATTCTTGTTTCCCATCTGTCCCGTTAGTTGAGTGGGCAATATGAACTATGCTAGAAAGAGTGCTTCCTTGTTCTGCTTTCTAGAACAAACAAGCCTGTGGGTTATAAGCTTACAGGGCAATTTACTGCTCCTTTGTCGTTTGATTTTTTTTTTTTTGGATCGGTCCATGAGGTAGCCTTCCTACGTTTAATTCATTTAAAATGCACTCCAATAATGACGAAACATGTTAAGATTCCCTTGCGTGGTTTGTGCAGAAATCAGTAGAGGGGAAAAAAAAAAAAAACTAAAGAACACAGCCTGGGGCTAAAGCAGGCATCTGAAAACAGATGGCTAGTGAGCTGCTACCCGTGAACACGGCTGATAAACCGTAGGAGTGACCTGCTCAGATATATAATCATGGAGTCTTCCGTGAGGGAGAATTGCCAGCTAAGCAGCTTCCTCAGTGACTTTGGCCTTCCTTTGTGGCCAGCTGTGTCCACCTGGGGGCACAGCCAGCAGAGGTGAGCTATGTGAAGTCCCTGGACCTCCATCTTCTTGTGCAGGGTTCTCCCTACCTGCTTTCCCAAGGAGGCCTGTGGGGACCTGAGGAACATCCAGCTTAGACTCCTCCCCCACCAGTTGAGTCCTCCTGGGGCACAGACAGCAGAGGTAAGTTCTAAAGAAGAAAAGGAGGAGGGGGGAGGAGGAGGAGGGGGAGGGGAAGGGGGAGGGGGGGAGGGGGAGGAGGAGAAGGAGAAGGAGAAGGAGAAGGAGAAGGAGAAGGAGAAGGAGAAGGAGAAGAAAATGGATGACCTTCAAAGGTTGCATCACTAAAAAGTCTCATTTCACGTAGACAACCTCCCGAAAGCTGCATACATAGAGTCTTCACCATCAGTTAATCTTCCACACCTTATATTCCTCTCAAGACCATACGACCACATGTAGCTGATAGATAGATGTAGAAGCCTATGGCTAAGATCTCGGATGAGGATAGTCTAAAGTAGAATACATATACTATCTCACATCAGGACCAATATGAGCTGACAGATAAGCAGAAGGAGAGAGCTAGCCTGAGTGTGGACCTCCTGTCCTGCCAGTGAATGGGACTCAGTACCTAGATAAGAAATGTTTCTACATCGGGACCAAATGCATTGACTATGAAATGGGGCACCATTTCAGATCACATATACACACGGCCAAAGAAAAGCCATTTCTCTAAATACAATAGGATTTTCAAAAGAAATTAAGCCTTCAAAACAACAACAAAAAATTATTCTAGGGATATAATGGAGCTGATAAAGTGACTTAAAAGTATGAAAACCTGAACAATCAAACTAGGCATGGTGGCAAGCACTTGTAATCCCCGGACTGGGGAAGTAGATGTAGGCAACTACCTTGGGTTCTTTGGCTAGCCAGACTGGTTGTCTCAGAAAACAAAGTGGATTGTGGCTGAACACTGATACTTGAAGTTGACTTCTGACCTCCATGTAAACATGACATTCCTGTCACCCACACATGCACCCACACATAGGCACACACTGATGTGTGCGCATGCATGTATACACACACATACACAGAGAGAGAAACACAGAGACAGAGAGACAGAGAGAGACACAGAGAGGCATGTATACACACATATAAAGAGAGAGACACACAGAGACAGAGAGACACAGAGAGACAGAAACAGAGACAGATAGAGACCCCCACACACAGAGATTTAGAAGTGATCCACATAACTAGAAATACAAATTTTAGAAGTAAAACTAGTAAGAATTTCTTTTCTAATCTTCTTTTTCCTTCCCTTGTTTGTTCTGCCAGCTCCATGTATGTCTTAGGAGTCCATCCTATTGAGTTATATAAACAGGTCCTATGCTCATAATCTTGTGAGATGTCACTATAAACAGAGAGGAACCTTTTGTATAGTTTCATAATGCTTAGGTTTCACTCTTCTCAACCAAGAATCCCCAGGCTTTTCTTCTTTTGCTTTATGATAGCACTCCCCATGGGAAAGGAAGGCCTGTGGTTTCTAGTCTGGTGAGGCAGGTGCATTTCCTTCCTCCAATCATGTATGACTGGTTGCTGGATAATTCTGAAAAATAAATCCTAGAAAATTTATGCAAATCTAAGTGTCCAGTTCATGATTTCATCTCCCGAGGAGGCTGGCCAGACATTTCAGAATGTAATGCATGCACAACTCAACTCTAAGTTGAAAACGAGCGTGTTTTAAACAAGTCTAGTGGAAAAGACTCAATAGTAGGACTAAAAACACCATATGCACCATATAACACCATATAACAGGAAAAGTCACTCAGAGCAATATGCTGTAATGGTATAATTTAGTAAGGATCCAATTGCTTCAGGACCAGCTAGGACAGTTAAGTCAGGCCCAATAACTTCCATTGGCTGGTTAAATTGACATATTAAAGCAAGGAGACTCTTACAGGTTTTTTTTTTCTTTCTTTCTATTAGGTATGAAACATATCAGTGGCTTGCCTTCTGCTTTTTAGTAATAATGAGCTAGGTCATTTGGGTTGGAGAGGCTAAGCAAGGAAGCCAGACATGTATCCTCTTTAAGGATATACTATGGATAACAGACTCTGAAAATAAGTAGGCTTAAGACACAAGAAAAGACAGAGGTTCAGGGAATGTAGTCAGTATGGAGTCACTTCACCTCTGATAGAAGATGTCATTGGGGGCAAGGTAGTCAAGAGGTTGAAGGCTCAGCCTTCATGACCACTCAAGAAAACTCTATATTGGAAGTTAGAGTATGGAATGGGGGGTGGGGGTGGCTGGTGGGGGGGTGGGCTCCCATTTCAGCTGAACCAGTGAGGAGTACCCAGCACATGAAAACAAGTGCTTGGAAGTAGATAGAATCTTCCAGGGATTCTCTCTCAGCTTCTATTCGTCTTAAGCAGCAAGCTGAGTGAAGAGAATTTCAGATTGCTAATATTGCCAGTGCTTGGCAGAAACAACTGCAGAGGAAGGAATAAGCATACTCGTAGACCTCATATTATTTCCACAAACCACTTTAATATATAATATTTAAAGCACAATAAAACATTGCTAGCTTATAAGAAAATTAAAAAAAGTAGAGATAAAAATAAACATAAAGAAAAAATCCTACCATTTAACAAAATGTATATAACAATAAATAGAAAAACTGTGTGATATTATTACTTTTATAAAATTTTAATCAATGATTTTAAATTCTTATTCCACCCAATCTCAAAGTCAGATAGTTTTGACAGAAATTCCATAGTGTATTAGGGAAGGTTAAAAAAACTCACAGTAAATATTTCAAAGGATGAATAAAAAGAGAATAATACATGACCTACTTTATGGGAACACTTTAACAACAATATCAGTACTCAAAAGGGGGACTGAAAGGGAACTAGAAGGAGATAGAAGAGGATCTACATTAAAACTCCTAAAAATAAAATACAATAGACAACATTGGGTAGGACTAGTATGGACCCTTATTACAATGTTGCTAAGAATGCTACTTGGTTACAATTTCTTGGTCAACAGTTCATAATTTTTCTCTTTTTCAACATTGAAGATATTCCTTTTTCTGTGATTTCTTAATTCTTTTCCTGGACACATGCCCAAAACAATTTGTTCACATATTCACTGAGTGACTGAGACCAATATTACTTTGAAGAAACCTCAACCCAAACACGGAGAACGACCGTCAATAAGTACTTTATGATTAGATAATGCTGGACACATAAGAAGATACATAAACATCACTATACACAAGAACTTGATGAGACTTCTAAACAAACTATGGATAAATAAAGCCAGGCACAAAAGATTATTAAGTTTATATTGAATTTTAAAATTAGGCAAACATCAACTAATGTGCTTACTCATGCTTCTGGAGAAGCTCAATATATAAAGAACGAAGAAATCATTTCGCCTCTAAGCTAAAAGGATCATAATTTTAAGGGGAGATTGAGAAGAGAATTTTCTGGAGATGACATTTAGGGGGACACTATAGTGACAGCATTGAATTTACATATCTTTGTACTTGTCCCTGAAAGCGTTTGGAATGTGTTTTACATTCACAAATGTTAAACTAAAATCAGGAGAAAAGGTTGACATGTCAAGTCACCAAGTGTTTCTATACTACCCAGCAAGTTGCTTGAGGATAAGAGAGACCCATATGAACAGCTTTATCTGCTCCCTATGGTTCTTGGCAAAACCAGGACCTCTTCTTCTTTGATCTCTTGGAAATATGATGACATCACAAGTCTCAGTCTCTCTCTCTTCTCTCTCTCTCTCTCTCTCTCTCTCTCTCTCTCTCTCTCTCTCTCTTTTCTGTTATCTAATTAATTTGAAGTTTGGAGTACTGTGTATTCCACTGTTTAAACTTCTCCATTTATAATGCAGGTAGTAATTTCAGAAAGTAATCTCTGGCTACTTATCACTTAGGTCCTATATAAGAAATGCTTGAGGAGCTTAAGTTTCTGGTGTTGTTTAGAATGGTCTCAGTGTCCCTATGTAATGATGTAACCGATTTCATAGGTCAGGGAGGGTCTTATGCTTTGGAGAAAATGTGTGAATAAATATGTTGCCAGTATAGATTAAATAGCTCTAATAATCATTGCAGAAATGTCCTATGCTTCAGGAAATGCAGGACCAAATTCTGGTCCTTCTTCCTGATGGGATGTAGTTTAGGATGCTTTCTGTGCAGATATTATATTACCTTTTGGTCCCTATGAAAAAGTGTATGACACTGTACATTAAAAAGATCTAAAAGTGTACTTTGGGTCATGTTTTCACTCCACAGTTACTTGCCCCTTTTCTTTGGCTATGTGGAACTCCAGTACATTAAGGTGGAAATGTGTGACAGAGGAGGCCATCCACCTCATGAATGCAGGAAGCAAAGACAGAAATAAGAAATAGACAAGCTTCCAATATCTATATTTAGGACACAGCCCCAAAGATCTCATATCCTAAATGTTTAACAGCTTCCCGATAGTGTGACAGGCTGATGACCAAGGTTTTCAAATTTGCATTTGGACTTGGGAGCATACTTCAGATCCAAAGCAGATCAGGTGTCGAAGGCTTTGTCTACCTTGGTGGTAAGCATTTTATGGGATGACAAGAGTCATCCCATATGTGTGTGTGTGTGTGTGTGTGTGTGTACGTACCAAATACATATATATTTGGTTTTTGTGATATGGATTATTGTTTGAGAATTTACACCAGAATCAACAAACCATAAAAATAACAGAGAATATTTTGAGAGAACAAGGATTTTTGAAATATCTCCAGAGAGATTCACAATGCTTAGTTGACTGGGCTCCCTGTTTCTTTATTTAAGATGTAATGTACACTCTAATGCATAATTCTGTAGCCTTAGTGACAGTGTCTCTTCCTTTGAGTCCTCTTGTTTTCTCTGTGGTACCCAAGGTACCATGGTGCTGTAGTTTGAATAGTCTCCTTTCTTAATGATGTCTGCTTTCTCTTTGCTCCTTGATCTTCCTTGCTTATCTGCACATCCTTGTGCTGATCACATCCAATTCTGGATCTCTTGCCCATCTTTTCCATCCTGAGCCTCAGATGAACTGAATCATAGGACAGACCATTCCTACATTCTCTACACTTCCTTCTCTTTTAAAGACTGTTTTCTTGACACTGAGGACACTTAAGCATTGATTCTTGACAGAATAGGTCATTAACTGTTATGTATTCCCAAAACACAGGCCATCCAGGGTTGCTTGGAAAGTTCCTGGAGGCTCCCTGTGGTGCACTGAGACAGTGAATTCCCCAGGAGCAACTGAGCCTCAGGCAGAAAGTACAGATCTGTCTGTATTGACATCTCTCCTTTAGTTCTTCATGTATTGCCATGTTATGGATACATGTGCAGTGGGACTGTTACTGGTATGATAATTCTAGCATATACAGATCTTAATTCACTCAATTATTTGAAAAGTCAGTTTTCTATCAGAGAGAACACATTGGCCTTCCTTGAAGGTATAATTAAGTACATGCTGCCCTGGGCTTGTGGACACTTAATTCAAGCCCCATAGGTTTCTACTAGAATGCCCCAAATAGTTTCAATCCAAATACTTCATATTTTTCTAGAAAATAATAATGAAAAAAGTGACTATCATTTCTGCCCCAGTCAGTCATTTGTTTAGCAATCTGCTGTGGATTGTAACGATAGTTACTGAGAATCTACACATAAATTAAAATCTCATTTGACTATAAAAATTCAATTCAATACAGAGAGTTAAACAGCTGGAAGAAGAATCACATGTTAGAGATGAAAAGGAGTTTCAAAACCTGTAATAAAAGTTTGTTTCTGACATATCATCTAGGATTCTTCATCCTTTCCTCTGGTACTTCCTTCCACCCACATTCTTTCTACCTCTGAAATTTGTCTTTCACTCCCAAATTGCTTCTAGATATGCACCAATAACTTACTCCGTTTTCAAATTTCAACTTTTGATTTGAGCCTCATGTCCTTGACACATGTCACACTCTGCTTTTACTTCTCTCTAGAAATGTTCTTTCTCCTCAAAGTAGGTCATTTCTGTTTTTGGTGACTGCTCACTAAATAGCCTAGGTGCCACCATCCAGCCTAGGTGATTTTTTAAAAAGCTAACCCCACTATAAAACTTCCCACCACCATTCATATCCCAAATATGTGTGTCAAGAGCTACTGAAATAACACTCAAACAACCAAAGTGGTTTCTCTTCTCAGTTTGTTATTTCTACTGAGTTTCCTTTTTCTACCCAAGTAATTGCTTCCCTCAGGACTACCAGGATAAGAACCCAAGAAGCTTCTCTACATATCCCTTTCTTATTCATACCCAAGGCATCAAAGATCTACTGAATCAATGTCTTGCTAGTTGACAATTCTCTTTACTTTCCTCCACTCCCATAGACACTCACTGTGTTTTATACATCATTGTCTTCTGCCTGCTAACCTTGGGTCCTTTGCTTCTTTTGCTAAATATAAATTATCATCACTTATAATTATGCACTACACACACACACACAGACACACACACACAGACACACACTTGTGCCATGCATAAACACAACTAGCATTAAGTTCTGTACTTAGACATACTTGTTCTACTTGTGCTTCCTCCGAAGTATAATCTCTTATAAATTAAAGAACATGCATTAAATATCCCTCTCTTCTTGGTCCCCAGGCACCAGTCTGCTCTTCTGAATTTTGGAGGGTGAAGGCCTTAGACTCACCTAGATAAAAGAAAAAAAACTTTTTACATGTTCATGTGATATCCTAAGGCATCGTGTAACACCATAATGGCTTATTGCAACCAACTATTTTCTCATTATTTGAATGCATAGAGTATGTATTGTCTTGTCCTCTAACATTTTTCAAGCTTTGACAGTTCCTACAACTTAAAAAGTTGTACTGGTTGTTGAATGAAACAATGATGTCTGAAGATATCACTTAGGACCCCAGGTATAGAACAGTAAATTCACCTTTACTAATGACTAAATGTTTCATAATCAAGGTGAAGGGATAGATCAGTCAAAGAAGACCTCAGGTAGGCTTAACCCTGAAACATAATAAGACAAATGGAAGTTCATGCATAATGTAGCAAATGGAAGTTTGTTTTTTATTGTGGCCACCCTGTGAGTCACATATTCCTCTTTAATGGTGTGACATTCAAATTTGATACTGATTAGGATTGCTCACAATATCATGAAACTCTTCACTTATCTTGCTATGCAAAGGAGAGCTAATGCTGAAGGCCATTCATTCTCCAGGACAGTACATGATGAAATGAATACAGTTATATAGAAATAGGGAATTTTATTAGTATTATTTCAGCCTAGACACCTCATCAGCAAAGGTCAGGGAACAAAGACAGTCTAGGGATACCAGAAGACTCTTGGCAGATGATTATTGTAGCACTGATGTTCAATCACATAGTCACTTTCTCCTTCTGTTTCTATTCTGTAAAGCTTGTGGGCCCGGGGCTGCCTCTGCATTGCAGCCCCTTGACGTGATAAACATGTTATTTCCTTGAGATTTGCCCCAGGAGATAAACATTTGTGATTCTTATTTTTTTTTCCTCTTGCAAAGACAAGAAAGCTAATAATTCCTATGTCAGGCACAGAAAAAAGTGAAAACTGATTTTATGTGTGATCTTTTACAAAAGAGGGAAAAGGCAAGAGATGATTCACCGCTGGCTCTGCGAAGTATCAGAGCTCTCTGAGGAGCGTTTGAGAAAGATCTGTCCACCAGGCTATAAATAAGGGCAGCAGACAGTAATTTGCATGGATTTAGCTTGTTAGCATTCATCAATTTATGCATTTTAAAATACTCCCAAATTCTTGATCAGGAGCGTCTCTTTGTAGTGAAGGATTGATAGTGGGAGTTAAGGAATCTGATGAATTTAAAACTCAGATGAGAAAAAGCAAAGCCGACTGGATCTAAACCGAGATACCATTAGTAGTTTCCATAAATCAAATCATGTTTATAGCGAGGATACAGCTGAATTACCATCTGGACTTTTTAACCTCAACATTTATTTCCGAATCATCCCCTAATATTAGAAGTAAACTTAACCCTTCCTTTCATCTCAAGTTTGCCTGGACGCCAGTCAGTTCCCTCCAAGAGAAATGATCTGATTGTTGACACAGAGACAGAATGTCATGAGTGGCATGAGGTTGGCCTGAGTGGTCAAATTCTTGTGTAATGTTAAGCTATAAAAGCAGGGGAACCTACTTAGCTTTAAAAGCATGTAGGATACAAAGAATATGGGGTAAAGTCAGTATATGGGGTGAAACAAAAAGACCTTGAAGAAGAAGAAGGCTCTGAGAGATTGGGGCACATAAAGGACATTGGAGCTCATTAGCCATCAGATCGTCTCCTGACCGTTGCTCTCTGTAGCTATAAGCAATCTTAACTATGGAGAGAAAACCTACCACAAAGTCCTAAGTAATTAACTAAAGAAGTCTCGCCAAGTCAGATATGACTGCAAGCACATTTGGCCTCAAGTTGCTTTATAGTTTTCAGCTGGCATTTTTATTTATTTTTTATATGTTAGAAAGAAGAAAAAAATAAGAGAAAAACAGAAACACAAGCAAAATGAACAAAAACCAGAAAATAAAATCCAAACAACCTCCAAATATAAAGTCATCTGTTTTTTCTCCACGTCTAGCTTTTCACAAACTCCAAAGCGGGATGATTCATAACAGTAGTAAAGTTACAGTTACGAAGAAACAACAAAAATAATTTTATGGTTGGGGGTCATCACAACATGAGGAACTATATGAAAAGGTCACAGCATTAGGAAGGTTGACAACCACTGGCCTAGACTAAGCATGGTTTCGTCCTGACATTTTCACATTTACATAGCATTCGTGCAAGGCTGGTTAGTCCACTTGGAAATGGTTGACTACAAAAAAAATTAAGTTAATACAGAGTTACAAGTTTAATGAGTTAGAAACAGACTTCATGGTGACCATCTTACATTAAGCTACTCTAGAAACCAAAAATACCTTGGGTGATTTTAAGCAAGAAGTTCTTTTCTTATAATGCTGGAGGCTAGACATCTGATACCCAAGAACATGGTCACCTTCCAGTGAGGTTTTTCCTGTACATACCAGGCTTTAGATTTACATCTTCATGAGGGAGAAGAAAAGAGATAAACAAAAAATTCTCTGAGAGCCATTTTTGTTAGGTCATAACCTCTTTGTCCAGGACACTGTCACAGCCCAATGTCTTAGCACCATCACTGTGGAGATTGGCGTTTCCACACATGAATTTGTGTGTGTGGGGGTGAAATATTTAGTCTATCTTAAGCAGGGACAGACAACCACTTCAGTCTTGGAACATGTGAAGTAGCCTGTCTTATCTACTAGGATACACGACTGACCTCATGGTAGCATCGTACCCAGAAGGTCAGCATTCTAATGCCACAAGAACTAATACTTCCTGCATATGAAAAGATTAACACTCATCTCCTTAGATGACACTACCATCTTCAAATTCTAAGCTGTAGTTTTCAATCTTTTTAGTGCTGAGAGCCTTTAATATAGTTCCTTGTGTTGTGGTGACCCTCAATCATAAAAACATTTCATTGCTACTTCATAATTGTAATTTTGCTACAGTCATGAATTGCAGTGTAAATATCTGATACACAGAATATATGATATGTGACCCTCTGGACAAGTGTCTATAGCCCCCACCCAAAAAAAAACATTCATGACCTACTGGATGAGAATTGCTGAAATGGAGTATAATTTATGGTGTAGGTAATTTTTTTTCTGATTTTAGATGTGCACTTGTTCACCTGTTGTTATCAACTACTGTATTCTGTCAATGCCATTACCAATAGGAAAATTTCACGAGGCAAAAAAAAGGAAAAATAAAACCAGGAAAAAGTAGAAGCCACCAATGAAAGCCGTTTAATTGAGGAAACACGTGTTTGGTCTGCATTCATCTTTAAAATCCCACTTCCCCACTGTTGTGCGTAAGTAAGAAAACTTAGCACTGAAGTTTGACTTATGAGCTAGCTGAGTAACTGCTAGTGGACCTCAGCCCAGGCTGCAGAGATATGCTCTTTTGTCTGAGGACTTCCTTTAGAAAGGCAAGTTGATTCCTTAACAGCTTTCAAAGGTTGCCATGATAAACTTCTTTGTGTCCGTGAAGCTTTCATTTTGAGTTGAAAGGTTTTTTTTTTTCCCTTATTATAAGTGACCTAGCATTTTGTTAGTGGGGCTGTGGTCAGAACTTTCTTCTTTTAGTCCCTGGCAAGCTGGCTGCCATTTCCTCTCCCTCTCTTTCCTGAATCTACCTCAACCCAAGCTCTAGGCTTTTGTTGAAATACTTTGCTCCTTTCCGTTCTTCTGTGCCCCGTGTCACATTATCTGCAAAAGGTTGTAACCAACTTCCCCTCACTGTGGACACAGGAAGGGGAAATGAAGAGGGGACAAGTAACTGAGCTGATTCTTGAGGTCAGGGGTTGGGGGATGGGCGGCCCATCTGTCTCAATGGCTGTCTCTGAAGTGTGTGCTTTCCTTTGTTGATGGTCCATTGCTATTGTGCTGGGAAGCTTTTAATAGCAGTCCACAGAGTTGACTAAATGGCAAGGCTAAGATGAAAAAACACTTGGTAAAAGAATACCTGTGTTCATGTGTCGGGATGTGGCTCACACTTGACTTTCTGAAATAATGCCCCTGCAACTTTCCTCACCAGTCTCAGGACCATCAATTCTTACGTTAAATCCTCCTGGTATCTCATTAAAATGAAAATCATTTCACTACTTTTTCAATAAGAAAACTGACTGTGAAGATTGGAAGAAGAGTGGCAAACATAGATTTACTATTCAAAATATATCTCCTGTCATGTTCTTCCAACTTCCCCTGTTGCTCTTAACGTCCGACCACATGCCGCACCCCCTCCCACATGGAATCAAATCTTTTACTCTAGGACGACTTTGTCCCATCTAAAGGGCACCAAGATTATCTTTCACATTTAAATTATTCTCTTCTGGTATAGCAGGCTAATTAATGTAAGTGCAGTTCTGTTCTTCCAACCCAGAGATACTTGCTCAATGACTCTCAAGGTGCCTGCACATCGTTCTCTTGCAACCCATGCCTCTTCCAGACCTTAATTTCCATAATTAGACTCTTCTGCTCCCCATCTCAGCAGGGCTGATGGTAGCCTTATGACTCTTCCAGTTTATGGTGATTACAAATGGGGCCTTAGAGTCACATAGCAGGTAGAAACAGCTCTAACAAGGCCCCGGCGTTCTGGAGTGCCATGCTTGACATGGTGTGTGGACAACGCCTGTTAAACAGGGTCTTTAAACAGAGGGCTTTTGCTTCTCAAAATAATTGAGAGGATGCTTTGAAAGTGCAAGAGTAGATTAATGGGAACACAAAAGCCTTTGATTTATTAGCACTTTGTAAGTGTCAGAACTAATGGAATAACACATCAAAGGTAAGATTTTTTTTCTTCAGAAAGGAGGGCTCTCTAAACATGAGCAGTACAGAGGCAGAAATTAGACTTTGTGAGGAGATGTCATAACCAGGCCCAGTGCGGGCTCCAGGTCAGAGGGCAGTCCTTCACTCTGAGCAACAGCTAGGAGAGAGGTTGGGTGGCAGGGGTTAACTGGAAAAATGGGAGAGAAAGCATAAAGTGAACAAGGGATAAAGAAAAGGAGAGGGGTGGTAAATCAGAAAAAGGGAAAAGATACTGAAGGCTTAGTGACATTTGTGGTACAGTTTTGATTTTAGTTTTTTTGTTTTTGTTTTTTCTATAAATGTCAAAAGTGCTTGTTCGTGCTACATGGTGGAAGTATTCATCCAAGACAATAATGAGGTGGCATGAACTACATAGCACACTAGGGAAGGGGAGAGGAATATCTGGACTTCTGTCCAGTTCTGGTGGACCTTGCCACAGGCCACATCTGAGGTTACAAAGAGTGCCTTGGACATTTGAGTCAGCAGAACAGGCAGACATGTAAATGTTTCTTCCTGCAGCCGTAGGGAAGGCAACTGCAGAAGAATGTCTAGTGGGACTGCCTACACTGGCCTGAAGGATACATCTTCAAGTCTGAGAGTAGCAAGAAGAAATCCAAGGGAGAGTGACGGTAAGAATGCAGAGAGAAACACTATATATATACTACACTTCTCTGAAGGTAAATATTGTAACAGCTCTCCACTATAGGTATCTCTTTTTTCCATCCTCAATCTCCTTTCTGAGGTTCATCCGTAAGTTTTTGTTTTCTTCCTAAAGTGAAATAAAACAAGGGCACCAACAGAATCTACTAAGATTTTGTTGTTTTTGGTTTTTAGAGATGGTATCTGTAGGCCAGTGTAACACTGGCTGTTCCAGAATTCATTCTGTAGACAAGGCTGGCCTCCAACTCAGAGATCTGCCTGCCTATGCATCACAAGTTCTGTGATCACAGGCATGTGCCACCACAGTTCAGCACCACCACCACCCAGCACCAACCCTTAGTTTTAACATGCCCAAACTTTGGAGTATTTGACTAATTTATTTGAAGATGGGTTTAAATAAACTTGGAGTTGATCCTAGTTCAGCATCTTGCTATTAGGAGTTCTCAGGGCTGGTATGGTGACTAGCTACTTGGGTAGCTGAAGAGGATGTTGAGTTTGAGGTGGGAACTCATTTCAGAAGTGTGTGTGTGTGTGTGTGTGTGTGTGTGTCTGTGTGTCTGTGTGTCTGTGTGCCAGTGGGTTTTCAAGAAAATTGCAGAAGACTTTTACATTTGTGTTATAAGACTCACATGAGGATAGTTATTGTCAGTGAAATAACCCTCTGTCAAATACACTCAAATGTTTTAGTTGAATACAAATTTTGTTGAATGTCAATTGCAGCCTTATTAATAGGCTATCTGGTTATAAGTAGGGAGCTGAGGTTTGAAACCTTGATGAAGCATAAGAATAAAATAAATGCTTGTTGTAATTCTTGTCAAATTTCCCCCTTGCTACTTTTCAAAGTTAAATTACATATACAATTTTTTATATCTTTTAAAGTATTGTAGCACAAATCCTCTGCAGACTGTAATCACAAAACTCTTTGAGATGGCTGTATAATACCCCACAAAAATCTGTATGGGACTTAATTATTGGACTGTTAAGATTTTCTTTTTTTTTTTCAAGGTTGCTTATGGGAGAAAGTTCAGTAGCTTCTCATCCAGCCCTGAATACAAGGACTTGGCTGAGGGTGAGATCAACTCCCTTTGAGAAAGTAAAGTGGACTTTGACGGAAGCCAGCTAAGTACAGGCTTTACTAGCTGTCCCGGGCCTGCGGGACTCGGTTATTCGTGGGGGCGAGGGGAAC
>NW_021604712.1:3994541-4005833 GCF_004785775.1 Grammomys surdaster | reverse complement strand
GGGGGAAGGCTGGCAGGGGTCCCTGTTAGGGGTCCTGGTCTCTGACAACTAGCTGCAGTAATAGTCCTTAAAATTGTGTGGTTTTCTGTCTGATTAGCACACTTGTAACTCAATTGAGAAAGGAAAGTACTCAAAGTGGGCTTTGTCACAGCTTTCCTTCTTAGATAATACCCTTCATAGTCCATATAAGAAAAGTGCTTACATAAATGTTCTTAGACATTCCTTTTAATGTTTGATCTGTTTTATGAATATAGCCTAATATAAGGAAACAGCCAAGATTTTATATAACAAATTAAATTTTCTTTAATTTTTCCTCGCACATTTTACATGGGAATAGATGTATTTCTAACTATAACATGAAGATTTTCTCTGGTCAAATTTCTTGGAGATAATTGCTACATAAATGATACATATAGTATCCTGAAGGAAAAAAATAAAAGCAGAAAGACAAACTAAGCTACATTAATCTCAATGAAACATATATGTGTAATACATAGACACACAAAATAAGTACACTGATGTGCAAAGCGATTAGCATCTGTTTGTCCACACAAGTATACATGTTAACACTTTAATTGTAACAACTTCATCATAAAGAAATTGAGCTTTTGTACATGTCAAATTTTTATTTAAACAAACAAAACAAACAAATGAAAACATGGAGAGACCCACAGCCAATCATTAGGCAAAGAGCCCAAATTGGAGATTTCCATCAGGTTCTGCCCTTTGAAGTTTTGGGACCCCTGAGAAAGGAGGAGGGGAAGAACTGTGGGAGCCAGAGTGGTTGAAGACACTGAGAGAGCATGGACCACAGAATCAACTAAGAAGGGCTCACCTGGTGTTGCTATGTATTCAAATGCTACATATTGTATCCCAAGATCTGGTGGCCTCAAGATAAGTGCATTTACCTGTACATCAGCTTTTCCTGGGTAAACCTTGTCCCCCACGTTATCCCTGATTGCTGAATAAAATGGCTAGAGAGCTTTTCACTGGGCAGAAGAGAAGTAGGTGGAGCTTCGGTTGCCAGGTTTGGGGATCTTGGGGAGGAAGAAGGGCGGAAGTTGCCACGGGGTAGATGTGTCATGAAAGGCCAGGAGGGAAGGCCTAATGGAGTAGAAGCAGCCTAAGTGGAACATGGTAAGTTCAGGGGGTCACCACAGGGAAGTAGACACAACAGCTGAGAGGGTTGATATCTGCCCAACTCTAGCATTTTTAGACTTATTATAAATTTAAAGGGCTTTGTGTCTTTCACCAAGGAACAATGTGGTCTAAAGTGAGGTAGAACCCCCTAATAGATATTTAAAGAAAAGGGGCTGTAGCAACCCCAGAACAATATTAATTACAATACATTGACTCACAGAGATTGAAGTGGAAATCATGGAGGCTGCATGGGTTTGCACTAGGTCCTCTGCATATATGTCATGGCTGTTAGCTTGGTCTTTTTGTGAGACTCCTGAGAGTTGGAGTCGGGGTGTTGCTGATTCTTTTGGCTGCTCATGTAATCTTGTATTTCCTACTGGGTTTCCTCACCCAGCCTTGATTTGAGGGTTTGTGCTTGGTCTTATTGTATCATGTCGTATAGTGTTCAGTTGATATTCCTGGGAGTCCTGCTCTTTTCTGAAGGAAAAAGGAGGACTGGATCAGAGGGAGAAGAGAGGTGGGGGAAGAGTAGTCACTGGTAAGCGCAGAAGGAGAGGAAACTGTGGTTGAGATATATTTTATGAGGGAAGAATAAAAAAGAAAAAAGAAAAAGTCTTGGTTATTGTAATAGTATGTATCACAATGAAGTATATTAAATTAACATGTTTTTAGAAAGTTGTACTGCACATCCATGTTAAACTTAAGAACAGATTCTGACACATAGTTTACTCTTTAATACATTGATAAAATAACATAATTTATATCCTTACATTGAGTTATCCTAATATTCATAGAATGAACTTTAACATGGAGAAACACTTTCTGAGTAGTCTACAGATTTGTACTTCACTGTACTTATATAAAGTTGGTTTAATATTTATATTCACATGCACATAATTTCCTAATGAGGTTTCTCAGTTCCTTAAGCCATGAAGGGAGCAACATAGGCATCTGATTTCTTTTTTCTATTTTGCAATGCTAATAGGCCACTATGCCACAGCAATGACAATTTATTCTCAGGTCATATATGTATGACCATAAGAATAAATGTTTACAAGGGAGTTCAATATCCATTTAATGAAATAATGAGTTCATTCTTCACTGGGAGTATGAGCTCTCCAATCATGGGCTTTTATAGTGGTTTATAATACCACTATAAAATCAATAGTTGATCTCAATTCAATCAGAAAACAGTTGGTTGCATCCATGACAATTGTGCCACAGTTACACCAGTGGGTCTCTCTGGCACATTTGTAGTGTAAATTGTAACTCAGTAAGACTGTTTGTGACAATTCTCACATCAGCCATTTTAAGACCATCCCTATACTCAGCAAACTGCGTTTATCAGGGAGATATGCTGCTCTATACCATGTAGAAAAAAAATGGCCAACCTCAGTTCTTTCCCCACCACACACAAGATGTTCCATTCTCAGAATGCTTAGCCTTCATTACGTGTCTTATTGCTCACCACAAAGAACATATAGCCACAACTTCAGCAAGAAAGTCAACAATCTCATGGGGAAATGTAGCCATATCAGGATTGCCCACCTACACTCCTCACTCTCAAAAGATTAGGCTACAGCTACATGTGTTACCACTCACCACACAGACCATGCATCCACTCCTCCACAACTCACCTTTGTTCTGCCAGTTTCTATTCACTGCCAATTATGCTGTGTAACTTTTCCTTCCTGAGGAGAAATTAATAAACATATATTCATCCTGTGTAGGGCAACAAAAACATAGCCTATGTATGGCAACAATGACTGGCCAAAGAAACAATTTCTTCCACTCATGTCTAACTTTCTAAAGCAATGAGTTTACCATACAAGAGCATGAATGAAAGAGTAGATAACTCAATGATAGGTTCATCTCTGAAAAAGCTCATCTCGGAATGGATGGTAACCCATGAAAGCTGTACTCTAGAGTGCCCAGCCTGACTTGTATTCAGGATTTATCGGAAAGAGGCTCCTCCTTCAATAACTGTATAACAGTTTATACCCATGGTAATGGACCTTATGAATCTTGTAAGCTTCCTGAGTCTTGTAAGATTTATTTATCTCCTAGGTTTCCTGAGTCTCCCACCAGGAAGGTTTGTTTCTGTTAAGAGGAAGTAGCTATATATTACACATCAACAACAAAGATGGGATTGAATCTGGAGAGATGCAAATGCTAGAGTAAACTGATCCTTTGTCATTCCTATTAAAATCTGATCATGTCAATGTTTTCTAATTGACAGAGAAATCATAGTTTCTCTTGGTTTTTAAAAATATTTCAACAGTTCAGTATCCTAGAAATTAATTTTGCCTTTCCTCTATTGGAGCTTGGGAGTCAAACTCAGATCTTCAGACTTTGTTACAAGTGCCTCTACTAATCAAGACATCTCACTGGCCCTCTTGACCTTTCATAAGTTTCAGAGCAGAAGAAAAAAAGAACTCATAGATAGGTTACAGTGCAAGAAAATCTTCGGTGATCTTTCAGAAGTGGCCCACTCTGCTTCTCAACAGATCATATCTCTGTAGTAGGACTTATTGTTGCTACTGGTAACAGCAATGAAACTATTGTACAACTGCTATGACCCTGCACCCTTTTTGCATATTTGCCAGATTTAGTCAGTGTATGCCACAGTTCTTTTCAATGATTATTTAGGATATGTCTAATAATATAATTTTTTTTTAAAAAGGATAAAAACAAAACTGTCCCCAACCTGAGACAAGCCACACAATCACTTCACGTCTCACTCGTGCTCAGGGTATGCTCAACCCTAAACTACACCCACAGCACTGGAAGGGCAGACTGAAAAATGAAGGATGCCAGAGACTCAGTATGGAACACTGTCGTTTCCAACAGTCAAAGTGACTCAAGTCAGAGAAGGATCATATGCAGTTGTACAGCTGGTCAGTAACAAAGCTGAGAGTATCCTAGCTTGGGGCTCTGTCCATTGTACCACTGAATTCCTCTAACACATCCCTAGCTTTCAATCATGCAAACTGGCATAAGAATTGAGGAAAAGAAGCAACTTCTGGTTTTATAGGCACAAGCAAATTGCCATAATTTTGCCTCAACTCTCTAGATATGTGGACAATAATCTATTCTTGTTAACAATGTAGATATTAACCCTGGGGCTCCATTTCCCTTAGTCTGTATAAAGAACTCTCACACTAGAGCAGGCCATGTGGTTCATTTGCATGGTGTTGTTCTAGTTCACATTTTCTCTGGGATCCTGCCTTCTGTTCTCACCACATCCCTTTTGTGTGTGAAATCTCATCTCGGAGCACACTGCAGTCTGCAGTTACACTGGCTAACAGAACAGAAATGGAATCAATCCCTGGGAGCAATAGCATCAACCCTGGGAACCTCCGGTATATCCTGTCAGTTGCTAGCAAGGCTTGTGCAGGGATTTCCCAGGGATGTGCTTCTTAAAAGAAACATTTATGAAAACTACCCACTGTGCAAACATAACATCAGTGAGCAGCTTCCCATACACCACGCAGCCAGCTTCGCACAATTCTATAAAGCAAAAGCAGTGACTATACTTATAAAAAGAGACGTGCTGAGGCATGTGAGGATGGAAATCCAAGCCAGCTGGAGACAGAAACATGGGAGTTCTGACTCTTCATTTCTCTCCTGTTCTGCTAGTAAGAAATCACTCTCTACGGTAAGATTGGAAGTATCTGGGGAATCAGTTTTATCAGAAATCTAAGAAATTGAAACATAGAAAAATATAGTTCTGTCCTAAAAAGAGAAGGTGGAAAACCTTGGTGCAATTCAAAGAGGAGGAAGAACAGATAACAAAGAAACACACTAAAAGCATCCTCAACTGGATGCAAAGCCATTTTCCACAAGTTAAGTGAAAAGAAACACATGAGAAGTTAATGGCCCTTTCCATTCAAGAAAAAACAAAACAAAACAAAACAAAAAAAACCAAAAAACTGCAGTGAATTGAGAAAAGCAGCCATTCATCAGTTGAATTTGGTGAGAAGTTTCAGCAATTCATTAGAAGGAAGCTATCACTGCACAGTGAATATCTGGAAATATTCATACTGTTTCATCCAGATACACTTTACAGGTAGAATATCTTCAAGCTTCCATGATACAACAAAACCTCAAGTTTTTCCAACACTGTTACTGTTTTATCAGTAGTAAATTCTATACCTTACTACATGTAATGAGTTGTCATAAAAATATAACATTAGAATATTGTACAAAATGACCTCAGGATATATCCATAAGTCATATATGAAACAGAAATGGTTCATGTTCAAAATTGGGCTTTATGAACAAGAGAGCTTTTCATGTATATGCAAATATTTTAAAAATTGAAAACAGATCTGGCTCCAAACACTTTTAAATAGGAAACAACCAAGTAAAACTATCACTATTGTCTTTTAAATAATATTTGGAGATGAGAGTCACTGGGGAGATAGCTCAGTGGAAGTGCTTGCTGCTCTTCCAGAACTTGGAATTGGTTTCTAGCACCCATGTCAGACAGCTCATAGCATCCTGTAACTTTCACTCCTTCAACTCCAGAGGAAATTCAGAGATACTTTCTCTCAATGTACCCACACACATATACACATAAATACACACATAAATATAAGTAAATCTATACTGGTATTTCCATTTATATCAATCATATCTATATTACGTTACTTTATTCTTTCTCAATTAGTGAGTCCATTTCTTTCCTTTTCCCTGAACTTCATTAAAGGTTTATTTTTTTCTTCCTTTAAGACCTGTATGTATTTTTAACCATAGTTTTTAGGGCTTTTTCTTATGCTTCAGCTGTGTTGGAATATTCAAGGCCTGTATTAGAAGATTCAAGGCTGTGGTGGGACAGCTGGGCTCTAGTGGAGGCATATTGTCTTGGCATGATATTGGTTATAGGGTTGTTGTATAGTGTTTTACATTAAGCTGTGTTCATTCCATCCCTAGTCTCCCCATGACTTTTATTCTGAAGAAATGTTGAGGGGTTTTTTAAAGCCTTTTTCTGCATATATTAATATTTCTGAGTCAATTTATGCGATAGGTTTATTGACTTACATATGTTGAAATTTTGCTGCATGTCTATAACGATACCAACTTAATCAATACTAATAATCTTTTTCATGTGTTGATGAATTCAATTTGTCAGAATTTTATTGAAAAATTTTGAATCTTGTTCTTCATGAACTCCATCTGTAATTTTCTTTTTTTTTTTAAAGAAGCGTGCCTTTACCTGGTTTTGGTAACAATATAATACTGCTTAACTTAATAACTTTAAAGCCTTCATTTCTTTTCTAACTCACACAATAATTTGAGTAGCATTGGTGTTACTCTGCCTTTGATGGTCTACTAAATTTCGGCAATAAATCCATCTAACCATACACATTTAATAATTAAGACAATTTTTATTAACTGCTGTAATGCTGCCATTCTTTTAATATTTAAGTCATTTTTTTCTTCTTGCTCTAATTTTGGAATGTCGTATGTATCTATGAATTTAACCACTTCTTTGGAATTTTCCAGTTTAGTGGAATAAATTTTTTTAGATTATGTTATTATTTTTTGCATCATTTTAATTTATTTTTATTTCATTGATTTCTGCCGTGATTTTAATTATTTCATTCTATCTACTGCTTTTGGATCTAGTTTGTGCGTCATTGTCATTAAATCATGTTTTCTGCATCTCAGAGTTTGTGATGGAGGCACTTAATGGAAACTTTCCTTTTACGACTCCTTTCATCGTGTCTCAAAAATTTTGGTTTGGTTTTGTTTCCCATTTGCATTCATTCTAAAAACATTTCTATTTTCTTTGTTTCCTTTTCTTATTTATATTTTTCTTTGGTAACTCAGGTATCATTCAACGGTATGGAACATTCTTCACGAGGTTATATAATTTCCATGGTTTCTATTGAGCTTTATAGCTAGCTTTATTGTAACCCAATAGAATTAAGGAAGTTAGTTCCACTTTTCTGAATTTGTTGAGATTTATTTTTATCTTAATATGTGATCAGATTTAGAGAAAGTTCAATAGGCTGCTAAAATTATCACATATTCTTTACTGTTAAAGTGCAATATTCTATAGATGTCTTATTTCTGTTTGTTTTATAAAGTTATAAATTTTCTATATTATAATGTTTACTTTATGAAATTAAGTATATGTATGTTTAATGTATACATGTTTAGAAATATAATATTCTCTTATTTTATTGTAGTAACTTTCTTAATCCTTTCTGACTGGTTTTGGTTTCAAGTTTATTTTGTCAGACATAAAAAAAAAAAAAACTCCACACCTGCTTGTTTCCTAGTTCCATTCCTTAAACTATTGTTTTGCATCTTTTCACTCTATATTGTGTCTACACGTGATGGGGAGATGTGTTTCTTAGAGGTAGAAGCAAGATGGCTCCCGTTTTTAAATTCAATCATTCTAGTCTATGTCTTTTTTTATTGAGGAAGTGATACCATTAATATTCAGAGTTATTACTGAAAATTGTACCTTGATTCCTGTCATTTTGTTGACTTTGTAGTGTTCTCTTAGACATATTTGGAAGAACTGTTTAGGTATTGTTTATTTACCTCTAATGGCCACATGAATGTGTATATTCCTTTCTTTGATGTGAAGAATTTCTTAAAATGCCTACTGTAGAACTGGATTACTGGCCATAAATTCTTTAATATGCTTTTATCATAGAAAGAGTTTATTTCTCCCTTGGCTTTAATAGATAGTTCTGCTAGATATAATAGTGGAGTTATTAATTATATATATAAATTTCCAAGTAGTCTAGTCTTAGTTATTCTACTGAGCAATCAGATTTTTGCTAGACATGCTCTTATAAGGTAATTGATGTTTTCCTCTTATAGATTTCAATAGCCTTTATTTGTTCTTTGTTTTTAAGTTTTCCTTATAATATTTGGGCAGTTTATTTTCTGGTCTAATCTATTAGATATTCTGAAGAACTCTTAAGTCTGTATGCTTATCTCTTTCTTTGGGTTTGAGAAGTTTTTTTTTATGACTTAGAGAAAGTCCCTCAGAGGAAAACCTTCTAATGCAAGAATTCCAAACAGAGATATTAATGGTTCTTACATAGATGTGCAAACTTACAAACTCCAGAATAGTAACTAGGATGAGAAGCAGACAAAAATCCTAAAGAAACGGTCAGTTGATGTTGACAAAAAACTGGACTAGATACAGTCTAAAACCTAAAGTCCCCATAATCACTAGAGTTCTTCATTACATAGTCTTTGGGTATATAACGAAATTTTATCTCCCATCCACTCTCTGAATGAGATTTGGTAGCACTCTAAGTCCTCAGTGGAGTATAAGAACAAATGATGTGTCTTCCAGCTTAAGTCTTGTCATATAAGACACAACTTGTACATTGATATCGAGACATGAGAGAATCATGCAAACATTAAGGGTTGTGGCCCCTGAATGACAATGTGGCCCCATGCCATCTAAAACTCTCACCTTTATCAGACGCAGAAGGAATATATCATTTTCCTAAGATCCACATTTTTGTGAAACATGTTCTTCTGGTTCATAATCATGTAAACAGGAGTGACCTAACATTAGCATAATAACCCTATACCTAATTATATTGTTTTATTTTGTTTATTATTGAATGTGTTTGAGTGTGTGTGTGTGAACACTCATCTGGATACTAGAGAATAATATTTAGGAGTTGACTCTTTTCATTTCCTATGTGTTCCAGAGATTCAGCTCACGCTATAAGGCTTTTTCCTGGTAAACCATATTACTTACTTATATTCTTTGTCGGTATCTGTTTTAATAATTTTATTAAAACCATCTTACATATGGAAAAACTGCCTGAATAGATATTTGCTAAACACTTGAATAGATATTTGCTAAATACGCAAGGCCTACCTAGGATACCGCAAAAACTGTAGTCTTAAGGGACAAAGAATTGATTTTGCAGTTGCAAAACCTCCCTATTCCTTTTATTCCTTTATAACCTTTATTACCTTAAATCCTCATTTTCTTCTAGAAGTGAGGGTGATAGTAGAACCTGTCTCCTGGAGTTCTTGCAAAGTCCAGGTGAGATAAGCCATGTTGAGCAGGTGGTGTATAGTAACAACTCCACAGTGCGGTCTTCATTATAGAGTTAGGGAAGAGTGAAGAGAGAGTCACTCAGTACTCTAAAGGTACAAATCTCATCTTGTCAACTCAGAAAGGAAACAGCAATGGTCTCATCGACTTCCTCCCATTCCTGTGGTTAGAATATGCTTGTCCTAGACTTCCACACCATGAATTCTTTCATCCTACTGTATCACCTTGGAAGTCATGCACCTGATAGTGTATCTGCTACTAACAGAGGTTATATAGAAAGCACAGCTTCCAGCCATTAGAATGATGTCCCCCAAATCCAGAGAAAGATATTTCCTCCATGCAATATACAACACAGTTACATAAACCCCACAGTCAAAATACCCCAATACTTACACTACAAAACCAGAGTAAGGCACCAGACATTTCCCTACAAGGCTTTAGATTTAAATGTGTCTCAGGGTTTTTTAATCTCATTTTTGGTGTCCTGAGGTTATTTTTTTTTCTCTCTCTCTATTCCTTGTGGTTCTTGCCATATTTGGACCCTTTCCAAAAAACACACCAGGGTGGTCAGAAAGAACCGCATAACTGAAGGAAGTGGCTTTCAAAACTGTAGATACATTTATCTGATATCATTTCTTCCCTTCAGTTCTAGTTTTTGATTTTCCTAAAGAAAGCTTTTCTACACACCAATTAAAACATTTTAACAAATATCCCCATTCCTCCATAGAAGACCTGACTAGTTCAGTTTCCCATATGATATAAAAGATTTGCTCATTATATGTACTGGATTGACCAACATGGTATCTGTCAGCCACATGTGGCAATTGCGTGGCTAGACTCCTTACAGAAATAGAAACCCTAACTATGAGAGAAGTTGGTAGTTAGCGTTCCCATTGCTGTGAACAGACACTATGACCGAGACAACTCTTATAAAGAACAACATTTAATTGGGGTTGCCTAAGAGTTTCAGAGGTTCAGTCCATAATCATCATGGCATGAAGCATGGCAACATGCAGCCAGTCATAGTGCTGGAGGAAACAATAGTTCTAATCTGACTGTAATCAGGAAGTGACTGGTTCTTTTCTGGGCTGCCAGCAGGAGGGCCTCTTTCACACTGGGCAGAATTTTAAAGTCCATCCCCCACCCCCACCCCCCAGTGATGCACTTCCTCCAGCATGGCTACAGCTACTCCAAAAAGATTATACTTCCTAATAGTGCCACTTCCTATGGGCCAAACACATTCAGTCCACCACACAATTTATAATTAATACGGTTTTGGGTTTTGGTTTTTTGCTTATTTGACTAGCAGTGTACTCAATGGCTGTCATGGCTGTTAGTTGAGGAAGAAAGTGTTCTGTGAAAATGTTCAAGAGGCATTAGGTTGATCATAGAATTTAGAAGATAATGGTGGAACCTGATAAGCATGGACTAAGTGGGGGTAGAAGAGTAGGAACAGAGAAAACCACAGTTACATCAATACATTTCAGTCATGTGAATAGTATGCACATTTTAAAACAGTGAACTTCAGTTGTGAACATATGAACTATTCCTGTAGCCCACTGTGTACTCTAAAACTCGTGACCAGGAGCCTTCTGCTGTTTCTCATCAACTTTGCAACTCAAGTGTTTTCAGGCAAAGTACACGAAAGAGACAATTTCAGTAAAGGAGTATTCTACATATACATCTTCAGTACATTAACATCATGATAATCAAGGAAATTCAGAGGAATTGTCATCAGAGCTTTGCAAGTAGATATAATGATTAAATGCCAAGCATCATCCTGGCCAGGACCCTGGAACAGAACAGATGCTTTCTTGGGATGCTGAGGCAGAAGGAGCTTCAAATTCAAGGCCAGCTTTGGCAACTTAATGACTTCTCAAATCATGCCTTACAAATGTAAAGTAAAACCAAACAAAGGCATGGGACTGAAAAGTTAGCTATAAAAACCTTGCCTGGCATTTCTAAGGTTCCATCTTAAATCTCCAGAACAAAATGAGAGGGAAGCCAGAGAAAGCATGTGAGAGAATAAAAGAGACAACAAAAACCCTGGAGGGAAGAGAGAGAGAGAGAGAGAGAGAGAGAGAGAGAGAGAGAGAGAGAGA
>NW_021604712.1:3975751-3994531 GCF_004785775.1 Grammomys surdaster | reverse complement strand
AGAGAGAGAGAGAGAGAGAGAGAGAGAGAGAGAGAGAGAGAGAGAGAATGAGAAAAAGGAGCACAAGAATGAGTAGAAGAAAGAGGAGGAAGAAGAGAGCAAAAATGCAAGAGAGATAAAGTAAGTATATAACATAATGATATTCAGGTTCAGAAAATACAGATAAAATGTAGACTGTAGTAAGTTATAATGTACAAGCATTTGTTTAAAGCTCATAATAAGTAAATAATGATAATCCTGAGGATCCCTAGGTAGATGGAGAAACCGTTTAATTTCTTTATGAATGTAAGTGTTAAATAGAGAATATCAATTTTGAAACAAGTACACACTGGGAAAGAAGTAGACCAGTGTCTACCCCCAAGTGTGTGTCGATGAAGAAGAGACAGAGAATAAGAAACAAATAAGCATTAACTCAAATAATAATGGAAGCTGATTTTTAGGAGCTCATGGAAGTAGTGAGAGGGAACTGGATAAGAGCAGGGAGAGGAAAAAGACACTTATGTAGAGAAGTTAGTCAAACAGAGCCTTAGGCACATAGTTCTCAGACAGGGGGAAGGGAAAAATAGAAGCCATTTTCCAATAGATAAACCAGCCTAAAGCTGGGCATCCCCATCCTTTGAAGAATCCCGCACAGAATCTTTAGGTCCAGTTGCAAGTTTTGGTGACTGATTTTTTTGCTGGATGTGGCCACTGTGGAGAGAAGTCACAATTTATCATACTGTATGATTTGGAAAGCACTGGCCAGATGCAATGTTGACAGCTATTTTAATAATATTTATATATAATTAAAAAACTTAAAGCATCTAAAATATTATTTGAAAGCTGAATCTCCCCATGTATATCCTCCTAATTTTAATACTAAGTGTGAAAAACAAAGAAGTAGTACTAAAAGCTGCAAGAGATCCAACAAAAGTCACATGTAAAGAAAGTCCATCAGAATAATCATTGTTTTCTCAGTGGAAACTTAAAAAGTCAGAAGAGCCTGGAATAATATACTTCTAGATCTACTGGACTATGGATGCAAACCAAGACTACTATACCCAGCAAAACTATCTACCATAGTTAAAGAAGAAAGAAAACCTTTTTGTGATACGAAGATGCTAAAGGAATTCATGTCCAATAAATCAGCCCTACAGAGAAGACTGGAAAGAATTCTAAGGTAGGGTAAGAGAAACATAATTAAATTTGTGTTTTAAATCTAAAATGTGGCTTCTAGGACAGAATCAAGCAAATTATTATAGGTCAGTGAACTGGGTAGTGATGGTTTTCTGACATCACTAATTTTTGATTTTGCAATTGGTTTTTTGTTGTTATTGTCCATTATTTAAATATGTCTTTGATTACATTTTATTTTTGACAATTCCGTACATAAACATAATGAATTCTCATTACCTCACTCCTCTTTCTTTTATGTCCCTTTTGTAACTTTATGTTCCCTCTCTTCTCTACAGGTCCTCATTCCACATTCATATCTTTTACTTTTGTTCTTAATTATTTAAAGTTATCTTCTAGGTTGAACATTATGTACTGGCTGAGAGAGGCCCACATGAGTTCTAAATATGTTCAATCATCCGTTCCACTAGCGGTGGACAGCTCATAGGATGACAATCTGGAGACTTAGAATGGAAACTCCAAGTCTCACATCCTGATCTCTTGTAGCTGTCACAAGGCAAAGCAGCTGTGTGTGGCAGTGCTGGTTGAACAATCCTACTTGTGTTGAGTCTTAAAAAAGTGCGGCATGCAGTTATGAGCTGGGAGTACCAATATTTGACAGTGTTAATAAATGACTAGGCTGCAGGTCTAAGTATTTACTACCCTATTGCTTTTATCATTTCCTAAAATATGCTCATGTTGTTCAGCGGGCATGAGTATAGTTTTAAATTTTCTTTTCACTTTTTGATATAATGTTATTGAGAGACAAGGCTTCCAAGCTAAGGAAAACTCTACAAAATTTACAGTGTTAAGATTTCTCTTACTTAACTATATTCCTCTTAACACTCCCGTTGTGCAGATAGACAAAGGCATGAGAGATTTAAGAGCGACTCTTGCCTCTAGCCACATATTTGGAGAGGATGGCTTTGTCAGGCATCAATGGGAAGAGAGACCCTTGGTCCTGTGAAGACTTGATGCCCCAGTGTAGGGGAATGCCAGGCCGGGGAGGTGGGAGTGAGTGGGTTGGTGGGGGAATACCCTCATAGAAGCTGGGAGAGGGGGGATGGGATAGGGGGTTTCCAGAGGTCAAACTGGGAAAGGGGATAACATTTGGAATGTAAGTAAATATCCAATAAAAGTAAAAGAAGGAAAAAAAGAGATATTAAATAATTAAAAAAATCATTCAATCAGAGTTTTTCCATATAGTGTCACCTTAGCGCTGCTTATTAGATACTTAGCTAAGTGCACAATTTCTATATGGTGCACCCCAGGCATTACCTCAAAAATTATAGCTGAAATAAATACTTGATTTCTCATGATTATAGTGGTCAGAAATCTGCAGTTGGATCTTAGCAAGGACACTGTCCCACAAACAAACACAAACACAAACACAAACACAAACATTCCTTAGGAGAGGTCCCTCATTATTTTAGTTTCTGGGACATCACTGGCAACATGAAGAAGAAGGAAAGGTTGTTTTTGAGATTAGGAGAGTTGTGCATATGTATTCCACCTGAAAGTGCCATTCCAGATTCTACCAGGATTAGTCATGTGTGCACACCACCAGCATCTTGCAATGTCAGTACTTTAATGTGAAAGATATATCTCTTCCTTACTCAAAATGCTGGGGATCTCCACAGCAAGGATGTTTTCAGCCAGTCCAACTTCCTACTATCTTGATAAAGATGCATTTATTTTATCTTGTAAGCTAGTCAGAATAGAGGATTAATAGAAGAATCCTTTTTGAACATGAACAAGACCCACTTAGAGATAGGCATCCATGAATCTGTTTGTGTTAATGGTTCTGGTGACAGCAAGTCCAAGATCAAAAACAGTGGGCCGAGATGGTAATCAGACTGATGAGCTTGTCCTCTGTTGAATCTGTACTGTGATGAATCTCATCAGCTTTCTGATGAGAAACAGCCCTTGCAGCAGACCTCCTGGTGTGTGAGGAATGAGGCTTTGAATCTACGACTGTCTTCTCCTGGAAGCTTTTAATCAGAGATCCAAGTGACCTAGAGTGTCACACGTAGATTGTTCTCATTCCAAACTCACAGGCAAGATGCTTTCTTATCCTCAGACCATTACGCCTATGGAATTTTCCATGAAGTTTGTAGTCTGTCTTTACCTCTGGTGTGGAATTTCCCTATACAAAAGAGATAACAAGAGCAAAACTTCTAGTGTGTACATTTGAAAAACCTTTCAAATATGTGTGCATCTGTGAGTAAACACAAGATGTCTACCTGTAGCTATAAATTTCAAACAGTAAGTTACTGAGGGTTTAACTGATTTTTCTATTAATTTGACCAAAGATAGCATAAACAACAATCCTAACCCAGTGTGAGAGATGACTGCTTCTATTTTTTTACACTAATGTGTTTATTCAGATAAGTCTCTACTAGTTTAATATATTCACATATAATTTTCAGTTGTTTTATTCCTAGCATATCCACAGAGTTTGTTCCATTCAAAGGTTCATGCACAATTAATGCTGTCTAGTACTTTCTCTAAACCCCACAGATGTTAGGTTTCTGACTTTAGCTATGGAAAGCATGAATATAACTTTGGTTTTTATAGATTTGTCTCTTCTACACATTTCATGTTTGTGGACTCAGTATTAATCTTTAGGGTCTGGTAGTTTATTCTTCCCCATCTCCTTCTATTACTTTTTTTCCTTCTCTTGCTATTCCTTCTCCTCCTGTTCCTCCTCCACTGTTTTGCTTTCTGAGATTGGTTATTAAACAGTTCTGGATGGCCTTAAATTTACAACCCTCTGGCTCAGCATTTTGTCATCAGATTTACATGTGTATGGCTATACCCAAAGTGGATTTTCCATTCTTCAACCTAACTTAATGTTTTCAAAGTTTATCCCATAGTGTATCACGTATCATAACTCTATTTCTTTTTTTTTTAAAGATTTATTTATTTTACTTATGAGTACACTGTAGCTGTCTTCAGACACACCAGAAGAGGGCATCAAATCTCATTATGGATGGTTGTGAGCCACCATGTGGTTGCTGGGATTTGAACTCAGGACCTCTGGAAGAGCAGTCAGTGCTCTTAACCGCTGAGCCATCTCTCCAGCCCCATAACTCTATTTCTTTTTGTGGTTGAATAATATTCCATTTTCTCTATATACAACACATTTTTTTATGCACTCAAATGAATGGAGAGTTGTGTTATAGTTTTGAGACACTCTATATACTATTGTTATGAATGTTTATGGATAATGGTAATGTGTTCTGTTTTCTTGTGTTCTTTCTGGACCATCCAGGAGACCCCATAATACATAGGTTGGTAAATGTCTTAGTTAATTTTCTATTGCTTTGACAAAATACCATAACCAAGGGAACTTATAGCATAAAATAAAGCATTTATTTGAACTTATGGTTTCAGGGGGTTAGACTCCATGATGGCTGAGCAAAAGCAGGCCATAGGTATTGCTGAGAGTTCATATATTCATTTTTCCAGCAAAGAGAATAATTGGGAATGACAGAAGTCTTTAAAACCCCAAAGCCTGTCCCACAGTGCAGTGACACACCTCATTCAACAAGGTCACACCCCTTGATCCTTTCCAAACAGAACCACAGACTGGGGAAAAAATTTAAACATATGAGCTTATGAGAGTCATTCTCATTCTAACCACTATGATATTCACAAATCTAGCCATGTCTTCAAGACTGTCTTCCTTCCTTCTTTCCTTTTTTTTTCTTGGTTTCCTCCTTCCTGTTTTCCAGTGCTCTTTTATCTCTGGCTGCCGTTGATGCTTTGCATGAGGATAACAGGAAGAGCAGGCATGATAGACTGTTTGCCAAAGCTTTGGAGGCATGTTCAATGAAGCCCTTCATTAAACATTAGGATGCTCAATGGTATGAGGAACATAACAAATCACCCCTTCTTCTCTGTCCCTTCTTCCCTTCCTCTTCTATCATGTTTCAACTTGTTTTCTAAGACTGAATTGCTCAATAAATCTAGAGCTTACTAGACCAGCTGCCTGCTATCCCCTGTGACCCACCTGTCTCTCCTCCAGTCAGTAGTTGTTAAAAGTGCAAGTGACCATACCTGGGTTTCATGTGAGTCCTGGGATCCAAACTTAGACCCTCATTTTTGCACACCAAACTGATCATTGAGCAGCCTCTTCAGCCTCAAGCTTAGAATAATTGGGGGAAATAGTAATCACTGGACAAGAACCAGCTACTCTTTGAAACACCACTGAAGAGAATGTAAGTCATGGAAATTTCTGGTTACAGCATATGCAGTATCCAGTTCTAATTGGTGACATCAAGATATGAGCTCCCCAGTAGCAACCCACATTCTAATCATAGGTGAAGATAATAAAAAAATACATGGTCTGTGGAATGATATTTGCCACAATGTATTCAGAAAATATTAGAATCAATTTAATAAAAATGTCTATAATCTGTAAGTTGACAAGAAACTCCCACAGAGTTCACTGGAAAAACAATGTGTGTAATCAATAAACCCAGTAAAACTACAGGCAAATTGTCTCTTAGGAATATACTTAGAAATGGCCTTTTGATACTTGAACAGGCTTTTCCAAATCTGTGGTCAGCTTTTTTCCACTTCTCCCCTTTTATCCTCTGACTGACCATGATGTCACACCATCCTTTCTTTCACAATGGTATGCAAGATCATCTTCCTCCTTCTCTTCAGATGTCCTATGTTTAAGCAGAAACACTTTTGTTTTTCTGGGAAGTATTCCACTGAGCTGAAATTAGCTTGAGCAAGTTGCAACACATGGAGTCTTATTCACAGTGGGGCACATGTGTTTTAAAAAGTCTGTGTAGGTGTTTCTCCAAATGTATTACAGGTATCCAGACACAACCTGTGTTTTCAGAACTACAGCTGGTTAAATAGTTGATGTAAGCAATCTTTCAGAATAGCAACATGGCTAACACAGCCGTTCATTTCAGTTCACATTTACTAAAATGGAATGGGGATTTGGCAACCAGACATGGAACAGCAAGAGATGGGTGTGCTTGTTGGCTTCTGAAATATTTGAGGCAAAAATATTTTCTCTATAATCTCTGACATTCTGTGTTCCAAAATATCCTCATTTTAGCCACACTTAATTGCCCTTCAGTATCAAAATTAATTGTGTTCTCTGCTAAAAGGTCAGTGCAGCATAAGGTTACTCTAGGGTCCCAACAGCCAATGCATCTTCTGTAAATGGCTTGATTGCTGTCTACAGAGAGGATGGCTGGGAAAGTTGTGCTTGACCAGGGCTATATATTACAGTCCAATTAGTGTAAAGATCACTACGCGAGTCTTTAGCTTTATCTAATAACTGTTGGAATCTCTAATGGAGAGCACAGACAGAGTGGAAAGGAATGTAGAATCCACTGTCTCTGACACGGAAAAAGGGAATGGCTTTGGCAGTGGATCAAGGGGCCACAAGGGTTGCTTCTTTTAGATTTCCTGTTCCCAAACTTCACTATTTCCATAATTATCTAAATAAAAAAAAAAGTCTAGAGCTCCCCAGGTATATGTTAGGATGTTTTGTATTCTGTTCATTTATGGTCTCTGGCGAGGGATGTTGAGTCAGAGATGTTGGTTGAAATTTCAAGTTAATTGACAATAGTATTTACCATTCAATTCATAGTTTCATCAATGACAACAGTAATAAATTGCATCCAAGTCACAGACTAATGTTATTATTTAATGTCTTCCTTAAATAACTCTCAGACAAGTAATAGTGCATTTATATATTTGCTTTTATTATGTTATTATTGAATATTAAAGGAATGTAAATTCTAATGGGTTCTAAATTAGAACTTCCAAGTTAATGCATGCCACATGTTGATCACGTGGTCTGATAAACAGATGTCTGGTAGTACTCTCCAAAGCACCCCTTCCTCTCTGGTCACTGAAGATTTTCAAGGTCACTTAGATTCAGCTCCTTCTCTGCACTGTTTCGTAATGGTTGCACTCGCTTAACATCCCAGAATGCCTGTCTTCCATCCGGTCGATGCTCTGCCATTATTCCTTGTTAACTTTACATTTCGTCTAGGCTTGCTCTCCTCTTCATTTTGCTAATTGCTTTTTCCTACAGCAGATATTTCAGGATGAACTCTTGCTGTAATGTGTTCTGTAGTCATGCTCTTGGGTCATGGATTGTTATCAAGTATTCCTTCAGCACCCACTGCATCAAACAGGTTGTACAAAAGGGGGGAGTTGTCACAAAATGTGTATTACCATCTAGCAGTGGAATTGGTTGGCTTACAATCTTCTTTCACTGGATAAATTTCATGGTTTGCTGTAAGATGTTACATGTACATTCCTGGTCTTATTATTACTTGCTTTAACTGACATTAGAAAGACTAAATAGCGACTCTCAAGTCAGGAAAGAGGCTTCTACTGTTGCAGAGGTATAAGTATGAGTATAAACTACTATTGAGGCGTGTTTCCTCTTACCTGTTTTATTTGGCAAGCCATGAAGTTATACTACCTGTGGACCCTCAAAAACATGAAACCAAATACAATAGACAAAGAAGCTTTGCCGGTGGCCCACATCCTTCTGTGGCTCAGGTCCCTGACAGGCATGGATATGAGAGAATAAAGAAATGAATGACAGTGAAAATTGGCAGATGCAGGCAAAATGAAAGAACAAAAAAGCTGAAAAAGGGGCATCAACTTCCACAGCATCTCCAAACCTCAGGTTGTTTATTATCCATAGCAAATGGAGAAGTATTTGGATCAACTCCTTAGAGGTCTCTGTAGGAGAGCAGTCTCAGACTGTAAATATTCACCATGGGGAGGAAGCTGCAATTGCTAGGTCTTAAATGCAGTGGCCAATCATTTGTATATACTTGTACTTGAACCAGAGAAGGCTTTGGAATTCTGTGTTTGACCCATGCCAAGAAGTCTTTGCCAATCTCCATGAATCTGAAGTATTGATCCTTGTCATGACTGTGCCTATGTCAACAGTACATATTCACTTAGGAATTCCTTGGTTCTTGACAGGGGAGAAACACTGGGAGGGATCAGGAATAAGAAGAAAAAGTGGGGGCAGGGGGAAAGAATTTAAGAGAACAAAAGCAAATTCCAAATTTCTCCGGGTGAAGACGTGAAGGCAGACAAAGACATACATGTGTGCCTTAAGATACCCACAAGCAGTGGTAAAGCTAAGCTAGCTAAGCTTACTCCTCTCAAATGGTAAGATGCCCTTGTGGTCTTGATATTTGAATATTTATCTTTTGTAAGTCAAAGACGGTGGACCCTTAATCCATAAGCCTCTGAAAGTCCATATCAGACAGGGAAAGAAATAGACTTTATTAATTACTGTAATGACATAGTATTTCATGAATGGATAAAGAATATTCTGCACAGTGAAAGATCAGGATCACCGTTACTCTTACTTCCCAGTAATGTTCTAGAATGTTCTAGAAACTATTTATATGGGCCACATTTGGTCCTCAGAAAATCCCCTTTCTTGCTGCAAGCAACAACTTTTGTAGCAAATGAAATTTATTTCCCATGGAACCACACTGTTGTCTTTCTTTATATATGTGAAAAAAAAAAGGAGAATGACCATGTACGAACTTTAAAATTCTTTGAGGCTTAATTCTAATACATGATAAAGTTAATAGAGTGTTTTCTTATCATGTTAAGATGTTATACTATTATAAATGTTATACTATCACCAGTGGTTATATATATATTTTAAGTCTTAGTGGTATGGCATGATTGTCTGATACCCAAAAGTGGCTCATTTATGTTAAGTACCATTGTTGCAAGGGTAATGTAAATAGAGGCAGATGTGCATTTATTCTCTAGTTCAGAGTGTCCTGTTCATAAATGAGACTCTGAAGCAATAGATATTCAAAGATTTTAAGAGTAAGCTATGCTAGAATCTTCTGCCTGATTGCAAGTTAGGCCAAAGTTGAATGTTGATAGAGGGAAAAGTTTTTTCCAATTCATTTTACTTAAAGGGGGCCTAAAGTTTATAGGGAAATCTAGAGGAATCAACAACGGGTAATAAAATAAAGAAAAATCTATAAATAATTTTATTTAAGTCTAGAAACAGAAAGGTTTAGACCAAAGAGACAGCAGAGTGGGCAAAAGTTCTTTGACATTCAAACCTGAGTTAAATCCTGTAACTCAGGGTAGGTAGAAGAGAACTGACTTCTGAAAAGTGTCCTCTGTCCCTCACATTTGCAAACCACACACACGCTAGTGCCCCCCCCCATATTAAGAAAGAGAGAGAGAGAGAGAGAGAGAGAGAGAGAGAGAGAGAGAAACACACCAATATTACTTTAAATATAAATAAAATATATAGAAATGCTCAGACTAAACACAAAAGTGCAGTATCTATTGTAATTGTTTAAAACAGTGACACACATCTGGCCATCTTCTCTAGCCGGCTGGGAACTCCACTGATGGTATATGTGTGGTGTCATCTACTAGTTGATGATTGAGATCAGGGTTTAAAGTCATTTCCTGCTTTGTGAGATTACTATTAATACTTACAATATTCTTGGCACTGCTTGATCTAGGAAAGCCCCCCAGAAAATATAAAAAGCCTTTTCTCTTAGGCATTTTGATAATTAAAGAGGCTACAAACAGGTACTTTTCCATTGCATCTTACTGTGGGGAAAGCAGTTCTGACCATTCTGCTTCCAATATGGAGTTTCTACCTGTATCTATTTCTGATTCACGTCTTCTAAAACTTCTTATGCCCATGTGCCATTCAGATCTCTTTACCATTTAAAATCTTTACAAAATGTTAATTGTCCCAAATATACAAGTAATTTTCTTCTAGCATTAAAAAAATCACATAGAATTATCATTCCATTTGATAAATCTTATCTTTTATTTGATCATGTCTCCTTTTAACAATGATTCTTCAGGAGGTAACACATCTGGCTTAAGCACCAGAAAAGTCTAGATCTGGATACTACTACTTTCTCTTCCACTCTCTGATTCTATGACTTCATATAATAATTTCACTCTGTAAGTGGAATACACACACACACACACACACACACACACACACACGGATAATAACACCCATTTTTTACAACATCATTAGGACTAAATAGGTAATGATGTTGGTTCTGTTGACTTGTAAACCTGGTTGATTAAAAGCTGAGCTTTGTTATTTAATTGTGTGTAGACCTTTAGGTTAGATTCAAGCTTGTCTATGTGAAATATGGCAGAACTGGTACAGATTCCAGATCTGCCAGTAATTGCACTGTATCCCTTAGTAAGTTATCTCAAACTTTGAAGAGTATAACCTGTCGTCTATAGAATACAGATCTTCAATAATATCTTGCAAAAATATATGTTATTGTCCAGTTAGGATGATATAACAAAATGCTGAAGACTGGGTGACTTATAAACAACACAAATTTATGACTTTCCGTCTTGGGTGGAAAGGCTAAGTTGAAAGAACTATTGGGCTTAGTGTCTGATATTAACTTCCTTCCTCATAGAAGATGCCCTCTCCTTGTGTTCTCATGGGAAAGCATAGACAGGGACATTTTTTGGAATGTCTTAGAAAACCACTAATGCCACTCATAAATCCCAAGGGCCCCACCCCCTTCCATCACATTGAGGAATGTGTGTTTGGAAAAGACTGAAGAATATGAACGAAAGTAGCAAGCACTCAGCTCATGGCAGGCTGTTGGAATATTTGATAAGCTATGAAGCAGGCTTTTGGCAACATGTGTTGCTACATCGCATTATGGAAATAGTAAAAATTGATTCTAGTTTGGGCTAAGTTGCAGGTTTTTCTCCCCCTCTTAGAACTCTTATCTTCTGTGAGTGATTTTCAGACTGTGGCCGAGAAATGTATGAGTCCCTTATGGCATCCAAGGATTTGTGAGATCAACAATATTTGCACATTACTACTAAAGGATTGTTTTTCCTATCCCACAACTGTAGAGTGGAGTTTTGCAGACACTACATCATAGATGGGGATTTTCTGACTCTGATGCTAGCATGTGGTAAGTTTATTATAATTGTCACTTTGCATCAAGTTTCAAAACAAAATCAATATGTCAGAGAGGTATTCTGACTTCCACGTTGATTGTAGTGCTATCACTATCCTGGAGATTAGGAATTGACCTGAGTTTTTACCAGCACATGGGTAGATAAAGCATGCTTTGAAGACACAATAGAATATTTTGATTCTTAGAACTACAGGGATAGACTGGAGGCATTGTGTCAAGTGAAAGAAGTCAAGCACAGAAAAATAAAGAAAAAACAAATATTCCCTTTTTATCCATCCATGAGTTCTGCCTTGTTCATCTTCAGTAGTGTTTGTGTACCGTTTCAGCATTCCAACTATGCCTGGAAGAACCATGGCTCAGTGATTCCCTCTTTCTTGAGCCTTATTCTTATTATTCCATCCTCCTCTAACTGGCTGCCCTTAGCTTCAAATTCTCTGTGACCATCTATATTTTCATGTGTCCTAGTTTGTTTTTTTTTTACCCCAAATTCTCTGTCCTTAGTATCTACCTCTCAAAACCCACCTTCTACATGTTTCCAAGAAACCTGTAAAAGTAAATCACTCTTTCCCTGAGCTCTATAGGACTTATCATAATCTCTCTGATAAAAATCTCCATGTGAGCTTTTCTATTTTGTCCAGCATCGTGTAGGCAAGAGACTAATTACTACTTAGTTAACAAACCAAAGTTTGTTAACTTTACTGGACTCTTCTTTGTGAAGCTCAACCACACACCCAAAGGTAAATTTCCACATTGTTCCTATCCTTTCTTTCAAAGTCAAAGGAATGAAAATCAATCTTACTACATATAACCTCCATGAAAGACACCATGTGACATTTTTCAAAAGAAGTAAAGGATGGAAGCCACCATTTTAATCCCCAAATGCTGGGTATGAATTTGACAAGTAGTTGCTTGCTGTTGTGGGCCTGAGAGGAGATGCTGCACACATCTGTGCTCAGTGAGGGAGTTACAGAGCTTTATGTCATCTGTGCTCCTCAGAACACAGAGTTCAGTAACAGCACACAGCATGGCCACCACCACCATTAATGTCACCATACCACCAGCCCCAGGTTAGAATGGTTGCTTCATTAGACAGGCTTGGGGAAAGCATAACAAGTGGTTGTAGCAATAGCCAGATGATGGAAAATCCCATATACCACAAACATGAGTTTGTCGTTATTTTTTCTTTGTGGAACTCTATAAAATAATACAACAGAAAGTTCTGGAAACTTTACAACTCACAAGGGAATGAACTACAAGCTCATAAACCAGGTGCTGTCGATGTTTTGCCAAAGCTACCAGGCTGATCTGGAGACACTTGCCCTGAGGATCGCACCTTCATTTTGAAGATATTGTAGTGCGCATGGGAGTCTCCTTCAATAACCTTCATTTGTGAGTGCCAAACCCACCTCAAAACTCAGAAAGAAGTCTTGCCAATGAATGGTACAATTTAATATTCATGCTTTTGGGGGCCATTGCCCAGCAGGACTGCAGAATTAGGCAGGAAATACCCCCTAGGCAGGCTTGTCTGACATGCATTCCAAGCTTTGCAAGAGAATCCTAAACACTTTCGTTTCTCAGGGACTTGGAGTCTTTCTCTCTCAGTCCAAAGTTTCTTCTTTATCTTCAAGTGACCATAAACAAACACAGTTTTGGCAATTACCCCTGGGAAAGATAATGCTGATGTGGTTATCAGAAATTCCATTTGAACTTGGCCTCTTTTTTCCCAGGACTTTACAGCTGTTTCCCGTTGCCTTGCATTCCTCGCTTGCACTGCCTTTAGCGCAGCTTTAAATGGGCAAAGCAGAGCCTCAGCTTTCTTTGGAACACGGACTTTCTGCCTCTGACTCCGAGTTCCGCTTTCAACATAAAGACTCTTGCTTCCCAATTTACCACTCTCTCTTCATGTAAAGCTTTAACTGTATTCCCAGGGCAATTGAGCAAATGAGGTTACAGACCCTGCAATTAATGAAACACATTAATATCATACTTTTCTTCACTTATTTTCTTAAAGTTTTAAATAAGGTTTCCAGGCCTATCTGCTTTATGCTGCAAACACAGAAGAATGATATTGAATAAGCAGGGACACAAACGAACATTCTTTACTAAGGAGAACAAAGCATTTTATAGCAGTTTTGGTCCAGTATGCCCCTTCTTGATAAATTGTGTTGACCCAAGACTAAATTGGTTTAGAGGACTTTTCTTAAAGATACAACCTGCTAATTAGCTTTTATATTAAACGTTTAATTTAATTTAATGTATGTACTGGACTTGTTCTGGAAAATATTTCCCTTATTCTTCAGGAAAAAAGAAACTCCAATTTTGGTAGCACCAGGAAGCAAAAGCACAAGAGCAATAAAAGACAACATTGTAATATTACTACAAACACATGTGTGATTTAAATTACACACATTGCACACACATTAAATTAAATTGTTTAATATAAAAGTAATTTAACTTGTAGTCATGCACATAAAAGACAGGGGAATGTATCAAAGTCCTAGCTCTATAATGCTATTCATGGATAATTACTTAAGTACAAATTTTCTATGTTTTACCTTTCTTCAAAAACTTACATTACTAATAAGGTCATGGAAAGTAATGTAAGTGTAAATATATATGGATATATTTGTGAGTATATATGTTTGAAAATTGTACAATATTTTAATCTAGAACAAGTTTGGAGTGTTTATAAACACATTGGATAGACTTTACATCTATCTTTCTAATCTCTTGGCTATAGGATAGACTGCTGAGTTATTCACTGTAACACTACTGGGTGCTTATCGCTGTGTTAAACAAATGCACATAATGGGACAGTAAGGTCAGAACTGACACACACACAGACCCACATATGGAAGATATGACTTGATTACCTCCTCAGCAGATTTACCTTTCTAATTATGCTGTTCTTAAGCCAATATTAAAGTTAGTAAGCACTCCCTAAGCACAAATTTACTGATAGCGTGGAAATGGCTTTGGAATAAAACTAAGTTGGGGGCATGAGCAGATCGAGGTCTTTGTTCTTCCACACCAGAAGGATCACAGCCACCCTTGCAAAGAGCCCCCAGCACTGCAATGATTTACCACATTGCACATTCCTCATGCGCTGGGCTAGAAGCAGCAGACCCTCAGCTGTCAGAGATGACGTCTTTCAGATGGGAAGTCAGGATGATCGTTAAGGCACCCACGGCATGTTCCACCACTGCAGGATGGTCATTAACACTAATGATCCTGGCGGGGTTCCAAGCTAGGAAGCCATGTGCTCCTTCTCTTGAACATTCACTTGAAATTTCAGCTGAAGAAGTTGCTTTTCTAGTAGGGGCCCCATCTATTTGTAGTGCCTCAGACAGCTGCAAGACAGATGCCATGTCACACTCCAGACATGCCTGATTTCAATAGTGGACAAAACTATGCCACTGGAACCATTATTTTGACTCAAACAGGCCACTTTCAATGGAAATTGTGACTGTAAAGTGATTAATATTGCTGACTGTAATGTGGCTGTACTATGATGAAAGTGGAACTATTTTAGAAATGATTTTAGCAGTTGTTGAGTTTGATTTAACTTGGCGTGAGTAAAGGTAGCCCTAATGGTTTCTTTTCATCCAGCACTTTCAAGCCATAAGCCACTAGCATCGAATGGTGAATGTAGGTAGTGCTCTCATCTTAGAGTTCTGTGATTTACACATTTTGATGCACTATAAAGCTGTACCCGAGTTCATTATATAAGCAAGAGTATGTTGAACGGTGTGGTCACCTTGGAGACAGACATCTCAAGCCTACTGTGTTTTGATGTGCAATAACCTGTGCTGTTTTGTCTGTAGTAGGTATCATGCTGAAAAAGACAATGAAGCATTCTTCTTTTTAGAGCCTCAGTAACCATCGAATTAGATGCCCATTTAACATATTCATCAATAATACAATAACAACATTGCATTCAAGTGAACAAGGAAGCCTTCCAGAAGCATCAAGTGGCCCATTACAATTGGGCCTTGGAGACTGATTCAGTGCAGAGTCAGGGTAATCTATGAGACTGGTGATTCTAAGTAGCTATGGAAGTCAGAACAGTGGCTCATGAAGCACATGCATTCCTACGCCACGTTCAGAATCTGTAAAACTAATACTGATGCTGAATTTAAGAACAAGTTGATACTAGAATCCCTTAGCTCAGTTCTCTGCTGTTATAAAGGGACATCACAGCCTGGGCTTTATATGCAGAATAAAAACTGACTTGGATGTGTGGTGGTGGCGAAGTATGGGTGTCTGGCAAGGAACTTTGCCTCCCCTCATAATATGGTCAAAGTAAGCATTCGAGAGACGGAGACAAGCAGGACAAACACCCTTTAAGCAGGAATCCTGTTCCATGATAGCAGTCTTAAGCTGTTTATTGAAATGGCACTTCTTTGTTGCTGCCTGTGTCTGGTTCTCCCTTGGGGTAGCCAGACCTGTTGAGCACCAAGCTGGGCTAGAGGGAGTGACACTTAACGTGGTGTGGGTAGATAGAGTGCAGGATTTTGGTCAGGGATGAGTTTGTGGGCAAAAAACACACCAGGGAACAGCTTTAGAGAACTGGTTTGGTTTATTGCAGGGTTGAGGGAGGGGAGGATATTCATGTTCCTGGGGAAGTGGACAGGGTCTGGGGGAGGGGATTTGTGTGGCAGTGTACCATTGGCCAGGGCAGGGGTGTTGAAAGACACTTCATTTGCATCCTCCAGGGGTATAGGCTGTGGAGGAGACCTTTAATGTCAAACCAAGGAGTGAAGCCTCATAATTGTCAGGGTAATAAACTCTTACTAGGGTTGATGCTATGAGAGCTGGCTTTATGACACCAGGTTGGGGGGAGGGAGGCAGCCAACTTTTTCTGTCCTCATCTGAGGTATCTGGGATTGAAGTTCCCTCTCCCCTTACTCAACCCTGGGCCATTATAGTCCCACAGTCTGTCACAGAGTAAGTAACTTCATAAGAGTTTCAATTCTCAAAATTCTTAAAACTGAATTAAATCTCGACAGGAACTTTGAAGAAGCTTAGTCCGTGATAGACAATCATATCCCAGGAGCCATGGGAAGCTCGGTGTTTTAGTAAAACAGAATCATCTATCATCTTAAAAATCTTATTGAATTGCACTGACTTTACGATTCTGTATGCATTTCATTTATGAATCTGCTTAAAATTCTAGTTAAAAAGATTTGTAAGTATGAATATTTTATACCTAATTTTATAACCATATGTATTTAAGTAGCAAGACTAACTTAAGTCAATGTCACGTCCTTTGAAAATTCATTTTATTAATATACTCTTGTATAGGAGTGTTATCACTTGCTTCTTCAAGGGTTATTCCTAGATAAATGTAAAATTTCCTGAAGAAATCATGTCTATCGTTGCTATTTTTTCACACTGTAGAGTAGGCATAAAATAATGTAATACCAGTGCAGGGAAAGAATAAAGTTACAGAAGACTGAAGAATAAAATAGGGTGCTAAAGAGTTGGAGAAGAACAACATTCTATTTTTCCATGCTAACGTACAAAAATGTTTTGATTAAATGTAATTCATAAATGAAAGTATGAAAAGAAATATCCATGAGGTTATGATACAGATTGCTTTCAAATACCCAGTACTACATTTCACTCCCAAATGATTACTTGAAGATATTGCAAGTATATTAAAAAGTTTATGGCATATTGTGGCAATAGTATACATTAAAAGTGTCTTGATAAAAATATAAAAAAACAGACACGAGCATTTTAAAACTTAGGATAAGAATAATAGACTGTAATGAGTCAGGTAGCAAAATACAAAGGAATAAGATTTAAAATGTACTTGAGTTCTCACATTAAAATCTGTACTTGGCCCTTCCCAGAACTTTCTTTCAGATATTTCTGACACACAGTCACATAAATTTGTAGTATGTGTGGTGTTTTCCATTTTTTGAAATTGTGTTCTGTTTTGGGACACAGTCTTACTATATAGATTGGGCTGACTTTGAACTTATGATCCTTCTGATTTTATTCCAAAGGAGATGTGGTTATCCATAGGTATCATCTTGTCCAGCTGCAAACATTTATTTGAAGCCATTATTTTAAACCTAGGGACCACATATGCTTAGAGTGAGTTCAAAGGCATATCTATCCGCAAAAAGCTCTTCATATCAATCTTAGATGGAAGAGACCTGAAAGAATCCATATATTTTGCAATTTATTTGTATAATTAAATTTAACAGTGAATAAACAGCTGTAAAGGAATTAGAAATACATTTGAATGAAGGAACCCATGTATGCATTTCTCCCTTCTGAATTTACCTTGACTTGAGCAATCTCACATTCAACTTCAAGAACACTTGAGGTTATAATGAAGTTGGAAGGGTAAAGGTGTGTTTATCACAGCATTCTAAAGTGAACCTCAGGACTTGATAGTATCTTAAATTAATTAAGAAGAGTGTTAGGGGTATTCTTAATAAACCCAGGCAACTGTTAAATCAGGTTGACATCTCTGAAGATGGAAGCTGAATTGCTATTGGTTCAGAATCTTAAGATTATCTGATCTTGGTTCTCATCATGTGCCAAGTGTTCTAAAACCTCATTAATTTAGACTTCTTCATTTGAATCTCATGACAATTTGAGCAAGATGCACCATTCTTCATTACGTAGAAAGAAACATTCCCAACAGGGAAGAAATAATCTCATTAAGACCTCATGGTACCATGTAAAGTATTAAATGGAACAAATAGTTTGCAGACACTTAGCATGATGCATGTATACATGCCCTGACTACAAAATGAAAACATACAACAGGATTTTAAAAGTATAATCATCATAATTTCCAGTTAAAATCTTTTTAGCATTTGCTCTGTTTGTGTCATCTAATTATTTCTTCATCTGTTCTTCCTACCTCATCTTCCTAACTCTTAGAATTTTCTAATTTATAATTCTACTGGTTCATTAATCTATGTTGTTGATATTTAATTTATCAAAAGACATACAGTTTGGCTTTGTTAGAACAAATTCTAATCATGTGAGCCATATCTTATGTTATTATAAAAGTGTAGATGGTCATTACAACATTTTCAGATGATGATTTTAAAGTAATTATCTTAAAATGTTTAAGCAAAAAAAAAAATGATTATATATTCATGGTTTACAACAAAGGCTTTTGTTCTTCACCTGGAATATCATCATTTAGAGATGCAGATGCAAGTATGGATTGAGTTATGCTGGCAAACACCCTACAAAATACATAGGATCTCCATTCACAGCAAACAATTACTCATCACTCTAAGACTTAGAAGCTTACAAGACTGTGTTTATTTTAAATGACTTAATCAGTTATTAGCATAATAAAATAGTTGACAGAATAAATTTACAATCCATGAAATTAACCAAAAATTATCATGGGGTGAGGACCACAGGAAGTCACATCCTAAATTAAAATGGTTTGGTAACCTTCCATCTTGAACCAGAAGTTCTGAGGTTGATTAGACCTTCATGTTGATGCTGTATAGGATCAGGACCTAAACCAATTTGTTGCATGGAAGCTGCTGAGAAGACAGAGCTAGAAGGAAAAATTCTATGCTCTGTCTGGAAGGTGCAGAGCCAAGTCCATCAACACCAGAAGAAGAAAACTGAGCAGATGTGAAGCTTGCTATTGCTACATTAATGT